>NC_046341.1:17093503-17456488 GCF_000738735.6 Corvus cornix cornix | reverse complement strand
AAAAACAACAAACCAAAACCTCCACAGTGATTAAACTCAGTTTTGTGCCTAGTTTAGAAAGAACTGACTGTCCATTCATACAAAGGAGGAGAAGTTCTGACTGTTGAATGCTGATCAGTGAGACACCCAACAGCCTGAAGGCAGTGACCATGCTGTATTGGCAGTTTGGGATCAGTCTGGATCCACTTCAATCCCTTCCTACTCCCAGTTCAAGGATTTGGGGCATTGCCAGCAGAGCTGGGTTTAAACTTGGACATCCTCTGTACATGTTTTACCACCGAGAATCTGCAGACATGAAACGTATGGAAATGAACAGATGGAACTATCTCATCCTGGCAGCGTTTTCAACCTGGGTTTGCTTAGTGAGGACTCATTAATGTGTTTGAATAGGTGGGCTCAGGGTGAAGGAAAACACATAGCACAAAGGGGAATTTCACTGGGAAGTTTGGGATGACAAAATAATGCAGTGTGTTCAGGGTGGTGGGCAGTACAAGCTGTAGATACATTTCCCTCTCTATCTCTCTCAGCAACAAAGTTCACCACAGTCACAGGAACCCTAAAAGGCAGTGGATATCCCCTTGTTTGGAGATTTCCAAACCAGCTGAGCCTCTCTTGTGTTTAGTAAATTAATTTTTTAAATGAATTCTCATCAAGTTTCTAATTATAATATCTTTAAATTTAATGTTTGTATTTCTGATGAAAGACAAACATTTTGGGGGCAGTCACAAGGGACATGAATAATTTCTTTAGAAGCTTTTCTAATTAATAACATTTCTCTGTAATGTCTTAAAATTTGAACTGCCATCATTTCATTAATTTAGATAAAAGTAAATCTTTACTGTTTAAATATGACACTAGTGCTGAGAATTCTGATAAGCTGGAGATTCATTGTCTGTATTTTTATCAAATGAAGATTAAAAAAAAGTGTTTAAAATGTTTGGGATTCATGATTTGCATATTATCTTTTATTTGGTTTCAAATACATTACTATTTCATGGCATAAATGTTCACCCCACCTGTTAATCAGTAAGATCATAAAATACAAAATAGACATAAATATTGCTCATACAATATTTTGGTGGGTGTTTCTTTTTCTTCTGTAATATGTTTCTTTCCATATTAAAACTTTTGAGTCTTTAAGATGGAAAACATTTAAATTGTGATCTGTGGCAGTCTTCCATATCCTAAACAGGAGGAATTTTAATATTTCAGACAATCCCAGGAATATAAAGTCTTTTATAGCATATTTGAGTTTGTGTTTTTAAAGTTGTTATTTTTATGTCATTTCAATGTCAGTAGAACAACTGAAATTTGCACATTTAGATTTGTAGGTGGAGCCTCCCAAATTATGGATGTGTTTAGCAAACAAGGAGAAAACACAGATAGAGGGTTTGATTAGGTCACAACACAACCTTGGTGGGAACCACAAAAGCCACAGTGTATATGGTGATTCCACCTTTATTCATCTCTGTCACATCTCTGTAGGGCTGCCACCAGTTGCTCCCTGTGCACTGGTGGGGCCTGATTTTCCTGTACTTTGTAGTCATTTGTATTGAGAAGTGCACTGAATATTGAGTATTGTCATTGCTGATGATACAATGTTGAATTCCGTGACTGGAAAACGATATTCACTGAGAGATGGACTTTGAAACTAGGATTGAGCTACCTGTGGAGGTGTGCATGGGCTATGGAACAGCTTACCAAACTTTTCGAATCAGCTGGTGACCTCAGTTTAAACTGAATTCACAGGTTTGCTCTTTGGGGAGAAATAATCTAAAATACTTATAAGTAGTCTCTATGCAAATCAACTATGCTGAATTGAGAGAAAGGCACAAGCAGCTATCTCTGAAAGCTATTCAAAGTAAAAGCAAACTGTTGGTTTAGCTTTTCTTGCCTTACAGCTCATTCTACTCTTCACAGTGATAAGCAATTTTATGCAAAATAGCTCTATATTATAAATGAGTCATTACTTCAGCGAACAAAGAAGTTCACAGGTCATGGTTTTGGTCAGAGGTAGATGATCAAAGTGCTTTAATAGTCCAAATTACTGTCTAGTTTTGCCTCTGTCAGTCTCCCATCCATCTTTTCCCAATGTGGGTCAGCACTTTAACCACGTTTGCAATGAAGAAGTAATAGATGTGCAGTCAGAACAATTAATGGAGTAAAATGTGCTGTTCTCTGCCAAAGATAAACAAAGAAATAAATCTCTGCTGTTTGCAGCCTTCCCTTTTCCCTGTATAATGGACTTTATCAATAAAACAATACAAACTTCATCAAAGAAAAATCTTACCAATTTAGACCAAGAAAGGTCTTCATTGAGCTAATCTCCAACAAATGCTGTTTGCAACAGGGACCTATTTATTCTTTTCAACCACAAAGCCCTGGCCATCCTTCTTTATCTCCTGCTCCAACTCCACGATCCATTACAGATGAGGCAGCCCAATAAAGCAAGGGCAGGAGACAGGAAGAGCATGGTGACTGTGCAAGCACTGCTGGATTTAATTCCCGATTAAATATGCTTACCTTTGGTACTTTGATATCTTTCCTTAGGGAACCACAGCCAGGTGTCCCGGGTGCCTGTTGCTATCAAAGTTCTCGATGTGAACGACAACGCCCCTGAGTTTGCATCAGAGCATGAGGCCTTTCTGTGTGAGAATGGGAAGCCTGGACAAGTGAGTATCCCAGGTTTTATGTGGTGTGTGAGACTGGGCTGGAGTTTCTCCCTGTCACCTTATAGCATCTTTATTCCAAAAATTTGTGCCCATGTGTTCATGCTAACAGCTCTTAGCATTAACCTAAGATAAAACCATGATCATTTTCTGTGGGATGTCTCTTTCTATATAAACAAACTTTTTTCCCTTAAAGCATAGTTTTAAATTAAAGGTGAGTACTTTGGGGCAATATATTGAAAAAATCCTGAGTGTCTTTAAGCACCCAACATCACACTCTGTGTGGTGGAGCTCAGCACTTCATAAGTTCATGCGTGTTAATAGGTGAGAGTATAATCCAACCTGAATTCCAGTTCAGTTATTGACCTCCATTGCAGCTGCTCCCAGGTATCATTTAGAAGAAACAGTTAAAACAATAAACCCATTTCCCCTTGACCTTATCTCTTTTATAATCTCTATTCAGTTCTTAATTTTCTGTGACAGTTGGGAAAAAAATAAGGCAGCAAACCAGAACTTGATGGAAAGTGAAATTGTAATTGTGTTTAAAGTATCTAAAGAGGGTGTTGGAGAAGGGAAGTTAAAGTTTTCATTACATTAAAAAAAAAGAAAACGTTATTTCTGACTTGATTTAGTGGAAAAAAAGCTTGGTGTAGGAACTCACACAACACTACCCAAGGTGAGGTAAACAGCAACATGTCAGAAGCAGGATTTAAACTGGTTTTTTAAACAGTTTAGTCTTTTTCAAAGAAAATGAAGCAGATTTGTTTAAAGGTATTCACTTTGAAGGACAAATGTACAGAAATAGGGAAGAATATCTTATATGCCACGTAAATGACAAGGTGAAGATTCAAGAATATGCACAGACATTTGGAAAGTAATGCAGTGTAAATGAGATGTAACTTTTGTCCAGCAAGAGAAACACTGGGTGTTACAACAATTCAGTGTTTTTAAACTTTGCAATTTATTTCTAGATTGTGACATTTTATTTGAATAAACAGCAGCTGACAGCATGACACGGCTTGTTAATCCAACTATTCCTGTGTCTCATGTGGGTGTTAGACATTAAATTCACTGTTCTCCAAAGAAGGTTACCTGACAATAGAGTTAGAAGTTATTTTCTTTTTAGTAGTATTAAATGACAACCTATACAGCAGTGTGTGACAAGCCACCTCTGCCAGGATTGCATTATTAGAGAGGATGATTTGACTTCTAGCACCCCTTTTTGTTTAGCAAAATGGTGTCAAAAATGTGTCATTTAAGGAATGAGAATTCTCTTTATCCATTGAAGAGGAGATGTGCCCTTATGGGCAGCCAGTCATGTTACTGTTGGCATTTCAATTCTCTAGCTCAGAGTGGATTTCTGTTTAGCTCAGGGTGGATTTCAGATGCTGAGTAGTTACATTTTCCAGGATAGATTAAATCCTAATGACTATGCCTTTATCCAGGACTCAGTGAGCTTCCCTAAAATCAGAAAGTTCTGTTGTACAGTGTTTTCTGACTGTATTTACCTAAGTATTCCTATCGAATTTCAGGTGGTTTAAGAGATGGTGAAAAATGTTCGCATTTCATTTTTGGAATAAAACAATAAATGGGATGATTAAGAGTCAGCAGGCAAAAGAGGCTTTTGTTTAAACACTTACAGAAAACTTTCATTAAAGCATGATATTCTTTATCTTACCATTACCTCTTACACTCTTGATCTGATGGCAGATGTCACTCTTGAGCATGAATCCTCCTGTGAACTTTACAGATGGTTATTAAATATTTGGCTGCCAGCATGGATGAGGTGGCACTGATCCTGCAATTTATTCTGTGTTTAAACAAATAACACTACTGGAACAGTAACCAGTCCAGAATAATCACCAAGGTTAGGTTCTGAATTGGAGCTGTCGCTCAAAAATTACCAGTTCCTGTAAAGATTTTAGTAACTCCAGTGCTTTATTGTATTTTCTCATGCTTATTTCTATATTCAAGTTTTGGAAGAAATCATATTAATCAGTCAGGATGTAGAATTCAAGGAACTACATATATCTCAGCTATGAAATAGCTGATATGAGAAAGATCTTATTCCTAATATAGTAGCAAAAGCCCAATCTGGATGGTTGTCCAAAGCTTAAACTCAAATGTTACATGTGCAGGAAAGGTGCAGTTGTCTTAAGGTATTCCAGTCTATTGACATTTTCAGTTCAATTTAAATCTAAGTTTAAATCAAATTTGATTTACCATAAGGGAGATTACACTTGAGCTGTTGGTAAAACCTTATGTGCAGCCACTAAATACATTGCACCATCTATTGCAGCTCACTTTCTAAGTGTTCTATTTTGGGTTCTGATGCAATTGCAGTAGCGAGTACAGCTGCTGGGGAGGTGACACAATGGATTAAAAACTGTTGATGTACAGCACTGCCAGGTGCATTGGTGCATTTTCCTTGCCTTCACCTACCTCTAAGAGTAGAGGTACCACAGCTGATGGGAGAAGAAAGGGAAGGGGGAGGAAATATATTTGTCTATGCCTGTATTTGTGTGCTCCTTGCACATTTTTACACACAACAGAAAGTTGCCAGAAATGTTTTTTTTGTCAGTTTTAGGAGAAAAAAAACCAAGACCAAACAATTTGGATGCACTGTTACAGTACCTCTTAAGCTAGCCACAAATCAGCTCTTGCCTTTTCTTATTATCCCCCCTTTTTTTTTTTTTTTTTTGCATAATTCCAATTACTAAAGCCAGAACATTCATGGTTTGCTGGTTATAGCTGTGCTGTTGGTTGTTCTCCAGCACAGTAAAATTATTTTCCTGTACTCCTAGAACAGAACTTCTGTAATATTGAGTAAGAAAAGTGCCTCACTCACTATTCCCCAGTCCACACTCAGACTTTTCCAGGGAAGTGCTGTTTGCTGGAAACAAAGCTACAAAATTTCCACTTGAGCAGTGCAGACAGCGATACATGAGAGCTGAAGCCAGCTTTAAACTGGAGCAATATAAAACTGAGTACAGTGTTCCTCTTGTCTCCTGGAATTTGTCTCTATTTTATTCACTTCTCCTACTAGAATTGTTTTTCTTTCTAATGGGAGAAATCTTCAGGTAGATCTTTGTCTGCCTGAAGAGTCAAATGCAGGTTCTGGCAGTAAAGGAATGGCTCTAGCTGAAAAGGCAAAGTTAAAATTGCTCTGTGGTGAGCCCACTCTTATGGTATTGTGAGTTTGCAAAATAATGGAGCGATAACCATGAACAGCAATGGGAGTGCAAAAGCTTTTCCAGAGTTGGAAGATCAGTTTTATTAAAATTAGGAAAGTGTTTACTAGTGATAAGGAACCATTCTAAGTGAGGTTAACATGTTGCATCACAGGAAAAGTCTTTTAAACAGTGCCATGTACTAAAATTGCACATGGATAATTATGATAGATTGATAATAACTTTGTTTTTCTATTTATCCTTGTGTATATTATTTCAGGCACATGTGGCTTTGTAGAACTGCAATACAAACCTACAATTAGAAAGCCAAGTTGTCCTAGGGGACCATTTAACTATTCATTACAATCCGGAGCTGTCTGCTAAACAAAATATGCAGATTTGCTAAGTTTCTGCTAAATGTATGTACAGAATCAAGTGCATGCATGAAGTATTAATGCAACATCAAAGCTGGAACTTTACATGTAAGAATTTCAGAAATTTCAAGACTGAACAGCCAAAGGGTTATTAACTGTCACTGGATGTGCAGTGAAAAAGAACAGTGCTTGTTATCTTTGTGACAACTGTTGACCAATTTCTCTGTAATGGAACAGCTTTGGGGTGCATGTTGTAACCAGGAAAGAAAAGACATCTGTAGTGGGCAAGAAGCCGATGGCACCTGGGCTGTGCCAGCCCTGGAGCTGCCACAGGACCAAGCTGGTGCTCATCCCCGGTGCTGGCACTGCTGAGGGACCTCCAGCGCTGGGGGCAGCTCTGGACCCTCACAAAGAGACCCTGAGGGGCTGGAGCATGTCCAGGGCAGGGAAGGGAGCTGGGAAGGGGCTGGAGCCCCAGGAGAGGCTGAGGGAGCTGGGAAAGGGGCTCAGGCTGGAGCAAAGGAGGCTCAGGGGGACCTTGTGGCTCTGCACAAGTCCCTGACAGGAGGGGGCAGCCGGGGGTCGGGCTCTGCTGCAGGGAACAGGGACAGGAGGAGAGGGAACGGCCTCAGGCTGGGCCAGGGGAGGCTCAGGGTGGGCAGCAGCAGGAATTTCCCCATGGAAAGGGTGCTCAGGCCTTGGCAGGGGCTGCCCAGGGAGGTTTGGAGTGGCCATCCCTGGAGGTGTCCAAGGAAGGGCTGGAGGTGGCACTCAGAGCTCTGGGCTGGGGACAAGGTGGGGATGGGGCACAGCTTGGACTCCGTGGCCTTGGAGGGCTTTTCCAGACTGAATGAGTCTGTAACTCTGTGATTTTGTGATTCACAGAACCATGCTGTGAACCACAACAACAAGTTGGAGAATTACTTCAGTAGTGTTCCATTGCATGACCACACAACACAGAGTAGTAAAATATGCCTATCAGCACACTAATAAAAACTTGGAAATGAGAATTACTGGACTTTTCTCACCCCTATGGAGTAAAAGATACCACAGTTTAATACCACTGCATATATATTACATTTTTTGTTGTGTTTTTTTCTTCTTTTTTTTTTTTTTATTTTATTTTAAGAGCTTATTTTAATGCAAACACACAAAGAAATAAGGTTGCTATGGGAACTCTAACTCTTAATTCCATGATGTGTGTGTGTAACACAACAAATGTAGTATTGCACTGGGCCTGTCTTTTGCATATAATTTTTGGTGCATTTTCAGAGGAAGAAGGATTTTGTAAACAATGAGAGGACTGGATGGAAAGAACTGAAATATGAGAAAGAATTCTACAGAAGAGTTAAGGGTATAAGAAAGATCCAAAGCTGCTGGAGAGTGTCCAAAGGAGCAACTCAGAGCTGGTTTTTATTTCTTGAAAATTTCCAATCTGGATGATATTCTAAATTTATTTCATAGAATTTCTGTGAGAAGAAAATGCCTATTACTGCTACCCTTGGCTATTGACTCTCAGGTGTATTAATTGAAAACCTGGAGACAGTGAAGTGAACTTTTGCAGTCAACTCCCTTACAAAACACTGGAAAGGTTTAACAGTTATGTACCAGCACAGACAAAATATTACAACAACCTGATAAACTGCACCTGCTTTGTGCACTTGCCCTTCCAGATTTCACTGGGCCATTATCCTTTTTCCCTTTTGCTTTCCCATTCTATCAGAGTTCGAAAAATTGAACAGCCATAAAGTATATCTGTCTAAATATATCTGTCTTGTTCAGGATCCCAGCCCAAATTGCACTTCCCTATGATGATGAATTAGCAGTACCTGCTCCAGCCCGGGGCACATCACACGTGGGTGCTTTAGTGCCTTTCACCTCTGCAAAGAGAAAGTGGAAAATATTTCCCATCTGCAAATGGCTCCATCTCTGCACTGGGACAGACAGAAGCTGCTCAGATATTTTTCCACTGTTTATATTTTTCCCTCTTTAGGATCCATTATTTAGCTATTAAACTGGAGACCTACTTCTTGAATCAAAAACTGATTTAGGCCTTTTTTTTGTTCAACTTTTCTAATACATTTGTTTGAAATCCTATCAAGGTTTCCACCTTGGTAGATGCAGTTATCAAAAAGACAAAAAATATCTATTTATGTGGTATTTAAGCAATCTAAATTTTTTTCAGTAGATTTTTGATGATAATAATGATAAATCTGACCTGTCCAGAATATGATTGGGCAAGGAATTCATTGTCTAAAATTCATTCCTAAGTTGGGTTGTCCTACAAATATCAGTACTTGCTGAAACATTTTTTACATACATAATATCAAATATTTATGTTTTGGTGTTGATCCCTGTGGTTATCTAGTAAGATTTTGTTCTTTCTTTTACTCTTGAAGAACATAAATATGATTTTGACTATTGTCATATATGTAGCACATACAGCTTGATAGTCCTTGTGGTTAAACCAGAATAAAATGTTAGTTATTGGTATTTTCTTAGGGAAACATGAAGATTTAAAAATAAAAGTCTATTAATTTGGACAGCATTAAACCTGCTTCCATTTTTCACTCTACACTTTAAAACTAAAATTTGTAGTGATTCCTAATTTGAATTTAATTGTCCAAGAAATTATTGGTGCATTGCTTTAGGCATTGCAAATAAATACATAAGACAAACGTTATTGGATTCAATGGATGTGAGAAGGGTCAATAATTCTAATTAAATTTCTTATGAACCTCATCTAGCACGATCTAACTATCACTGAAAGTCAGGTCTGAGGGTGGGATCTGGATCCATGGCTGGTTTTGTTTCTATTTCTCTGGAAAACCTTTGGAGTCAAAAGCAAGTGCACCAAATATTTTAAAAATCCCAGCAAAACAAAACAAAAAATCACAAACCCAAACAATGAAACAAAAACACCCCAAAAACCCAAACCTCCTGGTTATTTTAAAATAGTGTTTCTTCTTTTCATATTCCTGTGCAACTTTGTATGATTTGAAGATGATCAGCTGCAGCACCTGAGTAATGTAGAAGGTAAAAATTGTAAATGGAGCTAAATCCACTTCAGACACTGCAGTTGGTCATATAAACCGTATGAGGTTCTTCATACAAAGTTACTTGATTATTCAAAGTTATCCAAACTATCCAAAACACACTTCTCACCTAATTATTCTGCATTTTTCTAGGAATCATTAGTTAATAATGATGTTATTAAAAAACAATCATATGTTCCTAGCACAGGAATAACTGGGGTTTTATTAGAATTAAGAGAAGAAAAATACAGACCTCAAAATCTCTTTTTTTTTTCAATTTAGATTAGTTCTCATCTAAAATTTCACATCTAAATTAGTTTGAAAAAATAATAGTTATTCAATGAAATGAAATGTGGGGGAAGGAGCAAGGATTAAAGATTTATTATATATCCCGGTCCAGTGAGAATGGCACGTGGTCACATAAATGAAAGATAAATGAAAGACTGCCATAGGCAATATGAGTGTTTCTGAAGCCCAGTTTTTCTTTTTTGTTGAATAAGAATTTATTACTTATCTAAATCAGCAGCAGTTTCTGTTGGCCTCTCTACCTGTCTCTCCTTATTCGCTACCTCCTCATTCTGGAAACATCTTAAAAGGGGCAGATGCAGTTCCTTTTCCCAAGATTTTCAGTCTAAGGTCTATAAAAGCCTTGCAAAGTTATAAATTAGGCTTTTTTAATCTATCATGGAGAGAAATGAAATATGTCCAATAAATACAATGGGGTTTTTTCAGCACTGTCTGTTTATCAGGAGTGTGAAAACTTAATGAGCCCATTTCTGTTGCAGGTAATTCAGATTGTCAGTGCTGTTGACAAGGATGATCCTAAAAATGGACATTATTTCCTGTACAGCCTTCTTCCTGAAATGGTCAACAATCCTAATTTCACCATCAAGAAAAATGAAGGTAAATAGAAAAAATATAAAATGTGTATCTCGGCAACTTACTTTTGAATTGTTTTGTTGATTTCTGATTACGTTACCAGTGTGTCCTTTGGGCAATTAAAATTTAAATAATCTGCTGAATGGTACCTTCATTATATCTCTTAAGCTATTTCTGATAACTTTAAAGTAGATAAGAAAGTAAAATGAATATGGAATTTAGATCCAGAAGACAGCTCCCTGGTTTAAATAAAATGAAAGGATGGATTTACTGCCTGCATTATTCCTATTAATTTGAAATTCCAGAGATATGGTGTAGGATGAAAATCTGAAACTATGTTGATAAATAAATGTTGATTCCTACATTGACTGTTTAGGGATGGGAACATAAAATTAAGTATCCATTAAATCTCCCAAAGAAAGCACCTTTTCAGCCTGTTTGTTGTGTGTTATCAAGGTTCCAAAATATTTTGGTGAGGAACTTTTGCTAGAAAGAGAAATCCCTTAGGTCAGCAAAGTCCAGAAGGGCACTTTGAGTCACTGTGCTTTGGAAGGGCAAAATGTCATTTTGCAGGGCTGTAGAAGGGGACATTCACATGTGATGGGAAAAAAGAGACCCATTTAATACTGTTGAGCAATAAATTTATACTGATCCTTTTCTTTGGCACACAGATCTCTTTGAAGGTCAGGTTAGAGAAAGAGCTAGGACTGATCCCAAGAATTCTATAAATAGTGCTTGATGTGTTTGTACTTACTTGAATATTCAGCAAAGTTGTTCTATGTTGGCTTTTTTTAATAAAGCACACCCTGCCAGGAATTCTAGTTAAATTCAGTCTCTTATTTGAAATTGTAAGTAAAGCCTTGTTTAGTCCATTACTAGAAGGAATGTATGTGTGAGCTGCATGTGCAGGAGTGTAAAGGCAATACATGAAATGTCAATTCAAGAGAAAATGCTGTTTGCATTTTTTATTCTATCTGTTCCAACCTAGAAGCGTGATGGCACTGTTTTGCTAAATGACACTGCACCTAAATTCTTAAACCTGCTTAAATATATCTTATATTTTCCTTTTCTTTAGATATGTTTTTCTCTTCTAGCATTCACAAAGTGTGTCTGTACTTATATCTCTATTTTCTTGTAGTAAATGAGTCTCTGTATGTTTATTGGAGAAGATAAAACAAACCTCTTCAAAATGCATTTCATAATCATCAGCAGTGTAACACAAATTGAATTAAGCATCCTAAATGTGAGGTGGTTTGCTTGGCACAGCATGACAAAGTAAAAAAGATCTTAGCATTTCTCTTCATGTTTAAGTACTGAGCTCATGTCGCTAATTACCCTCATCCTTCCAATCTGTTACCTATTTAAGACCCACTCCTGCTCCTACTCACAGACAATGGCAAAATGAGTCCTGAGCTGAGTGAGAGTGAGGAAACTTCCTATGTAACAAGGTTGAGAAAACTAAGTCCAATTTTGTTACAGCATTGCCACTCCATTTTATGCAGTTTTTAATGTGTTGGAATCAGTTAAATGTGAAAATCTTCTTAAAACAACCACCTGAAATCTCTTGAAATTAAAAATCTGCTTGAATAGACTTTTCTGATTTAATCCTTCAGTATCCAATAATAAAATTCCAACTATGCATGCCATCCTTGTCTATCAAGATTGCTCAGTCAGGGGTGCAGTGCATGGTTGATGTTAGAACATTATCTCCCACAGGAAGCAAATACTCCTGTCAGAGCCAAAATCAGTATAATTTGGTTGAGGTGAGTTTTTATGTCCTTTAAACATCATAGATCTTCAGCAAGTCTTTATTTAGTTATGACACTTAAACAATGAACTTGACCATGACTTTGTCTTGAATATATCTGCCAGATAAGCATGAGTGATTATTCCTGTTGAAAAACACCAGTATGTCTAAAAAACCTGAATTCACAAGTTGAATTCCTCCCGGGTTTTTTTTGTATTACTGAGTGTCTGGGCTGTCCATAACCAAGTTGGTGTGGTCTGGGACTGTAAGGAAATGCCTGTAACAAACCCTCCTCTCCTTTCTGGAGATCAGATCAATACTCAGCACAGGAAAGCTTGGAACAGAAAAACATTGCCTCACACTGGTGGCCAAAATCCTTGACATCTTCCTGACTGTGTCCTCGGCCTCATTTTTGTCTCAGAGTCTTGGCCCTGCCAAATAATTCTTCAAGGCAGCAGAAATGTGATGGCTGCTGAAGAAATGCTGTCCCCTTGCGGATAGCGTACTGGGACTGCTTTATCTCAGGAAGCCTGCTGTAGAAACCCAACTTTTACTTGCTAGAATTAGCACATTTCTTAATTTCAATCATTTTTCATACCTTGCCTTTCTTCAAAGTTCTCTGAAGGGCAGAGATAAACAAGAGTACCTCTCCTCAAGAAATTATATTGCCCTTTTGGGTTCTCTCATGCTTCAGGTAACTGTGTGGCATTTGGCCACCATGTAATGATGACATGGAATGCGGTGACATTGGTGTGCAAACAGTGAAGTTTGGCATCTGCCAGGAGAAAAAGATGCCATGTCCTCTTTCTGTCCCTCATGCTACAGCACACATAAGATGCCTGTGATTTGGAATGTTCCCTTCCTGTGTGGAACATAAGCCTAACCATTAATCAATTTAATTTGTTGCACAAAGGCTGATTCTGTTGTTCAAACCTTCCAGATCACCCTAAGGCAAGTTCCCGTGACAGTCAATAATTAACTGTGCTGCTGACATACACTGCAAATATTGTGATTGCCACATTGTTATTGAGAAATGTGTTTAACTAAGTGACACAACAGGTGTCTTCATCAGGAACCACACAAAACAACCCCAAAACACTTCTCAGAAGATTTTATTACGTATATAGAAGTTATGTTGTGCTCACAGCAGAATCTGTGCCTTGAAACAGTGCCCCTTGTGTCCTTTATTTGCTTGGTTTGCTGAATTCCCATATTTACAATCCCTTCTGTAGACAAGATACCCAAAACTGTAGAGGCTGTGGTGCCTTTCTGATGTAAATAATGTAAAAAATGTAAATTTAAAGGCCATCATGCATCTCACTGAATGTCTGTAGGTCATCTCTTAACGATCTTTAATTTCAATGTCTCCTGATCCTTTTTTCTGTTGTTTTCTGAGCTCAGCTGTCTGTTACTGGGTGGGGTTTATAAATTTTTGTGCCTTGGGTTCATGGGCAGTGAGTGATAATCAAAGCAAGGCAATCCTCCTCTCTCAAGCTGTAATCAAGGCACACTGATCACTTGGATTGCAGGGTACAAAAACCTTTATTCCCTCTCGAGAGAAATAGTGGAGTTATATAACAAAAATACAAGAAGTTAATGCTACACAAAAATCCTGTCATGTTTTCTGTGTTAGTCCTGTGACTAAACCTGTGACTCTGTGACATAACAAGTCCCTGACTGCACAAACTCCTGACTGAATCTCTAGGCACTGTCCACGTGCCTTTGTGCTGGGTTTTCTGCATAGGAGCAGAAGCGGGGAAAAAAATGAAAACCCATGTTTTGTGTGCTGTGTCTGAGAAACTTCAAACCAGAAAAGCCTCAAATTTCAGATGAAAATATCTGATGTTTAGACAAGTGTTGATACACTCTAGCAATGTGTTGTAGACTGACTGGAATTAACCCTTCCAAAAAAACTTTAGGCTCACAATAAATGACAAAAAAACTGAAAGGAATGTAGAAACTGATGAGGATTTTGTACTGTCATGGCATCAGAAAACCGAAATGAGACCTCTGGAAATGGAATTAGAAATTGTTAACAGCCTTTTTTTGCAGGTGAGTGGTCTTCACAGTGCCACTACATGGATCTTCTGCATCCCAAGCAACACCCTCACAGCACTACCTGTTTTCAGCATTGAATTCTTAAGGTTTCCTTAGATTGTTCAAGTGAGAACAAAATTCTGTGATAGGAGTGTTTTCACACATGCAAACATTTTGATACGCTGCCAATGCAATTTTTACTGTCAAAAACTACCAAGCACGTCTTTGCCATAAAGAGACCTAAAGTTTTTCCCATGTGAAGTTTCCTTTGCTATTCCATTTTTCTGATGCCAGATTCTGTTTCCTAATGAAATAAACCCCAAATCAAACGTTCCAGACTGCCTTTGGATGCAGTAATTCTTCTGACAGGAGAAATGGTGCATCTTTCCTGGATAAATGGGATATTCCATCCCTCTTATAGGGCTTATGTAGCAGAGCAGTCCTGGGGTTGCCTGGGCCGTGGCAGGGCTTACCTTTGGGTTAAGAACCTTACTGGCATGAGCTCATATTCCTGCAGAAATCCAAATGGCCTGATTTGGCTTGTAATAGGCTGCTTATCAGTAATCAGCCTCCTCTCTCCCCCAAATATTCAATATCCGTCTGGCAAGTTGAGCTCTGAATTTGGTCCTGATTCTAGTGAGTGCATAGTAAAGAGGTTTTCTTTTTTTAATTGAAGCATTATATATCCACTTAAGTGATGAACTGTTCTGTTGGTTCTCTCTAACAAACTTAATATTTATCCTCAGCCATGCTTAATCTGTTACACCTGGGACACATACAACAGCTCCAAGAGTGATCATGTTTAAATGTCCCTTTCTTTTGTTCTTTCCTTCAAGTTAAATCTTGCTTATGTCCTCCTTGTGCTGCCTTGAAAGTGCAGGCACTGTGTTGTTTATTTTAAAGGAAATGGCCTGGTATGATCACTCCAATCACTGGCTTGCATGCCTTCATATACTATTGATTATTTTATATTTCATCACCTCTTTACCATTAAAAAACAAATATTTCTAAACTATTTCCCAATAGCTGAGGAAAACAATTGCATGCAAGCACTCTTAGAGATCCCAATTAATAAAAACAAATTATTAGCACTTTTTTTTTTTTTCTATGAAAGTGCTTCTGTATCACTGTGGTTTTAATACAATAAAACCTGGATTTTTCCCTGTCCTTTTTCATGAAATTATTTTTAGCAGCATCTGTCAAATACATACCTGGAGGGTGAGTCTTTTGTTCCCACCAGAGTAGCTCTCATGTGTTAAAATAAGTCTTACCCTGAAACAGTTTCTTTTGGCATTTCTGGATAAGTCTCTCTGCCATTGTCTCAGCTGCCAGCTAAAGCTCCTTCTGTGTTTTTGATTGACTTTTCTCTCCAAATATATCCCTCAGAGAGCTCCGAGGTGACTCCTCTGTTTCTCTGCCCTCCTTCCACTTTGCCCAATTTCAAAGTTAACACCCTGACCCCAGGTACAAATTGCCAGAGCAAGGATATCATTAAACCCATCATTTCTGGGTGCATGTGCAGTGAACATCCAGAATAACAGCACCCAAGTGGTCCGTTGGATGTGAGCAGCACATCCTCGCACATTGCTGCAGTTTCAGGCAATTTTGGGCAACTTTGTGGCCCAACTGCTGCGTTCCAGAGGCTATTCCACAATGGCACTGCTCAAGGGAAAGCACATGCTTATGTATTTCTGGTGTTTAATTATTGTCCTCATTTCTTTTATACAGCAGTAATTAGACTTTCAAACTCCAAAACATACCAATTCACATCCTTGTTAGTGGTTTTCTTGAAATTAAGTGATGTGCTCAGTCTTGCATCTTATAAGTTATTATTTTTCTACCATCTGTCTCAATTAGTGGTATGGAATAACATCCAGAAGACGTACAGGAATTTGAGGCATAATCTAAGAAAAAGCATTGATCAACATCTCTTTTAATAGACATGGTTTTGTCACCAGAAATCACAGGGAATAACAAGGGTACTTGCTATTCAAGGTGCAAGCAGTGTGAAAGGAGCAGAGTTAAAAGTAAAGCATTCCAATGTATTAAAAAATAAAAACCACAAAATTCTCTATTATCTGGCACTTGGGTGTCAAGATCTGCCATCCACGAGCGCTCATCGTGTTTCTCCAGGAGTGTTCATAGTGTGAAAAATGTATTATAAATATCATACTATCAATCTTTTCCTCAGCATGGCATTTAAGCTGGAGTTGTTTAAATAGCAAAGTTCAACATTTTTATAACCTGTACATGCCAGAAGAACCTCAGTTTATTGATTTTTTTATGAATAATAGAGTTAATAATGAAATTGCTAATACAAAATTATTGAAATATTTCCTTTGTAGTGTGGTTGAAAGATTTTGTTCAGTAAGTTCTTTTTTGCTTATATTAGAAATTTTAAGTTATAGAAATTATAACAAAGCATACAGATGTTATTTTGCTGAGTAGGAAGGTCTGAATATTATGAAAACAAATCGTGTGATAGTTAAGGTAACTAAGCTCTATGAAACATTGTCATTCTATAGACTAAGAATAATCTGGCATTATTTGCTTTTTTCCAAAAAAATTCCTAATTATATCTTGGATGCATACTTGCCTTTCTCAGCTAAAAACAAAATGTGGTTTTTACAGGCCTGAAGTACCACACTCTACTGATGGTCTGCAAGTTATCCTAAACTGCTGAGCCCCTTTTTAAGAATTCTGTCTCTTGTGTGCCTTGCTCTGCTGCTGGAAATTGTCAGGATCACAGTGGGGCTGGGTGGGGACCAGGGGACACTGTGCTGCCACACCTCTCTCACTGTGGCAGCAGGCAGGGGCACCATGGAGAGGAAGGACTGATTCAAACTGCCACTGCATTAATATGCAAAAAGTGATGTTCAGCCAGTGCAAACAGCTTTGCTGGAACGAGTGGTTGTGCATTGGGTGGCAAGTGGCAAGTCCCTGAAATAATTCATTTTTATACCAGAGGGAATGCAGTTCCCTGTTTATTGTGCTCAGGTTCCTTTACCCTTGGTCCTTAGAAAATTCACCTGCCTGAAACTGCTTTGGATCAGAAATTATGTTAGATCATCCTCTGTGAGAAAAGTAATCATTTCCTTATTTACATTTCTGGCAATTCTAAGATGTAATGTCATCCTGTGAAGCAACAGACTGTGCCTAAGACCTCAAAGAGAGGAGCCCTTTCTCATTGACAAAGTGATGAGCTACATGAGGAGTAAATCAGTGCTACAGATCTTTATTGGAGATTATTCTCCAATTCTAGAAGACTTGTTAGAATTTCAAGTTAATGATAGCATTCCCAAGGGACCCCAGTACACTCCAGTAGTGCTCAGAAGTTCTGTCTTGCCAGGCACTGGATGCATTCCCATTTTCACTGTATGATTTCACATAGCAGTTGAAGAGATATATCTGACTCCTTTCTACTACTCCTAGCAAGGCTACACATTTCCATGGTCCAGCTGAGAATAGTCCCATCCAGCTGAGAATGCTGGTGACAATATTCTCAGTCTGTATCTTTCCGCTGATAACTTTCTGCTTCCTTTCCCCCTTCTTTCTTTACTATCATCACTATCAGCTGTGTTATTCCCTGAAGTTCTGTTTTTCCTCGATGTTGAATATCAGTTGAGTGAGATTTGAAACAACTTCTCTAGCAGGGGTGGCTGTGGTGTTGTTTTCTGAAGTGATTGCATTAATGTGGATGAGAAGCCAGCATTTTCCCACTCCAATCCTTTGTGTGCCACTTTTTCACTGACACCTGCTTCTGCTGTCTTTCCCAGCTTTCTTCTTGCACGCAGATCACTGCTCTTTCCAGACTCCTTTCTGATTAGAGCCACAAACCAGGTGAAATCTCAGTGCAGTTCTTCTGCAAACACTTTTTAGCCCTGTCTGGATGATTTAAGCTTCTTACAATGGTTATGTGCTTTTCACCACTTTGATAGGCTAAAGAGGTGACTCCTTCTTGGTGTGCACAGCTGAAACAGAGACTAGGATCAACTCTTCAGAGGCTAACTCAGCTGCCAGCTCCTCCCCCCTGTGACCCTTCTGTCTGTTCTGCCCATCTGAATCCTTATTCACTCCTCTCCTGTATTCAGGATGCAGGACTCCAGACAGATTCCCTCTCTCCTCTGCCCTAAGCCAGAGGTGATCCATCAAGTCTTCACTGGACTGGACAGGCCAACCTGATGGATGAACCAGCAAGGAGGGGGCCATCTGGTAAGCTGATTGTCCTCTTCCAGGCATCTTCAGCTCCTCTTCAGCTCTGCTGTGCTCCTCAGCACGTCTGTACTTTTTATAGTTTTGCACTGGCAAAGTGTTTCCTGGGAGCTTCTGTTCCCAATGCTGTTTAACCTTTCCATCCTGTTTCAGTTTAGCTCTGTGGTGACAACTTCTTTCCAAGCCTCCCAAATGCAAACTTGCAGACAGCTACAGAGGAGTTGTCTCTGCACATTGGAAAATCAGACTAATTCCCACAGCATCCCATCCTTTCAGAGATTGTCTTTCTTTGGTAATTTGAATCAACCACAATTACACAGTTATTGCAGAGCATTAATGTAAACATGACCCAGCCCTAAACAGCACCCAATGGAAGTGATGAGACCCAGGCTAATACCAAATACACACAGCCTGCCATTATGCATACATGACTAAAGAGACTTTTACTTCACTCATTCTTAATTTATTATTTGTGCTGCTAGCAACAGAATGTTGCCAAGGCGTCAATTATGTTTCATTTTATAAATCAAACTAATTGAGAACCAGATGCAATCTGAGTGAAAAAGATCTGAGGTCAGTGTTGTGCACCATATGCACGACAGTGCTTACTCATGATGAGGGAATGGATTGGACAGCTGTGAATTTTCCTGCTGTAGGAGTTTCATCAAGCTCACTAGTGTAACGTCCTTAGCTCTCTTTTTCCATTTTATTACATTAACTTCATAATAAAACTAAAGAAGAGTGAGTAAGAGATAAAAGGTTGTGAAAACAAACCAGGAGAGCAAATGAATTTGGTTGGTAAATTATCATGAAAATCTGTCTGGTTTAGTAATAACATGGAATATGGATGAAAGAAATAGCCGAGAAGAACAAATTGAATCTTCCGTGTGACAATTTCAGACACATAATGGGAAAGTAGACATTAAATCAGGGTCTCAAGACTGAACTGCTTAGCAGGCAGAAAGGTGGCGTTCTTAACTTAGTGCTGTTTAGCACTAACAGCAGTAGGATCTGCAGTAGCTCCTTGGAATTTATCAGTGGGAAGGAACTGAGCCCAGGGAGCTCCCCCTGCACAGGAGGCAGAACTTCTGCCCTGGGCAGGGCCCGGCCCTGAGCAGATTGGCCAGAGAGGCTGTGCAGTCTCCTCCCTGGGGATATTGCAGAGCCCCATGGACACACTGCTGTGCCCTGTGCTCTGGGATGGCCCTGCTGGAGCAGGGAGGTGGCACCAGAGGAGCCCCTGGGGGCCCCTCCCGCCTCACCCATCCTGGGGTTCTGTGAAACATTGCTCCACCAGCCTTTAGTCAAAGGTTCCCTAAGTGCTCTAAAAACATAACTCCTTAAAAACTCACAGCACCCATGATTATGATGTTCTAGGACTTTGGAAGTATTTCATAGTGGTATTTATAGCTAAGTGAATATATAATATTTGGAGATAAATTTCCAGATTTTTAATCAGCTACCTTGTAAAAGAGTTAAGAGATTTCTAAGTACCACTTCTGGCTTGATGGGTACATCTAATTCCTCCAGGTTCTCTGCAAAAAGCAGTTTCTGTGGCGGAAATGTGCATGGACAACGCGCTGACTATGTTTGATTTCCTGGAAATAGTTTTAATTCACTGAGTAGGAATAATGTCCTGAGGCCAAAGGTTCTGGTAGGGCCTCTGCCTCATCACCACCTCAATATATTACCCAGCAGAGTCATATTGCATCTAAGAAGTTCCTCTGTGTTCACCTCATGGTTTGCTTTTTTTTTGTTTTGACTATTTGGATTTTCACCCTAGGTACCTGACTGGTAAATATTGTACAAGATGTTTTTTCTTTGGTTTTTGGGTTTTTTTGTTTGTTTGTTTGTTTGTTTGTTCAGGTTTTTGGTTGGTTGGTTTTGGGGGGGTTTTGGTGGTGGTGATGGTTTTTTTGTTTGGTTTGGTTTATTGGTTTTTTACTTTTTAAATTTTTTGGTTGCTCTCATTATGGAATATCTCTTTATTTTGTCATATCCTAAATACAGACTGTTGAGGAGGAATTAATTTATTAGTTGCTCTAATTGCACTTTTGTCAATTAATGAGAAACTAGATAGGAATCTCATTTTAAACTTTCAGTTGTAGTAAAGATTAAAGGACCACCAACACTCTTCTACTAGAGGAAGACTCTAAACAGGCTGACTGAAAACTATTTAAGCAAGAATCATCACATATTAATTGTTAATTTTTCCCTTGATTAGGAAAAATCTCCTTTTGTCATTCTATCAGACTATTTGCACGTGGATCCTCCACTGAAAATAGAAGGTATTAATTTTTCACACTTAGCCTTAAGGCTTATCTGATTAACTATTACACAACTGATATTATAATGTGAGTTAAAAAGGCTAAAATCATGTTCCAATTTGCATCTTGTTTTGAATCAATTCCACAAGTGTTTTACACAAGGAAGGAATTACTGTTGGAATCACAGTCATTGTTCCTCCAGGGTGACCATGACATCGATTATTAAGTGAATTCTGTGTCTCTGCATTCTCCTGAACCTGTCTGGTGTGCTCAAATAAGTTTATATTTTATATTTTACATACCCTTTTATTTCCTCCTTACTCATTTGGAGGAGGTGACTATTTAAAAAAAGGTTGTATTTCTCTGGCACAGCAAATATAGCAGTGACACACTGAAAGAAACAAAAAAAATTTAATGATTTTTCACTACAGCTTCTGCCATCAAACTTTAGAGAATAAGGGAGACAAAACTGTTTTTTTAGTTGATTGGAGGGTGTTTGTACCACTTAGGTTATTTTCCCATCAACTCCTGATTTTGTAATTTTTACGGGTGATCTTGTTGTAAAATACGTCACTTTGTTGGTCTTCATTTAATTCTGTGTAATTAGGATGTATTTTATTTGGCAAGCAGCCAGTAATTAGTGATATATTTATGTAATTATTAGCATGTAATATTTGTATAATAAATCTGCCTAGAAGGCAATCCATTCAGAGGGCAGGGAAGAGGTAGAATACATGATCTGACTGAACAGAGAGATCTTACAACTGAGCCAAATGCAACAAAGAAATGAAATGCATCAGTTGACCTGTCTAGTCTGGGGAGAGAGTTTGCATATCCTAAAATGATAGGATGTGCACACTTGGTAATCAGCACTGATTAGAGAGGGAGTGAAGATGGGCCCCTGTTTGAAGTGAGATAATAAGGCAGCTTGTTAGGGAGAGATAAATAGAACTTGAAGAAAAGGAGCAGATGTCTGCTTGATGGCGTTGGAGAGGAAGAGCTCGTGGGGTCCTCCGAAGGTAACTGATGGAGCCGATTACAGGAATCAGGAAAGCAGTGGGAGCTGTCTGCCCATGTTCAGAGAGCAAACGCAGAGCCCCCAGCCTGGCCTAAGTAACTCTGGGCTCAAACTAGCAAACTTCACTCTGGCTGTAGGCTAAGAGCTGTGTACATCCTTAAACAGTAATGGTAAATCTGTAGTTTTGGGATTTTTCGTACATCTGACTCGACTCTAAGAGCTAAGTCAGGAAAGAAGTCCTCTTGGTGGAGTTTTGAACAGAGTTTGGTGTTGAAGTCTTAAACCTTAAAAGGAGCATCAACAATAATCTCTGAATGCTGATGAAAGTTCTCTCCTCTGTTCTAAGAATGTTGGGCTGGCTTGAACGTGAACAGTGAATTTTTTCTTCTCTTTAATGGCATAACAATTTCACATCGCTTTTGTAAACACACATAAAACTTTCTGGCTTTGTTTGTGCTGTGTTATGAAACTCATTCAGTCTAACCTAAAACTGAAACTAAAATCTAGGTTATTGGAAATAATAAAAAAATAAAATAAAACTAATTCATGTAGCCTTTTCCAGCTTGTTGCTCCCTAACCTTGCTTAGCTCTGCCCTGTCACTTTCTACAACGTTTTCATCCATTATATGCGACCCTCCTGTAAACTATGCAGTGCTCCCCCAACAAAGATTAAGACCTCGTGATCTCAGAGCACTCTACAGGAGTGATGGATTTTTGATTGAGGAATTGTTCTGGAATTTGGAACCCTTCTTTTTTAGCTTAGCTATGGGTTTCCTGTAGGAATTTGGAGAAATCATTTAATCACTGTGCTCCCGTTGTGGCGTGCAAACACTGCAGCGCTGTGAGCAGCTCCCTGGGGGCTGGCAAAGGCTGAGAGATTCAGGAGTACTCTAAGGAGTATTTTGGATTCTTCTGAAAGTCCTGGTCAGGAAACATGAGGAATTTGCTTGTCAGGGGAGAAGATGGTGAAGCCCAGTCTGGAGGCAGCTGCAGCTGAGGCGCTGTGGTATCTTTGATACAAGCTGCAAAGCTAAATACAGAGGGAGGTAGTTTAGACTCAGTTCTACACCTGGCATCTCCTTCTGCATCATCTTTATCTAGTCCACATTGTTATGGTGTCTTTTTACTCATATTTTCTATTTTAAATGAGGAAAAAAATTATAACAAATCATCTTTCTCTTGTTTTGTTCCTTTCTTCTGCTAACAGGCAAGATCAAAAGATGCAGTTGCTAAAACCTTTATAGAGTTCTAATACAGTCTGTCTAGCAGAATGACTTGCTTCAAAAACTTATAAATAGAACCTAGCTTTTTCTAAACTAAGATTATTTTTCTTAAATATTTTTTCTTTTTTTTCTTTTTTTTTTTTTTTTCCAATAAGGAGACATAACTTTCTCAAAGTATCTGCTGGTTTTTTTCTGCTCACCTTTTTGGCTTTTGTATGTTTTTCCTTCATGATCACAGAGGTGTTTTTGGCATACTGAGATGTATTTTCCTCTGCCCCTAGAATCCCCATCTCTTCTACTACTTTTATGTGATCATGCTTTGTATTTTTATTTCAGCTTCTGCCTAAATGCTTCACTTGTACTTTATCAGACTCTTCATCACAGATTAGAAGACAACAAGGAACCATTTCTAAGGTGTTCTCTTGGCTTGCAGATTATTTATATGTTTATATCTTGTCATTTCTCTTCTTGGGATGAAGAGAAAGAATGAATAAGATATCTTTTGTTTTGTTGCAGTTATATTTCAATTGTGAATACAAATGTTTCACTGTTTTTAGAACTTCCATCCTTCAAAAGCTGCCTGGACAAGGTCCTGGGCTCTGGGTAGCTGTGGTGAGCAGGGGTTGGATCAGGTGATCTCTGGAGGTCCCTTCCAACCTCACTCATCCTGTGATTCCATGAGAACTCTAAATTTCTGAACTGGTGCTGTAGTTTTCATATATTCACCCATATTGATGTTGACTTTGTAGTATCTCTGTAGTGGTGAGGCAGAATTCAAGTGCTGATGTCTTTCCCTGGCTCCTTCTTTCCAAGTTCTGTGCTGTGTCACACAATGTACAGAGCAAAGTTGGGGTCTTGCAGTGTGCCCTGGGCTTGCAATCTAAATTCAGATGCAGGTGTGTTCCTGCTTTGATTCTCCATAATCCAGCTGTGTATCCCAGTCTGGAACTTGTGGCTATTTCAAGTTTTTTCCATGTAATGTTTGCATGCTGTGCAGAAAGATTCCAAAGAGTATCTGGAATGTTCCAGTTGAAAACTTTATACAATCTCTTCCACTCTGGGTAATTGTTTGTTAGACTTACTGAAATTTCTTTTCTGGATGCCTTTTGCTCTTCCCTGCATTTCAAAAGGCCATCAGTTTTCCCCATGGGAGTCACGTCCTCAGTGAGAGGTGTGCATGTAATAAGGCATGGTGTGAATCCTCTGGGTGTGAGACAGAGGTATAAATTACTGCCATTAATGGCCTGATGATAACAAATTGTTATTGTTATATGTAATCTGCATATCAGAATGTCTTCCCAAAGTCATTATCATGCTGCCTGTGCGCCCAGGGGCAATGTTACACCATAGCATTTCAGTCTTTCAAATTACAAAAAGCTAATATAACTCTTGATGACATTTACAAAAATGTATAATGGCACTCCTTTCAGAGCTCTCACAGAAATTATTCTCAGGGAACTTCAAGGGAGTTCTGCTGTAGGAGAACTGCAGGATCTGGCACTTTTTACAATCAAAGTCACATTTTTTCTTCAGTGGCACCAGCTCAAGAAAATGTTAAGTCAGAATTGTTTTTAATTTATTTTCTGACTTAAAATGCCCCAGCCAACGTAAGGTATTTAACTTCCAATGCTCTTTGGCAGAGAGTACACATTCTGAATTTCTTTTCATAGGAAGTTGTTATGTCAGAGTTATAAACCTCTGAAAATTGGCATTTTGTAATGGAAGTGCTGACAAGACCTTTATTACACCAGTACAAGTAGGCAGCATTCCAATAAATGCTGGTTGCTGGTTTTGTAGTCTGCTGGTTGCTTTCTGCTCCTGTATTTCAGAGTGAACATTATGTAAAAAGTAAGTGGCATAATAGAAATATACTGATAGGCCTGGAATTTGGCTCTTACTGTTACAACAAAACTTCATATGGTTGATAGGTCTGATTACAGATTTAGTTTTTAAGAACTGGTATATGATTTAATGGTAAATCGTTTTAAATCCTTCCCAAGTGTCTGTGTACATGCAGCACAGAATTGGAATGGAAAAGGTGGTTATCATGGCATGGAGAAGTGGATGTTAAATACTTAAATGGCAAGAACACATCACATGTAAGACCCTACTAAGTTTTATGTTTTTTACCGTGATATTCACAGTTTACATTGTAGAAAGAAAGATTTGCTTCAAACATCTGTGATTGTCTTCGTAGTCATGAAGTCTGTGAACTTTTCCAGACCTAGAAGTCACTGATGTAAGAATTGGAGGATGTGTGTGAAGTGAGGAAGGTGAAGAACATGGGAGGGAATTCTTGGAACTTTTCCATCACCTTCCAGAAGCATGCTGAATTTCATTGAACCTGATTGAGATTTTGTTCTACACAGAAGAGAACACGCAGTCAGTGTGATGTTTAAAGCTGTACCTGTCACTGTGGCCTGAGGGGCTCAGATCCCTGTCTGCCACCAGCTTCTCCTCCCACACTGCATTTGTAAGTAGGTATTCATAGAAAGATTGAAAATCCATTATCCCTCCAGAGAAAAGCAGATGGCACAGCCTTGGGATATCTTGACTTTTTTATTTATCCTTGCAGCACTTTTGTTGGAATCTGGTAATACAGTACTGGAAAGTTCTTGGTTCAAATGCAAAATATAGGCATTATTTTATCAAAGCACTGTAAAACACAGTATCACTTTCTGAAACTTTTTGGTTAAAATAACAAGAGAATAGAATTAACTAGAATATGTAGATTTCAAAAATGATCCATCAGTCTATGCAAATTGCTGTGTTAATAATGTATTTTTAATGCTGAGCACATTTGACAGCCATTTCATCTCTCTTTCTAAACCAGAGCTTGGCAACCTGCATTAATTCTTGCACTTTACAGATGTACCATTCAATGCACATGCCATGTAGTGATGTGATCCGAATAAAGTAAAGCATGTCAAAGCAGTGGCATTATTAGTAAACAACTTTGTGACTGGCTTCTTGAATACAGAGGAGAAAAATGAGAGGCAAAAGCCAGTGCTGTTCTAGCACCTCTCACAACTTCACTGGCCTGGATTTGCTTCCCATTATGGGAGTGCCAATCCTAAGTGGGACCAGGGGTTTGGAAGAGATAAATGGATATTCCAGAGTGAGTGAGACTCAGGTGTATTGGGTGCAGTTCAAACACGGTGGAGCTTAAACAGACCCAGAGACCAAAATGTCCTGCTTTGACTTGCTCTAGGGGTCTGTAGATTAAAAAGAGAGAGAGAGGTATCATGTCCTAATTATTTCTCCACCCCATTAACAATAAAACTGGTACTATTTCAGACTCAAGGCATGCTTCTACATCATTATTTCTTCAGCAGGGATTTTCTGTCCTTTCTTCAATGAGTTAAAAAACCAAGGTACAAAATACAAGAGTTGCTGCTAGACTGCAAGGGACCAAATAGTTATGTTTGATTATGGCTCTGCTGGCCTAAAGGTCAGAGGAAAGTTTTAGAATACTTAAGAGACAATTATCTAAAGTTCAGACTTTTCCAAACGAATAGAACTAGAAATTATACAGACTATTATTTAAAGTTCACAGTTTCAAAGGAAAAAGGTATGAGGAAATGCTTATTCATCATCACTTTGCTGTTAATTTGTCTGGCTTTCTTTTTTCCTCCTGTCAAGAATTTATTTACTACAAGTTCTGTATTACACAGTAGTACTAACATAATTATTCCCCTTTCCAAGAAATTTTAACATATGAGAATGATGTATACATGATTAAATATTACTTTGCTCATGATTCAAAATTCCCAGCAGTACTTTTTATTTCTGCAAAGGACTACATGGAAATGTGTTTAGGTTTTTTTATTCATTAGTTGATTCAGCTGTTCAGTTCTGGCATAAACTATTATTATTTAAGCCAAATGGTAAAGAGAAAAAAATAATCAAAGATACAAAATATGTGACTTTTTCCAATTATTCTTCTACCAATACATTTTCTCACATGAAATACTTATTTTTCCCCTGTGTTCTTCTTGGTGTTTTAAGGGATTGCAGAAACTCCAGGTCTAGAAAAAGACCCAAAATAATTCAAGTGTTAGTTGATTTGTGATAGGAATATTTTGGGAATTGCCATTAAATATGCCAGTATAGAATGCAACTTGCTATGGGGTTGGAGAGACAGTTTGATCAGGTAGGTGAATTTTTATAATGAAAACTTTTTTTTTTCTTTTGAACCTGGTGCCTGCCATCAAATTTGATAGCAGTCATCAATCTGCTTTTTTGAAGACATCACAAATTTTTGACACTTATGAAAAGCAGGTCAGTTTGGAATACCTGTGAATCCTTCAGTGCCATCATAAATCAGGAAAAACATAACATAAAAATGGCCTCTCTTTATTTTCAGATGATTTTGTAAGCCTTCTCTTTCAATAGGATATTTATGTCTTTACCATAGAGATTAGGCAAAGGGTCCTTTTCCTTCTAAACTGCTGTTCAAAGAGGATTTTGTTTGAGACAGTCATCAGGGAAGGCCTGGTACAGCTGTAAAAATACACATGGCACAGTTGTATATATAGATATATTAATAAACATATGTATATGTTATCATAAAAATGTATTTTTTATAAATACAGGCAAGTTAAAAACACTAATTTTAATCATTAAACAAAATTGTTATAGCGATTCTAATGAACAAATAGATTATTTTTTTCAGCTACTAACTATTGCCAGATTTATAACATACAACCTCACAATTGTACCCTTTTAATCAAATATTCCTTTAAAATGTGTTTCAGCCTAAGGCAGAAATAAAAAAAAAAAAAAAAATCTGTCTTAAATGGAGATGTCTCATAACACATTTTAATGACATTCTTTTGGAAGCAGGAAACTGATGCTTCCAACTTGTACTAAAGTGGAGTCTGAAACAAATAAATCAGTTTTTCAGCTCACAGCCTGAGCTGAAAAACTCACCCCTGAGTTTTTTGTTTTGAACAATCATTTTTTACAAGGGGGACGTGGATGAGGGTGTGCTCGGAGTTGCCACTTCTGGTTCTTGTGGTGGATCAGAAAGGAGATTATGACTGTCCTTTCCCAGGGATTTTGTAATTGCAAAAAGGAAAAAGAGAGATTTCAAATCAAGAGAGTTAGAGAGTTACCACAAGTGGGGCTATGGGCAGTGACTTGTCGGGGCTGCATTCACTGGGTGGGTTTCTGCAGTGCAATCCTACCAATCTAAAGAGGTGTTATTTGTAAATCTTTTCATAGAAAGAATTATTGAGAAAATATTCAAAAGAATAATGATTAAGGTATGGCTTGGAGCTCATGGAGTGTATACAGTGACTTTTTGAGAGACCTCCATGGCTCTTGACAGCTTTATTCTCAGGCTCTAAAAAGGGGGTTGGAATCTTCCCTATAATCCACCATTTTTCTGTTACTAGGTTTGAATTCTGAAGAAAAACAAAAATACCAATGTTAGACTGCCATTATGTTTGAATTTTGAAGAAAGACAAAAATACCAATGTTATAAATGATCTTTTAAAAATCTGTTTGACATTGTAAGGCTTCCACTAGTGAATATTAACTATTGCAGGAGACACATGCATATTAATTACGGTTATTAATGGTTATGAAAAGCTGAAATGGCATCAGCATTCTCTTGAATGTTCTCTTTTAGTGCCTTTGCAGCTGGTAGCTAAATGTTCTAGAGCTCACATTCCTTCAAATGTCATGTGCTCTGGTTTTCTGCTTGTATTTTGCTAGTTTCCACTGAAACCTTGATAATAATTCAATTGCTCTGTTATTTCAAGTTTGGGGTTTTTATTTAAGAATAGATGCTACTTTTGAACAGAGATTGGAAATGAATGAGCTGTCCCTGTCTTTTCCTTATCAGAAAAAGCAGGGAGTGTCACAGTAAGGATATTTCTGCTGCTCTTCTACTTGTGTCAAAGGACCCTATTTCTCAGAGAATCTGTTTGAGATTTAAAAATGTACACAGAAAGATAGCTCTAATAAACAGGAAGAAACATATATTTCTCTCATTCTGCTGTTTCCAGCTGTAGAGTTTCCAATTAAAATTCTTTCTTCACATGACTGATATATCCAGCATAGATAACGACTTCTACCACAAAGTCCTTAATACCATTAATTATTTGATCTTTCTGAGGGCGTTATAAAAGGGATAGAAAAAGAAAGGCAGAGTTCTGTAGGTGTAAGGTTGCCCAGCAGGGAACTCCACTGATCTCAACATATTACAGACTGCAAGGGAATTAAAGAATTGCAATAATGTGTGCAGAGAAAATGACATTAAATGCAAACTGACTGCTTCTGATTTTTACTTTTGTTCTGTTATTTTTTTGTCTGGCTTAAAATTGCAACATGTATTCTTGCACAGGGTGGGATATGAAGGAGTTGACTCCTGCCTGCTAATTTCACATCCTGATTGCTATCGATGGCATTGAAGTCACTCGTGTCCAGCAAATCCAGAAGTAGCTTTGTATTAAAATGATTGCATTTACATTTTCTCCAAATCTTTCTTCCAAGAGCCTCAAAAGAGATCTGGGAGATTTGAGAACAGTTGGGGAATCTGCAGAAAACACTTGGCCCTGTGGTAATTGTTGTGGTTATGCAAACTACCTTTGTCTAGAAACCACACTGGACATCTTTTAAAGACCTTCTGCAGTGTCATTCTTCGTTCCAGCTGTGAGGGAGATATTCCCAAAGCAGTCTCTTTCATGGTTATTTCAAAAATCTGCATGTAAACTTCAGAAACTGAGAGTCAGCCAGTGAGCTGAGTGACTGGTTTGTTTTATGTGTAAAAAAGGCAAAAGTGAGCTCCAGCTCTGAGCTGTAGTTGTGTATTCCCAGAGTTGTGTCCCTCTGACCTGATGCCTATGCTAATACAGTTACAAAGATCTTACACCATTCCTGAAGCCTGCAGGATGGAATGCAGCTCCTGGTCCATCCTGGGTAGCTTGTACAGCACCAGGGAGAGGGAATTTCATAGGACTCAGGCACTTCCATGAACTTCTCTCCACAGAGAAGGGCACTGAATTCCAGGAGACTCACTCTGATGGAGAATGTCAAAGCCCCTCCTGGATATGCCTCACTGACTGGAGGCACGCACTCAGTGTCTCTTTGCCTGTGGCAGGCAGCTCAGAGCTCTATGAACAGAGAGGTTTGGGGTTTTTCTGCACCTGATTGTCCTTGTTTTGCTAAAAGTAACATGAATAAATAAACAACCCAAGCAGCACTATCATGAAGGATCAGTGGGTTAATTGGGAAGATGAGGGGAAGGCGATTGTCCCCTCTCCTGCTGAGCACCTGCTGCCAAGTTAATTCATACAGCAGTGCTGGAGGTTGTTCCTGGAGGAGACTCCTGCTGT
Source organism: Corvus cornix cornix (assembly GCF_000738735.6). Taxonomy (NCBI): domain Eukaryota; kingdom Metazoa; phylum Chordata; class Aves; order Passeriformes; family Corvidae; genus Corvus; species Corvus cornix. Next base: position 17,426,514 of record NC_046341.1, on the reverse strand, counting down.
TTTTTCAGCTCTGGGAGAGGGGAATATCCACAGAAAGGAGAAAGCAAATCAGATAAATTGAGTTTATTGCTGATCAGCTGCTAGGATTTATCTTCAGGTTCTAGAAACCAACTAAAATGTCAACTGGGGAGTCATTGTCCTTCATTCAAGAGCCCATCTCCAGCAATACCAAGGTATATTTATTTTAAAACACAGCAATGAAGGGGAAAGAATTTATTGCTAAACAAAATTCCTAAGTCAAATGGTGGACTCGCCACCCATTGGCAAAACAATTTGGTCATTTCATTTTTCTTTTTCTATTTTTCTGCTTGTCAGTTTCTTTTCTTTTCAGGCATAACTTGTTCACCTTTAGTCAAACACAGCAGTTTCTGACAAAAAACAAGCAAACAAACAACCAACAACAAAAACCCCAAACATACAAGTCATCTCTAAGAAAAGAAAGTTATTCTCTTCTCCTAGTTTGACGTCTCTTCTGAATAGTTCTGACTGTCCAGCCATTGCAACTTATTAACTCATGGCAAAATATTCCAAATCTTGTATCTCTTTTGCTTTCTCTCATTTCTGCTGAACTTGAATTGATAACCATTCCTGGTACCAGGTGGTTTCTTACACTCAGCATGCTTCACTGGTGGGCACTTTATTTTCTCCATCTCTCCTCCTTCCTCTCACTTTTTCTGCCCCCTTCTATTTGGTACTCTTTAGAGTACATCCTTCCTTTTTTACTCAGTTATACTCTGATTTTGGCTTATTAGAATTTTCTGCAGCAGACAGGATGGCAGTGTTTCTCAGGAGGATGGAAGGGATCTGAAGCTGTTCCCAACGAGTGCAGCTTCTCTTTTTTTTGTTTCTTCCTAAAGCAGGTGCCTTCCCTGTTTTGCATATCTGTAAAGTGCAGGGCTGTTGGGCTCAGCACACTAATTTCTGCTCCAGCTTGGGCAGAAAAGGACCTGCAGCAGGTTTACAGGAAGGAACAGGCTGTATCAGTACAGATTTTAGAGCACTGTGTAAGAGAACTGTAAAAGTCTCTAGAGTTTGGAATAAATGACTACAGATGTGACACTTCTGAGTGGGATTTGTCTCAAAGACAGAAAGAGCTGGATATTGAGCACCACATAGTTCTTTTCTCTTTTGAAAGGTTAAAGCAAAAGGATTAAGGATGCAACTTATGCAGAGATATTTTTTATTTTGCAGGAGAATATCAATGGACAGATGAATTTTTTTTCCAGTATTTGAAAATAGGGAGGGGTGCTGAGGGGGAAAAGAAGGCTATCAGATTAGAAAAAGGGAACTTTTGCACATCACAGTAATCACTCTTTGGTGATGCTATACACAGCCATATTCAGGGAAAATGAGCTACTGGATTATTTTCCCGACATAACTTTTCCCTTTTTTCCCTGCAGAGAACAAGGATGGCACTGGGAGTGGTTTAATTTGCACACGTGTTAACACCTCTGACACACCCAGCCAGGAGGTGTGCAGGTTTTGCTCACTTCCAAATGTGGGTTAATTATTGACTTCAAACACACGTGACTTTCCCACTGCACCACACTGCCACATGTGACACTGGGTGTCATCAGGGACTTGGGTCCTATTTGAGTTGTCAGAATTCTTAAGAGCTTATACCTGGAATTTGTCTTCAGTAAACACATATGCTTCCTTTCATTTTAAAAAGGGCACAAGGAAGAACTAGACTATTTATTTAGCTCCAGGGTGCCATCAGTTTTGATGTGACTGTTTCCAACTGGAATAGATAAAACCTCAGGAATCCTGGGGAAAAGAAAAATATCATTAGGAGTACTTTTTGTTCTGCAAAGTGACCATATTTATTCTGCTTTCTGAAAGAGATAATTTTTAGATTGACCTTCATGTGTTGCATATCTGAATGTATGAAAAATGCTGAAATGGTTACATCACCTGCAATGTAAATTATAGTAAGAACCTCTCCAGGCCAAGTAAATGTGATTGGTAGGTGACTCTGCTGTGGAAGGGATAGAAAATTATAGAATCACAGAATGTTTGGGTGGGAAGGGACCTGATCTTCAAAAGAAGCCTATTGTCATATGAGCACTCCCAGTATTTTCTTTCCTTCCATGGAATGACATTTAGCATTGCATGTGCCCACTTCAGAGCATAAAATATCAGGAGGCTTTCTGTTGTTCATGATGCGTCAGGAAGGTGAACTTCAACTCCTTCTTCCAAACAAGATGTGCAGCTTTATTTTTAAATTGTCATTGGATCCCACGGCAACACAGACACACACAAACAGACACACACACATTCCTGTTCTCTCTGCCTGAGAACCTTTTTATTAAACAAAACACAAACAGCAAACTAGTGCAAGTCAACATGCACTCTGTTAGTATAAGTCCTGATACTGAATTATTATTTTATTCCACACACTAAAGCAGTTAAAAGTTAGAGAAAAAAAAAGTTAGAAAAAAAACAGAGTTTTTTCATATTTGACATGTCACTAATCATGGTTTATACCTGAGCACTCTGACACATACATACAGGATCACTGATATCTGATAGCAGTGTGTTCATAACTGGCTAGAATCTGTAATTCTTACAACTATACAAATTAAAATCTGTAAGAAGAAAAATCAACTTGTGTTCATTTTGTGGTGAACTGAGAACTGACTCTGAGAGATTTGACTGTGTAATTCCATGGCTGGGTAGGATGCCATGCAGTCAGATGCCTCTTTATATTTCTAAAATTAACTTTCTGCATATGTGTGCAGAGGTAAGAATGTTCTAGACCAATTTCCTGTCTTCCTCCATGGGAGATATAGCCTGGTTTGCTCTATTTTCATCACTGAGGCCCAATAAATGCTTAAATCACTGAAAATTAGGCCCATGGCCTTTAATGCATTTAGCTTTTCTTTTGACTTTATATTAAAAAGAAGAATATTTTATAGCAGGGGAAAAGATTGTGCAATTTGTGGTTGTAAGGCAAGGGAGATTTGTGTTAATTGGTGAATATGCTTTAAGTTTGGGTTACTTTTAACATTTCGTTTCTCTCTTGTTTTACTGGCTGGATTTTTATGACTGTGTGACTTGAAAAAAAAATGAATAGTGATTGGGAAGATACCTGTAGGGATGTATGCAGAGGGGAAAGAAGGGATTGCCATCGTCATCCTCTTACCATGTGACACGAAAAAATCCACATATTGCACTTCTTCGAGCAGCTGGACAGAAAGGGGAGGCATTTCTGTGCCACACGCTGCTGGCACAAGGAGGTCACGGAATGTTTGCATTGAGGTTTCCTGCGCACACCAAGGAAGAGCTGCGGGTTTAGCAGCCCCTCTGTGTGCTGAGACACTGCCAATTTTGCCTTTGCAGATAACACCCTGAGCATCCTGGCCAAGCACAGCGGGTTCAGCCGGCAGAAGCAGGAGGTGTACCTGCTGCCCATCGTCATCAGCGACAGCGGCACGCCGCCCATGAGCAGCACCAGCACCCTGACCATCCGCGTGTGCGGCTGCAGCAGCGACGGCATTGTCCAGTCCTGCAACGTGGAGGCCTACGTGCTGCCCATCGGGCTCAGCATGGGCGCCCTCATCGCCATCCTGGCCTGCATCATCCTGCTGCTTGGTGGGTACTCGTGGCACAGCTTGGAGTCACAGCTCCCCTAATTCCTGGGGGCTGTAAGGGGGTGCGGGATTCCGAGAGGAGGAGTGACGCTCCAGTCCAACACAGCGTGCAGCAGCACTGACGGTGCTGTCAGGACCGAATCCCTTGTGTCCTAAGAGCTGGGCAGAAGCAGAGGGAGGAAAGTCCTGTTCTGAAGTAGTCACACACGCTGCTTACAGAATACTCAGGTGTGGAATGGGAAACTGAAAATCAGATCGGGAGTGTGGAGCAGCCAGACTTGTATGAATCACATAAGCATAGTCCTGAGTTGGAAGGGTCCCACAGGGATCATTGATCCAGCCCCTGTCCCTGCCCAGACACCCCACCAATCCCACCCTGGGCATCCCTGGCAGCGCTGCCCAAACGCTCCTGGAGCTCTGGCAGCCTCGGGCCGTGCCCATTCCCTGGGGAGCCTGGGCAGTGCCCAGCACCCTCTGGGGGAAGCAGAACCTCTCCCTATCTCCAGCCCGAGCCTGCCCTGGCCCAGCTGCAGCCGCTCCCCGGTGCTGTCCCTGGCCCGGAGCAGAGCTCGGAGCGGGGCCTGCGCTGCCCTCGGGAGGAGCTGCAGCCCCGGGCAGCTCTGCCCTCAGCTCCTCTGCTGCGGCCGAACCGCCCCGCTGCCCTCAGCCTCTCCTCGGGCACCCTGCCCCAGCCCCGGCCCTCCTCTGGGTGCTTTCTGATAGCTTTATATCTTTCCTTTATATATATTTATATTTGTATATTTCTATTATGAGTTTATTCTGGATTGTAATGTCACAAGAGACACTAAAGCTTTACAAGATAAGCGATATTTTAATAAAACATAAAACATTTGTATACAACATCAAGCAAGTGGAGGAGAGAACAGCGAGAGTCCTATTTCTGCACTTTGCAGCTTCACTTGTAACAGAGATTTACATCAGTAACTGAGATTTCATCATTAAGCTGCAAAAACAAGAGAAACCCATTTAGATTTTTTCATGCATCTGTCCACGATTCTGAAATCGAGCTAAGCTCTTTCTTTCTCCCTTATTATCTCATTCTCTTTTTAGTTACATAATATGAGTCTCTTGCACAGGTAGAAAAAGATACTGATTTCCTTCTCCCATTAGGGTTATGTTTTCAGAAAAACACCCTCTAATTTTTGAAAACAACATCCATAATGTAGATCATTATTGACTATGTGAATAATGATAGCCTGACTTCACTTCCAAAGGGAAAAGTTGAGGCTTGAAATTAGAAGTATGGGAAACCTTATTGCTTCTATAAAACTGAGCTTCAGACATAAATATGAGCTGATAATCAACGACTAGAGGACTAATCAGAGCTTCTGATCAAATTTCCATCACGTGAAGGGGGTTGAAGTCATAGGTCTTTCGTCTGTTCCCCCTTATTACTCCCAATTTCACAAAAAGCAACGTCTCACCTTCCCCAGCTGCATTCACCATGTAGTGTTTGGGTTGGAAATGTTTTGCCTAATCAGCTTGTGGTGCTCTCTTTGCAGTCATCGTGGTGCTGTTTGTAACACTAAGAAGACATAAGAATGAGCCTCTGATCATCAAAGATGACGAAGATGTGAGGGAAAATATCATTCGCTATGATGATGAAGGAGGTGGAGAGGAGGATACAGAAGCCTTTGACATTGCAACTTTGCAGAATCCAGATGGAATTAATGGATTTTTGCCTCGTAAGGATATTAAGCCTGACCTTCAATTTATGCCCAGGCAGGGTCTTGCACCTGTTCCTAACGGTGTTGATGTTGATGAATTTATTAATGTAAGGCTTCATGAAGCTGATAATGACCCCACAGCTCCACCATATGACTCTATCCAGATTTATGGCTATGAAGGAAAGGGGTCAGCAGCTGGTTCCCTTAGCTCATTGGAGTCCTCCACATCAGACTCAGACCAGAATTTTGACTACCTCAGTGAATGGGGTCCTCGCTTTAAAAGACTCGGAGAACTTTACTCAGTTGGAGAAAGTGACAAAGAAACTTGACAGTGGATTACAAACTTCTCCCCTGTTGACTTAATGATCATGTAATATTCTAGGGCCACTGCTGTTAGTTAAAACTAATGTGGCTTTTTGTTTTAGAGGCAAGTTTAGCGCCAGTCATCTATAAAATCAACTACATTGTAATGTTGAACCAAAAAAAAAAGTATATGTTAGGAGGTTAAGTCTTGTGGAGTGTGAAGTAAAGTATGTGGAGTGTCTAGAAGTCTTTGGATATTTGATATTCACTTGACCACTCTGAAGATGGAGATTTGGATCTTTGATTATCTTCAGTGAATTGAAAAGAACAAAAAAGAAATTGGTGCTCTCTTAGGAAATGGACTTGCAGGGATTTGCTGTTGAACAGTAGCTCCTGCCAGTACGTATAAAGCTAAAGGTTTGTTTCTGCATTGCCAACAAAGATCCCGGCACAGAAATGTTCAAAGCAATATCTTGGTCTTCTTAACAATGCTGAACAGAAATAGCATTGCCAATTCCTACTGGCTCCTACTGTGCAGTGACCATCCATTGTACATACAGTAATTGTTGGCCACGTTACCACAGACTGAATATCATCTTTAAATATTGTGTCAAGCCTTAAAATATTCACATGTTCTTAATCCATTCCAGTGATGGGTAATAAATACTACTAATGTGTAGAGATTCAGAGGCAGGGCTGCAAAACCTTGCTTCACAAAAGGATCTTTTTTCTAGAAGAAGGATCATTCCTGTGCTTCGTCTTCTGAAGGAAAAAAACTGTGAAATGGGATGGACTTACATAAATGAAAGAATTGCTGATTTTATTGCTAAAGATCGAATTTATTTGTTTAATCTTTGAAATAAATATTTTATTGATGTCCATTACTGCTTTTATTTATTAAGACTGATAATCTATAGAGTAAGATTATGAAGAGAACTAAATTATATCAGTTAGATTTTTTTTTCTATATATAATGAATGTTTCATAAATGTACATTTTGAAAAGAAAAATGACAAATTGTCGCAGTTTAAAGCAGTTCCCTGTCCATTTGCAGTAGCTGAATTTTAAGAGAATGCTGGCAGGAATTAAACTTTCCCAGAGAAAACTTTTGACAGTTTTATATCTTCATAAATCTAGTACCTGGTGTTTTTAATACAAGCACAAACAGCTGGAAGTAAACTGGTTCATGTGAATATTTAAACTATAGACTTTTAGAAATCCACACATATAACACAGTACAGTAAAAAAACATGCTTATAGTTCTCCACTGTATTAGAGCAGGAACCAGTGTGTACATAATTTTACTGCTTCTGTTATTAGCATTTTTTTCTATAATATTCATAGTGATGCACCAGGGCTCTTGCACACAGAGAAAGAACACTAGAAGCTGCAAGCATACTCAATTTGTAATGCAAACTTGCCATTTAGAAGTAGCAATTGTATAAGAAAACTACGTATTACATGCAAATCATTTTAATTTTCTACTTTGTTTTGAAGCTATATTATTGTTTGTTTATTTACTCCATGTATTGTATTCAGAGAAACTCCTGTATTGTTTCCTACTTTGTGAAATATATTTTTATAAATACTTTTCTTGTTATTGCTTTTCTTTCAGGTTTACCTGGCCACTGCAGAAGTGAATCTGCTGGAATAGCTTCAGTTTTTTGAGGAATGTAGTTTCTTCAAAATTATTTATTTATTAGTTGAATACAGTCAAAATAAAAAAAAAAAGAAAAAGGAGAATATTTGAAACAATTTTTGACAGTGATTGCAGAATTTTGACAGTGACTGGAGCACAGGAATTATGAGTGTCTGATTCACTGCACCATGCTGAAAAATAACCTCACACAATTTTTGTTGAAGCATTGCTGGTTAAAGCAACCCACTGATTTTAATTCCTCAATAACACTTGTTCTGCAAACAAAGAATTCTTAACACATCACCCCCAATTTTGCCTGTATTTCAAATGGAAACATTGGCTTTGCTTTAGCTGCAGCACAACTTGGTTTAGTGACTCTAGTCTGTGGGCAACTAACACATTAACACCACTTTGGTATGTGCTATAAAGATTTTATTGAAATTCATGGAGTACCCAATATATTTAAGTTCCACTGCATAAAAAAAAAAAAAAAAGTTTCTGAATAACTGTATCTAAAAATTTTGGCAAAACACTGAACTAAACACTGAAGTCCTCTAAGGGCAGGAAAGAAGCAGTCCCAGAGATTTCAATGAAATGAAACATATTTCTGTAACTCACTGCAAGAAAAGCCAAACACACTCTCACTCCTCACTTGCTCCGAGTTCCAGGGTGTTCTGAGCTGCCATGGCAGACCCAACACCAGTGTAAATGGGAAAGGGATTCAGAACTGAGCCAGTTTCTGGTGTCCATCCCAGTCCTGGGAGCCAGGGAAGGTGCTGAGAGCATGGATCACGGCATTGTCTGGGGCCACATCAGCGTTCAGGGCAAGGCGCTCTGGGAGTTAGAGGCTACCCTGGATAGTTTAGCAGAGCTCCTTTGTAGGAAAGCTCACAAATGGAAAACCTCCTGATTGCCTTTCTGATTGAAAGTTCCATCTGAGACCACGGCAGCGCATTCAGTAATAAGATTTCCAGGAAAAAAAATCCCATCACTAGCCCTGTAGAAGAGGCAAAGCATGGCAGAAATCTCATCATTGTCAGTCAAAAAGAGATGGGAGTTCTACTGCTGGGCAGAGCCCCAAACTGGGCATTTCTACAGCTTTTAAACAGGAGTAGCTACAATGCAAAGGGGAGAAAAAGAATTAATGAATTTCTGACCTGTCAACAGAGACATGCTGCTTCTCGTGTCGTTGCCTTCCCATCGAAGGGAAATTATTAATTCTACAAACTAATTCCATGTATTTTGAATACAAAATTTATACCAATACGTGTTAGGGGGTTAAATGTCGATCACTCAGTTTTCCAGTATTCCTTTTTTTGACAATAAAATTAACTCAGAGTAGAATTATTTTGGATAACAACAGTATTTAGGGGGATTAGATCATAGTGTTCTACATTTCACATCTAGATTTAGACATATTAGCAACACTCTTTTTAAGCATGTAAAAATGTAATTCATCTTTTTCAACAACATTTAATTAGCAATTGACTCATTGCAAGTGACAAGGAAAATGCATTAAATTAGAATTATTAATACTGATAAATTTGAGAAGTAAATTCTCAAAATCTTTTACAAGTGCCAAGTGCCTTGGAGTCCCATTGATCTTGCCTTCACCAGGCTGTTCCTCACATCGTTTGTCACAACTGCTGAAGTAAATCATCCCACCCATGAGAGCTGGAATTCTGAGGTGTTGGCCTGCACATTGTAAGGACACAAAACTCAGTTCAGACATTTCGATACGAAAGCACAGTGAAGGGGATGTGTGTATGTGTTTATTAAATGCATCTTGGGTGGCTGAAGGTCCTCAGCATGTCCTGTCCTTTCTAGCATCTGAAAGCAGAGGCTGTTTGTGTGCTCTGACCTTGAAATCAGACCACAGCAAGCTCATTTAAATACATTTTTTACCCAGTATCATTACACCTTTTTGTCTATGATGACTTTGAGATGACTTTGAGATGACTTTGAAATGACTGTGTAATACAGAGGAGAGAAAACGGCTCAAGACTTTCATTTAAATCAGCAGTTGCTGATCACAGGAGAAACATTTAACACTATGGCAACTCCAAATCCCATCAGCTCTCTGGCAGCGCAGCAGTGACAATTCTCAGTCTGGAGAACAGACAGGATGTCTGCAAAATAGTCTGCTTGGAATAACTCTATTTGTACAGCTCTGCTAGAGATGGAGCTGCTGATTTTAACAGAAAGAGAAAAATAAATCAGCTCTACTACATCCGTGCAGTTGCATCTACCTACAAATGTGTGTGGCAATTTTTTTAGCAGCCTGCCTGGTTGTGGAATTCTAGAAATGGGTAAATGGGCTTAGAAAGCTTCTCCAAGGTCTGTCCAGCCAGGGGAATTCTTGGCAGGTAGCCTGTTCCCGTATCTGATTTTCTTGGGATATAGTTTCAGTCTGAATGGAGCTGTTTGGCTTTCTCTTCCTTTGCCTGCTCCTCTCTCCACCACTTCATCTATCCTGAGCTGGAATACTGGGAATATAATGTTAGGAAGTTCATTAAGACCATGTAGCTCTTTTTCTCCAGTGTTCAGGGACTGGAAAGTGCAGCTTACCCAGGATAGTGAGGTTCACCAAGTTCCCTTCCTGCTCTAGGAAACATTGAACAGTCTGAATTACACATATGACAGGACTGTTCCTGTATTTAAATTATGCTCAAAAATCTGAACCTAATGATGGTGCTTTTTAATTAATAGAATAATATAAATAATAGAAAAAAAAAAAAGGTTCATTAGCAGCAGATGTTCACAAGTGGTTCTGATCAAGAGAAGTGAAAAGTTCAAAAGTTCATCAGAGCTGCAGTGCCACGACAGGGGACAGGGCTGGATGGGAGATTGGGCAGGAATTGTTCCCTGGGAGGGTGGGCAGGCCCTGGCACAGGGTGCCCAGAGCAGCTGGGGCTGCCCCTGGATCCCTGGCAGTGTCCAAGGCCAGGCTGGACATTGGGGCTTGGAGCAGCCTGGGACAGTGGAAGGTGTCCCTGCCCATGGCAGGGGTGGCACCGGATAGACCTTAAGGTCCCTCCCAACCCAAACCATTCTGTGATTCTATGTAAAAATATTGCTCAAAAAATTATTTTTCAGATTTAGAGAGTTTTTAGCAGTGGCAGGATAGTCTAGTAAATTAGACCTTAGTAAAAATAAAAATGGAAAAAGTAAAAAGTGAGACCATTCACTGTTGTTAGGTTTTGCTTTCAGACCACAGCACGTGTTGTTAGCAGAAAATAGAAAGTACTGATGGAGTGAGCAATGAAAGCTTTCTGTGCTCTATCATTCAGATAAGTTCGACTTGTATTATTTCTACATTTCTACACTATTTGTGCAAGATAATATTCTGGCTTTGCAGAAGGTGGAAACCAATTTAACTTGCTGTGTAATTCACAGTGATGGGTTTTGTAATCACACTGCAAAATGAGTCTAGCTGCTCTATTATACACTACTGATACTGGCTTATGTGCTGCAGAACCAGACCCTCTCCAAATAATGTCACAGTATTCTAAATGAGAAAATATAAAAGTCCTGACAATGCTTTTTGTGCAACTGCAACTAAGACATCTTCCAAAATGGCTAATAAAAGCGAACTGAAGCTCTGAGTTTCTGGCAGAGCCTTCTAAATGTGCTCATTAGCATTGCAACAAAACTATCTCTTCTTTTTTTGTTCCTCCTACCCCCCCCACCTCGCAAACATGAAACCAGTGAAATAAACAACATGAACATTTCAGCCTTCTCTTCAGAGGGGATATGGAATAACTTGAAAAATTCCTTTCCTTCTCCTTCCACTCCTTCTGGTACCTGTTTGAAGGAGGTCTGTGAGATGATAGGCAGAGTGAAGGGATGAGCAAGGGTTTCCTGATTCATTCCATGGCTGGGAAAGCATTTCTGGTATGGGGGCAGTAGTACCCTCTCCTAATATTTTTTTTGTGCACTCCCAAAATCCTAATTAAATCTGACTGCTCAAATTCCTGTTCATCAGGAAGTCCCAGGCCAACCATCTTGTGGTAGATACCTGTAGAATCATGGATTGGGTGAGGTTGGAAAGGACCTTAAAAATCTTAAAGGACCTTAAAATTTTCCAACCCCTGCCATGAGCAGGGACACCTTCCACTATCCCAGGCTGCTCCAAGTCCAGCCTGGCCTTGGACACTTCAAGGGATGTTCATCCAGTCTAAATACAGACTCATTCCACGGGGCTGAGGAACACAGAGATTTCTTCCTTTACTGCTGTGGAAAATCTCTGATTTGTGAAGTCTGGGAGAAGCAGCCAGAAAGGCAGCAGGCAGGCAGCACTGATAACTGGTGGTGGCAAAAGGATGGGTGATTCTGGAGTGGGTCCTCATCTTGTATCTTACTTGGGTCTTTGTGTCAGCCAAGCCTAGACTTCATTTTTTTACCTTCAAAATATTTAACAGCAAAAAAAAGTCAATTCTCTGCCTTTCATAACAGCTTGTTTTTGAATTATAAAACAAGTCTTGTGGTTGGGGGGCCTTTTTGTCATTTCTTTCTTTGTTAGTGGAATGTTCCCTGATGGCAACACTGACACAGTTCATTCTGCCAAATTTCACAAGCTGCCAGTTTTACCGACGAATATGAAAACAAAAGATGTGCATTTTTTTAAATGAAATATTTTTTATATCATGGGGAGCAACAAAGCCAGTTGAATCACCTTTAAAATAAACTCCAACACTTCCACATTTCCTGCCCCAGATGGGATTGCTTTTGGACTCATTTTCAGATGCTGATATACCAGTGCTGGTAGTTTTATATGCAAGGGAATTCCTCTTTAGGCATTGCTGAGGAATACGTTTCCTATATTTTATAAAAGAAAAATATCATGACTTTAACCCAGGGACGCAGAAATAGGGTGTTTTACTTAAAATCACATTAAAAAGTAGAATTCAGAGCTGAATTCCAAGTGCTGGTGCAGTGTCTCAGGTGTGAGATCAGGGCAGCTGGTTAGAGTTAAACCCCAGATTATTTTGGCAATAGGTGTGACCTCCTCCTTCACACGGCCCAGGGCTCTTGTGCAGCTCTCAGGCACAGGGTGATTCTGCAGGACTTCATCCCAGCCTCTGCCACAGCAGAGTGGGGAAGGTGGCCAAGAACCTGTCACCTCCAGAGGGACAGATGGACCTTCTGGTCTTTGTCCCAAGATAGATTTTACAGCTTCCTTCCAGCTGCTGCGGTGCCAGGTGTGAGCTGGTTCCAGCCGTGGCCACCCCGAGTCACCTGTTACACCAAATAAAGGCAGGGTATTGTTGGTAAAATGTCATTGCAACAGGAGCAGGCAATACAATTAATCCTCCCCAAAAAGGGCCAAGTGTGAATCATCAAATGCCATAGGGTTTAATGGATATTTTCCAACCCTTTTATACAACATGAAACAGCAGCCATTTATTTTATTGTGTATATAATGCTTCTTCACAAAATTCTCCATAAATAAAAGTAACATTGGACGACAAAGGGGCTTTATTTAGACTGTCGTGTCTGCTGCTTCTGTTTCCATAATTTACAAAAAAACCCAAAAAATCAGGAAATTTTCAGCCCATGATTATATAGACCCATTGTAATATTTGACCAAAACAGAGGACTCCATTACTCTCTTCTTTCTGTCCCATTCTCATGAATGCTTCGGCTTAATTAATTACTTAAATTTAACATTGTGTCTGCTCTTATCCATGTGGCAATTCGTTTGAGAGCTTTTTAATTCAGACTCTAGTAAGAACCCTTTCAGGCAGCTTGCTAATATCAGAGAGGGAGGAGAAGTGTTATCTTACAAACCTGTGATTGTCTTAATAACTATTTTTCAAGTTTTCCCACAGCTTCTGCTTCTGAAAATATTTTATCATTTAAAAAGATATGAAAGAATTAGGTGAGTGGGGTTTTCTGCAATCCTAATGGGACACAAACAGAATCTGGTAGTTTTAAGAACTTACTTCCCCTTATGCTTCATGATGGGCAAATGAGCACACATTGATGTGAAGACTTTTATTGCCAAAAACCAACAAATAGTTACAAATAGTAAGAAAAAAGACATTTAAAATTGTTTAAAATATATATAGATATATATATATATTTTCCTAAATTTTCAGAATGATTTTGTCTAGTTTTAATTTCCATTTCCAGTCATATTTTCAGTGTGTTTTGTGGAATTTTTTCTGGCAACAAGTGCATATATTGTCAGTCATAGGAAAATAATCTGTGTGAAGAGAACACACGTTATTGCTGCAAGTGATCCTTTCACCATGGAACTTGATGGCCTGATAGCAATTTAGTTTCTGGCAAGTAATTTTGGGAAGTGTAGTCCTCCTGGAGAGTTTGGATGCATTCATTTGTTACAAGCTGGGTAAGGCAGGGATGGGCCTGACCCCACCCTGTGCCAGCTGCTCCAGGTGTGAGGGGCAATTTCTCTATTTCTGTTTTTTGTTTCTAATTGCTTTTAGGTGGTAGGTGAAGCAGAGGAAACCAGCCACGCACTAAGATGTAACTCAATACATCCTGATCTATCCTAATTCCTGCTCAGGTAAGTGTGTACCGGAATTCAAATTTTGGAAGTGCTGATAAAATATTTTCATGGCACTGGGTATTACCCATAAGACATTCAAACAAGTTTCTAGAAGTGGTGAAGAGCTAATGAAGAAAAAGGGGTACAGCTGAAAAAAGAAAAAAATAAAATTATTGCTGTGAGGAGTTTACCTCCCACAAAGGGTAGAAACTTTCCCTGTGCAGGGACACAGAGTGAGATCTATTCAGAACTTAATTAACACCTAGACCCACAAAATATGGCCCTGTGCACTGCAGTGATTTTCTCTGAGGACACGAGCACAGAGAATAAGTTTCAAACTTGCAGCTATTGCCATTCCTCTGGCAGTCTCACACATCACTGGAACTTCACAGCTCTGCTGTGCAGTGCAAGCTGGGAATGCTCCGAGTTGTACCAGACAGCTGGTGAGAATTCAAATAATGTACAGGAGCTGAAAGGGAGTGAGCAGCTAAAACATGAGGTGCCACTTGTAATCCAGTCTCTGTGCAGCAATCTGGGGCTGAGTATAATTGTTTTTAGTGTCTGTGCAGTAAACCCCAAATCAGATTGGGGATGCAGTGATTTGTGGGATGAGGAGCAGAGCAGAAAGCAGCATAAACAAGAATAAAAACCCAGGTGTTTTTTTTCTCAAAAATAAACTATAAATATGAGGCAGGGTATGTGTGTATAGGATGAGAGAATGGCAAAGAAATTCTCAAAATTTTGACGAAGATTCTCCAAACATGGGCATTTAAATGCCTGACATTCAGCCTTTATAAAAAGGGCTGATAGGTCAGTTTATATAGTTCTCAAGCATTTTTAGTCTTGTGGGATACCTTTTAGAAAACTTATGCATCTACTCAAATTATTTTCTTCACTGCTCCTATGTGCAACACAAACATTATTTTTTCTTGATATAAAGGAATCAACATCACAGTCACATGATGTGAACAATAATATATGTCTGACAATCTGACTATGCCTCAAGTAGAAGTTTGTGTTTCAGATTGCCTTTCACCCCGGGGTGAAAGATAATCAAACATCTCACAGGAGCTCTTTCTGATGTTGCAGTGTTTCATTCTCTGATTTGATGATATTTATACAGACCCTTTGCCTATTGCAAATTGAAGGAATGAAAGATGAGGTGGACTTTTTGAAAAAGGAACCACTCTGGCAGGTCCATTTCAGAGAAACAGCATGGAGTAAAGAAATTGTTTTCATCCAGTTTGGTAGAATTTCACAACAATCAAAGAACATAATAATTACTTTTTCCTATAAACTATTTTCTAGAACAAATGGATTTCTGCATCACCACTGATTTGCACATGTATTAGGGAGAGAACCACAATGATTCTGATGATCTCATTACTGACGCTAAAAGAGAACTGGAGTTTTCCCTGAATGCACGAGTTTAAGCCTGAGTTTGACTGCAATTTGATACACACAGTCTGGACAGCACTGACTGAGCTGGGAATTGCATCCCCTGCACAGCTCTCTGCAGACTCTGAGCATCCCAAGTCCTGATGGCAGACAACACTCTCATATTTTCCTTAGAATCAGAGAAAAAATGCATTTGGAGGAGAGCTCCAAAGGAAGTCCTCCTTCCCTGCTGGCACAAGTTCTAAGGAAGTCCAAACTTTGTAGTGGCTTCCTTCCCTCCATGAGGCTGGAATGTCCTTGCAGGAAAAGCAGTGCCAAGGTCTGTGTATGGCCATAGGATGCATTCCTGGAACTATCTAGCTAGAATTAGCCTAAGTGAGTTCAGCTATATAAGAAAAGGTTGTTCTGTATCCTCAGGGGACCAGAGCAGGACTATTTTGCTCTCTCACAGTAACACAGAGCACATTCCTCATAAATAAAGAAGGGCATTAGAACCAGAGCCACAGCAAATGAAGATTAGAAGTAAAATTTCTAGTCCCTTGTAAAATTAATTCCTCTTGACAGTTAAGAAAAAAGGACTTTCAGATCTTGTTTTGTAAAAAAATATGTGTTAAGCTTAAAGCAGATCTATGGGACTATAAATAACTTGAATTTTTGAGTGGGAATTGTCATTGTAATACATGGATCAATAAAGAGGATTTATGTAGTCCCCAAGCAGATACTTCAGAACAATGGTCAATTCCTCATTACCCTTTACTCTGAGCCTGTCTCAGTTTATGCGCTATCCTTTCAAAAAATATTCCTGACTGATGCCTGTGTGCTTTGCTGATGATGTTCCTGTAGAATGTGTTGCATGCCAAACTTTTATGTGGCCAGAAACAAAAAAAAATTCACCCTCCTGCCAGTTCTCCCCTCCCATCTCTACTCTGGTTTCTGACAAGAAGGCAGATATACTTTCCTAACCTAAATACCACTTAAACAGTTATCTTTTTACTTACCACCCTTGGTACAGCAGAGATGAGCTGTATGTTCACCACGTGTTTTGTGTTATGTTGGAGTCCTGGGTGATAAAAGATTTTTAAACACACACCAATCATTTAAATGAGAAATAGTGTCCCTTTCAGGAGCTGGTACTGTCTGAACAGATAACTGTGCAAGGAGAGCAGGAGATAAACTTGGTTTAAATGATAAAGTCTCTGAAAAAAAAAAAATTAAAATGTGACATTCAAGTTGGATAAATTCTGAAGTCCATCTCAACAGTAAAGAAAGAATAAGGACAATTTGCCCTTCTACTGCCTGAGATAAGTGAATGGTAGAAGGGAAGGGAAAAAGGAGCAAATGATACCGGACTGGTGAGAGACAAAATGATGGAGGTTAAAATGTCACTGCTATTCACAGAAGGTTCCTCAAGCGTTAACCTGGTTATTTACCTCCCTACTGGAGCAGAGCAAGAACACATTAATAGTTTAATTAATAGCCAGACTTTAGAGGCTCCAGCATTGCAAGGCACTGTACCAATTTTTTCTTCAGAAATTGGTTCCATCAAGAGTCAAAGTGAATTGAAGGGGAGCAATACACTTCTCTCTCTTTAATGTACATTATTATAAGTTTTTATTGCTGTAGTAGCTGGATGCCTCTTTTTTTCACAGTTACCTGCACAACACCTCAGAGCTGTAACAAGATGCTGTTTGACACCTTAGACAAATTAAATACCTGAAACTGAGATGCTGAAGGAGTTGGGCAGGGCCACACACAAAGTGTAATAAAGCAGGAACCTTAACTAAAGACGTGTGCATGTCCTGTAAGACCAGGAGAGATTTCTTCCCTCTGTATTAAAGCAGACAAGAGCTGGAGCAAGCTAACAGAACACACTATAGCTGGAGAAACAGAAAATAGCAGATTTTGTGCTTCTGTTGTTTGATTACTCTTTCTTGGGTTAACAGAGTTGGGATGTTGTTCAGATGAAGTGAACAAGATCCTTCCACTGAGTCTTTCAGTGTGACCAACTAATAATTAATGATTTCTTAATATTCAGTTCAATATTTTCTCAATATTCAGATAAGTGAGCTGCCTCATTCCTTAGGAATATTTTAAATGAACCAATCTGGATTTTCGTAGTTCAAAATCTGGATATTTTTTGGCCTGCAAGTTAATTTGCATGTCCCTGCACTCCTGAGAGGTTCCTGTGAGTGCAAAGGAAGTACTGTGTGGGAAAGGTATTTCTGAGTAGTCCAAATGGGGATGGTAGTCTCAAGAGATGAAAAAATTACTCTGGTTTGCTTTTTGTACCAAAGGGATGCTCTGGATAATCAGTTAAAAAGCCTTTGAAATGAACCTTCAAAAATTTTAGAATCATCCCTTCCTCATAAAAGGCCTTTTTTCCATCACATCAGTGAGATGAAATGAAGATAAAGGTTGCTCTGTTTAAAATTATTTCTTCTGACATTAGTTTGAATTTGGCTTTTTTTCACTCTCCAGCAATCTCAGTGGAGATCATGTGGCACGGGCTGCTGTTCCCATGCTCAGAGACTTTACATTTCAATGATGTGTTTGTATGCCTAGATCTAAGCAGATGAGTAGTGATTTGAGCATGCCCTGAATCTGGAATGTGCTGTCCTCGAGCTAGGGAATAAATGTACCCATCATGGGTTGGTTGTTCGTGTTCCACAGGGAGTTGGGGCTGCAGGAGAGGATTCTGAGTGTCAGTGATGTTGAGCTGAGCCTGCCCTGCACTCACTGGGAGTGAGGTGAATCCCTGGGTGGATGGGACCTGCTGAGAGACCACTCTGGAGTCCACTGGCACCCACAGCAAGGCCTTGCTCATCTGAAGGAGCTGCTTTGGCATGGGGAGGTCTTGGGCGAATGGCCGTGATTTCTGTCCTCAGCTGGGCTGTGAGGAGAACACACACGGGAAAAGAAATCTTGGGAAAAATGGAGGGTGCATCTTGTAGAAGGAAATAACACACTCTGGGTAATACTGGAAGAAAGCTTGCAGGCTTCTCACTCAAAGCCTTGATATCCAGTGTTCATCACAAGCCTGTTACTCTTCCTTTTCATTACGGCACAATATGTGTGATGGTGATGAGAGACATCAAGGGTGCTCCCTCCCTCCTCCTCCACCACACCCCTGCCTCCCTTGGGATTGTCTCTGATAGTGTAAATCATCCTAAGATAAGAACACCCTATGGGAATTGCAGAAGGAACTCTCTGGGTGCTCAAATAATGAACATATTCCAGAGATGGGGAGCTGTGATGATTGACTTTAGTGCACATCAGCCTGCAAAAGGATAAAAAATGTTAGTGGAGACTGGGCCAGCTGGGCAAAGTGGTGTCCCAAGGTTGCAGGCAGGTTCTGGGTGGATCCCATCCCTGGCAGGGATCCCTGAAGGGCATGTCCAGGTCCAGCCTGACCACAGGGGACACTCACTTTGGGATGGGTGAGTAAAAGCGCTCAGATTGTTACACAGGGAGATAAAACCCCAAAGCAGCTCCACAGGGGCTCTGTGCTCTGTGCCTGAGCATTCTGAAAGGCCACAGGCTGCCAACCTGTGCATTCCCACCCAAACCTGTTTCTGTTATCACCCTCTAGACCTGCTTCTGTAACAGACTGCACTGGCAATGTTCCTTCACTGTACTGGCAATAAATCTGACCATAATCACCCACGGAAGCAGCACTGTATTTCTCGTGCCTCAGCCAGAGCCTTCTCTCCACTGCTCTGCTCCAATGTGCCAGCTGTGACCCAAATAAGCAGGGGATCTTTCAGGAAAATGAGCTTTCTTTGCAACTGTCATGATCCAGAAGGCTTTAGGTAACAGCATTCCATAAACTATCCATCCAGATTCCAAACCATTTCCTCCACCAGTGAGAATCTGCAGCAGTTTCAGTGAAGCCATCCAGAGCCAGCAGAAGCCAGGGAAAAGAACTGTTCTTGGGTTTGTCTAATATCCTGCTCCTCAATTTCCACAGGAGGAATCGGGCCCACATATGGACATTGACCCCAGTAACCTCTGTGTAACAATCCCCATTAGCAATTCTGCTTTCATCTTGCTTGCTATTTTATTTGTCCTCTATGATAAAAGCTCCTAGATATTATTTTTTCCTTCAGTTTTAGGGAAAAACAGTAGGCCTGAAGAGAATGCAAATGACTTCTGCTTTGTTTTTTGTGTTGCTTATGGATAAAAGGATGAGATAATAGTAGTTCCATAAAAGATCAACATTCTTTAAAGGTATGACAGATTATGCATTCTTTGTTATCTAAATATTTCCTTCTCCCCATTCTCTGTGTTTTGAAAACAACAAAAATTATCAATCACTTGGAACTGTGCTGATGTTTCCATGGCAGTTTAACAATTAGGTCTGTTCACCAGGGGCCCTGATTAGTCCAATAAAATCCTTTGTGCAATTCTTTCAGACAGAATATAACCCTGTGTTGCCAGCCTAGGAATAAAATAAAATTATTCTGGCCACAGGCACTTATTTTCTCATTGATACACAATACTTGAGCTTAAATGCCTCTATTGTGCTCTTTTAGGCTTCTCAGGGCAAGAGCCCATGACCAGAACAGCCCTGTGAACAGTTTGCTACATTTGCCCAGCTAAGCTGCACATCAACATGTAAAATTGCCCCTTCTCCTGAGCTCTTGTAAACCAAATTTAGGAGTGGAGAGATTAAATAATCTCAATTTATTAGATGGGTTCTTCTACCCACTGTCAACGTGCTCACAAAGCTGCCATGTGAGCCCCATCTTCACATGGCCTTGGCTTACACGAGGAAATCCCACCCCCACAGTTGTGATAGGAGTGAAGTTTCTGTCCCACTTCTGTTTATGTGCTCCTGTCCATCCATGTGGCACTGCTGAGCTGTAACATTTCCTAGGAAGGGGCTGGTACAACTGACATGGGAAAAATTTCAGATTCACGCTGGACAGAGTAATAAATAAGAAAAATACGGCAAGTAATATAATTTTTTGTGGGGCTGGGTGTTTGACACTTTACAATCTTCTTTTATCTTCTTTGGGGATATTTTAAATTAAAAAACTGATATTTACTTTGATTTCTTTGAAAAATTCTCCATTCCATTAAACTGAAAAATAATAGTGTCTACAGTGGATTAATTACATTTACCTCATTATTCCATGACAGCTTCCTCACACTAGAAATTCGTGTGGTTTAATTCTGTGTGAAGATAGTACAAGTCTGTGCTGTAGACTAAAAGAACGTGAATCTTGTGGGAGGGTACAACCAGGTGATGCTATTAGGTTAATGTTTGCGGAGTGGCAGAGCTGGCTTTTATTGAAAAACAGAAAAAAGGAGATAGAGTAGCTTCAGAACGGGACATTAAGCAAATGACTCACTTGCTGATACTTTTTGCCTGTCAGTGCAGGATGCCAAGGTAAAAATAACTTAAAGATATTTGAATATTTCATTATCATTTTAGTCAAGTGTATAACCATATCTTGTCTGAAAACTCTTGTCATCCTCATTTTTTTTATGTTCAAGCAGGGAGCTTTTGGTTTTTCTTCCTGTCAGTTAATGTGACCTCTCTGCTTCTCTAAGAATAGAGGGAAACCTGGTGGAGTGTGAAGTTCTCATAAACAACTAGGCTGTGCCAATCAATGCCAAGTAGAATCAAAATATGGTCATCCCTTTTTATTCAGAGGGAACAGATGCTCAACCCACATCATTGCCATGGAGACCTTGGAATTCCTGAGTGCCCCTGTTGAACCCTTAGAGATGGAAATGGACATGCAGAGCACACAGGTCTTATTAAGGTTTGCATATGGATCAATATAAAAATGAGGTATCATCTACCTACATGCAGCCTATAATCTCCTTTATATTGATTTGTGAGTATTAGTGCTAATTTTAGTCTTTCTGAGAGTGTATGTTGCCTTTTCTATGAACAAAACAGCAGAGGCTGCCCTTTGAAAGTACCTTGAATTTTCAGATGTGTTCCCAGAAGCTGGAGCAATGCCCAAAGTTATCTGGTGTAAAATCAGTAGACTTTGCCAAGTGGACTATTATTTTGAGTGTTTTATGTAACCAATATTTTGATAAGAATAATATATTACTACAAATGCTATTTCTTGTGGAGATGCTTTCCCTAGTAGATATCAGGAGTTTACAAAGGCACTGAGGTATCTGTCAATATATTTGATGTGTCTGAAGTATTCTTATAGATCTGTCCATGGATGTCTTATCAGATAGCTGGTTATGTAATTACCATGATTATCCCAAATTAATGTGCTGAAAATTATAATGTATTGCACACTTCATTTACATTATTTGGTCTTACTGGATTAACTCAGATCAGCAATGCTTGTTCTCTCCTGCATTGGTTAAATATTTCTCTTTTGGGTATACTGTTCAGCATCAGCCAAGTACTACATGATTCAGGATGGACATGAGCACAAAAGCCCCAAATAATCCCTACACAGGGAACAATGTTGGACTAATCTGGAGGCTTTTTGCATGAGTGCAGAAGAAAGAGTGAAATATGAGGACGTGCTATGGTAGATACTGAGAAAATCTAGGGTGGCAGAAAGTATAACATGACACAGCAGCCTCACGCTTAATTTAGTGTTTTTTCCAGGCTACTGGGCACATAGATTTTGAAAATTAAATATTTTTACTGTGTTGACCATTTTTAAGTCAGGAGTGTTGTCCAAACAATTTTGTCCTCTAGTGCTCCAAGCTGCCTGAGATTCTTCTATCATCTCAATATTAAAAATGCAGGCAGCAGCAAAAAATTCCTAATATAACACAAGCAAAACCTCTGTAAAACCTCCTTACCCCACTCACATCACCTTGAGATGAGTTTTGAAATTGAACTTGATTTTAACAAAATGAAAAATTGAATGTTCACATTCAGACCACACTCACTTTTGGTATTGTGCTTGCTCACCAGATATTTTTCAGTGCATTTATCTTCTCACAGTCCATTGGAGAGTCCCATATTCAGCAGCTGACTACCTTGGTAGCAGCTCAGCCCAAGCTAACAATGTTTTCCTCAAAGATAAAACAATAGCAGAGTTCTTCCAGTAATGCAGGATTTTTTTTTGCTTTAATGTCTTGTCGTGTTATGCTCGGATGTCAGTTTTCAGTTAGATGAAATGAAAATTATATCCTTAAGCAAACAATGGGGGATTCTGCCAGTGTGACCTTTAGGGTCAATCATCTCATTAGCAGTCAGCTTTTACAACTGCATGTTATTTCTAGGAGAGGGATTTACAAGCTGTTACTAAACAACAAATTAAATTGTCCATGAGCCATCAT
Source organism: Corvus cornix cornix (assembly GCF_000738735.6). Taxonomy (NCBI): domain Eukaryota; kingdom Metazoa; phylum Chordata; class Aves; order Passeriformes; family Corvidae; genus Corvus; species Corvus cornix. The sequence goes on along the minus strand of NC_046341.1, from coordinate 17,404,104 downwards.
CATCTGATAGAGAAATTCCCTGTGGGTAATATGCTGCTGCTTTCTCAATGGGACGTTTTGGAAAATTTTAATATAATTTATTTTTTACCAGCATAACCTTTATCAGGAACAGTGCCTTTTTTATGATGACTGAGAACTGTGCCACCAGTGCAAACAGCTCCAGATGCACAGTGAAATTCAACAGTCACAAACCACAAGTCTCATTTTAATGAATGCTCACAGGCATCTCTCTCATCTGCTAATTGTTTTCAATCAAATTTAAAATACCACAAATAGAGAGCAGCTCAGTAGTGCATTACAGTCTCCATTAACTAACATTTTTTTATTAAATATATTTAAAAAGCAATAATCTGAGAAGATAGCTTCAGGAAAGGTTTGCATCTCTGCATTTTGAAAATAGTATTGTTTCAAATAAGTTGTCAGGCTGAGCGTGATGTGATATAATAAAGAAATATGTTGTGACATCATATATCCAACATTCTTGAATATCAGCAAGGGCATTTTTCTAGTGTGTCTGATGGTGGTGTTTTACACTGACAAATTTTTCTGTACAAGCGCTTCAGTTGCTCTGACAGGGACCCCTCGCTTTTCATGTTTTGCTGTTTCTGCCTTTTTCTTTCAGGTATTTCAGTCTTAAATATCAGTCTTATACAAAGTCTGTTAATTGTTCTGTTTGCAATCAAATGGCTCATTACTTCCAGAAGTCTTAAGTCATTGTGCCGTTGTGTGTTTGAGCTTACCTCACTTTTGTGCATTCTTTTTTAATACTGTCCTTTAAAAAAAACAAAACCAAAAACATGGTCTGGTCCTAATCTGTCATTTTCCCTTGTGCCCAGACTTCATTTTTGACTGAGAAACACTGGTATCAAGACAAGTCCAGAGAAAATCTTCTTCTGTAAGTCACTGTGCTTGTCCTGACCTCTCTTTACACTGCGCATGGATAGGCAGAGAATTGGAGATCTGCTTCCCAGGCTTCTGAGTTCCTTACAGACAACTGGTTCTGGAAAAGAAAGAAACAGAATCCTGAGTCAGGTACTTAAAACAAAAAAACCAAAGCCTTCCCCAAACTTTCCTACACTTTAATATTTAGTGTGTTAGATTTTGGCAGGTGGGGTAGGGAGACACAACCTTGATATTGTAAGTTTGAGGAAAACAATGCTCACTTTTCATAAGAATTAAATGCACTTTGTGAAATCTACCTTGATCTGTGCTACAGTCCAGTCAAGTTAGTCAGTACTTGATCATTTACTTCCTCTATGACCTGAATCAGTGCCAGACTATCTTCCCAAATACAGTCAAAGACAAGGATTTTTGAGAAGTCTGGTGACTCTGTAACTGGTAACACCACCCACAGCAGGCCTGTATGGTGACCTTGTGCTTAAATTCATGGTAAATATATAAAAAATGCCCTGTGGGACATACAACGTGACATAAAACTATTCTAATTCCTCACACAGCAGGAATGTAAACCCAGTTATTTGCAGAGAGAGCTTCTGTCAAGGTAGTGGCTCTACAAAGGTTATGACTTTTTTCCAGGTTTCCATGAATAGATGTATCTAATTTAGACTGGCAAGAAGCCTAAGAGAATATGGAATTTTCACCTCAAGAAGGGCATGGTCTGTGCCTACCTTCTGATATATTTGGCATGGACTAGAAAATGGAACAAATTACCATGTTCCAAGCTGTGGCTGTCTCTGGATCCCCAGAAGTGTCCAAGGCCAGGTTGGACACTGGGGCTTGGAGCAGCCTGGGACAGTGGAAGGTGTCCCTGCCCATGGCAGGGGTGGAACTGGATGGGCTTTAAGGTCCCTTCCAAACTGGGCCATTCTGTGATTCAATGATTCTGTGATCAATTCTGGATAGCTCTCAAACAGATTCAATTAAACTGTTACTCAGCCAAAACTCACAATTAGATTTACATTGGGTTTTTTTCCCTCACATGACAGAAGAACATTGTCTAAACCCCACAGTGGGTGTTCACATTAAAGAAGGAACTGTATTTAAGGACAGTTGAGAGCTTTTGGAAAACCACTCAGCAGAAAAGAGCAAATAGCAATCGTTACTTTAAACATGTGAAAATGTCTTAAGAGTCAGGTATTCCACATTCTCCAGTGATAGTATTCTGTACTCCATGCTCAGCTCCAGAAACTGCATCTCAGTGAAGGACTTCTGCCAGATCCTGGGTGTCAGCCACTGGCATCACTGTCCCACGTGCTTAATTCAAGTCCCTCACAATCACTCGAGTGGCTTCTGGTTTTTATTTCTGCTCCCCTGCCCAGCCAATGGCACGGCGAGCTGGGGTGTTTTGTTACATGCGTCAGCAGCAGAATTGCAGCTGGGTCTCACTTGAGAACTTTTATTAGAAAGATGATGCATGAAGCAGAAGGAACACAGCTTGACTTTCAGAGCCCAGACTGAGGCTGTTGCTCGAGCAGTTGGAGGAGTGGGGGAAAGGCTTTTGACATGCAAATTTCGCATGGTTTTGGTACAAAGGGGAATGATGGATGATAAACGCTGTGTCCCATCGTATGCACTTTACAGTGTGCAGGCTGAGCCACACTTTGATACGTGCAGCACCCGGGGGAAGGAGCCAAACAGGGACTGTGATAGGGACATCAATGTCTACAAGCGGCTGAGCTGCCGAAATCCCTGTTGTGGTATTGACAGTGGCTGAAAAGGGCATAATAAGGAGCAGTAGTGTGAAATAACCACATGAAAGGAAACACTTAAACATTAGGGAAAAAGAATCCCTAACAACGAGAAAAATTACACAACGAAGTACCTATTTTTAGAGACATTTGAAACGTCGCTCCGTGCTGTTCCAAAGTGTGATTTCACTTGACAAGGAGTTATAAAAATTGCAGGTTTTTTACCAATTGTGTCTGTTCAGTCACATTCACTGATTTTTAGTGACAACAACTTGGTTTTATACCGTGTAGTTCTTGTCATGGGCACTGACAAGCAACAGAGGGAGAGAATAAGGTGAAGTTTACTGGGCTTTGGTTAGAATCAGGAAAATTGGGGCTCTTTAGGGTAAGCTGACAGTGACTTTTGGATTCCTGAAAGAATATTGATATTTTTCGACTAATTTTGTAGTAATAGAAGTAAACACGTCATGTGAATTAAAGTGCAAAATTCAGCCATATGGCTGCTCTAAGCAGAAGCAGAACTTTAAAACTGTGGAGCAGAGAGTTACTGAGAGTTGGTGTAAGAATGTGAAAGAATCCGGGGGTCTTTTTTTGAGAAAAAACATCTTTATTTAAACTGCTGATAGTGCTACCTAGCATCTTTGTGAAATCCGGCATAGTAGTAGCCTTTAGGTCTCAGTCTCATTTTGCTAGTCACAATGAAAAATGGAAAAAAGTCCAAAGTTTGGAGAAGTATGAACATGGTGAAATGCACAAGAAATGGTGAAAGTTGGCACCAGATCCTTTCTACAAGAAATAATGAAGTTTGCATTCAGAGTTCCTTTTGAGTGATGAGCTGTGATAACACTTTTTATTATGAGCAGTCAATACTTGACAGTCATGAACCACAAGAAAACCATTATATATATATATATTTATATACATATATGGTACGGTATGGCCTTTAAAGTTGTGGTATATTGTGTTTAGCTTAGTTTATTTTAAGATAGATCAATACCACCTGCTGGATTTGAATTTCTTAGTTTCCAGGGCACTTGCTAGCATTGTGGCTAAAAAAATGAGTGCCCAATCACAATGTATATTCTTTTTTATCACTTAAGATAATCCAAGTAAAGCAGCTTATGCACACTTAAAGGAATAGACTGTTAAAAGCATTTAAAGAGGATTCAAGGACAGAATTACTGAAATTCTGAAAACATGCTTAAAGCCTAATTTTCTCTCCTATATATTAAACTTTTCAAGGTTTTTAAACTTTCCTCTTAGGTGATCATTTCACATTTGTTCATTAGGCCCAGGGATGAACCCCCACGTCTTGCCACTTGTAAATCTAAACAAGCTTTCTCTTTCAGGTCACTGAGAAAAGTTATTTGGTAAATAGAGTATTGTATGGATCCATGGCTGTTCCACCCTGCTGGGTCTTTCCTGAGTGTATTTGTCCCTCAAGAAGCGGGATCTGGCTGCCAGTCTGGAAAGCCCTGCCTGCAGTCAGAAGGTCTGACAGGTGGTGGTCTGGGTTTTTTCCCCATTTCAAGCATTATTCCTGGTAATAATGAGTCTGTTTGCTGAATTAAGGTGCTGGTGGTACCCCTTGTGCAGTCTGGAACTCTCTACAAGTGTTTGGAGCCTACCAAATTTTTTCCATCATGTCCTGGCAGCAACAGCCCTCGATTAACTCCGGATCATTTTGGCACTGCAGGAGCAAAAGGAATAAACTTTTGTCTCTAATTAGACATGACTGGGTAGATCCATGGATCAGATTCGTTGAGAAGGAAGGTGCCATTCCAGGCTGTCACGGTGCAGAGCAGGGCAGTGCTGTAGATGAGAGCTGACAGAACGCGGCTCCGTCTGGCGTCTGAGCGCACCCCTCGATGCATCGCCGTGGAACAGCACCGTTTGTTTGCAGTGCTGCAGCCAGCTCCCAGGCCAGCTGGCTCCTTTCCAGGAGTTTTGAATTACCTTTGGAAGATTGTGTAAGACGTTCCATCCAGTAGTTTATTACTACAGAGATCTTGAGCCAGATCATCCTTTCATTTTCCCCTGTATTTTTCTATATTTCAGTAAGGCGGACCAGCCCTGAAGCCAATTTGCAAAACCTTCAGAGCAGTTCTTCCAAGAGGAAGAGGAAGTTCTCCTGTGGCAGACAGGGGCTGTAGAGTCCCCATCTCTTGTTGTGTTTGTTGTCTTCTCTCTTTCTTACACCTTCTAGAAATACTTCTTTACTTATTTGATAGAGTTTTGTCTTATGATACTGTCAAAAGGAATAAAATTAATGAGAGCACTGAAATGCATTGTAGAGAACTTGATTGTTTTTTTTTAAACCTGCCCATTTTCTAGATGGCACTGAGAGCTGTGTGTAGTGTTTTAGGGTTCAGACCTCAATTCCATTCCTGTGCCTGAATTTTTGCCAAGCCTTTCTCCTCATACCTCAATCTTCTGTTCCCTAAAACATGACCAATGAAATTGACCTTTGTAAATCACTTTATCACTCTGCTAAAAAGCATAAGTTGAAATGATTTTTAATTTCTTTTTTTGGTAGGCTTTGTAAAAAAAAAAACCAAAAAAAAAACCACCAGAAAGTAGTACTGAAGCACTGGGGGAGGGTGGGAGAACTGTCCTTTTGGGGTTGGTCTAATCACAGAGGTTCCTTAATATTAATTAAAAATAAATGTGTTGTTTCTCTCCTAGCAAAATCTCATCTTTCTTTTTTCCTGCAAAAGTAGCACAACAGAACCTGGATCTGTTTGGTATTGAGCAAGTTCTGGTGTTGGAGAGGTTTTCTCGGTGCTTTAGTGGGTCGTTGTCCAGAAAGATGCCAATGTTTTCTTGCATTGCTGAGAAAAGAAATAACAGACTGGATAATTTTTAGCTTTCTGTTTTTTCTAAAAATGTAATATCATAACTCTTCCATTTCCATGTTTTCTACTTCCTGTTATTTCTAAAAGAATGAGTCAGAGAAATGGAAACAGAGCTGCTGTGAATAATTTAAAAGTGGTCTGAGAATAGCTAACCATTACTTCTGGTGATGCTGCTTGTGATGGTTACACAATGATAAGATTATCAAAAGGACTGTGGGAGACAGAAAAATGGAAAGGATGCATTAAGTCATGTAGTCATTTTTGCTACTGTGGAATTATGCCTTACATTAGTTTTACTAATGGCTTGTCTGGCTACTTTTAAAAAGTTTGAGAAAATGGATTTCCAGTATTTCTTTAACATTATCCCTATACCTTCTGCTTACACTAAAAGATTTTTTGCTTTCGTTATTTCATCCTATTATTATCTTAGAGCTAATTGTTCTGCTAAAAACTCTCCAGGTTAAAACAGACAGTGATCACTCCCTTTTCCCTTCATACAAGTGATGGAAAAATCACACTTCAGATTTGTTATGAAACAAAAAAATGATGACACTTTTTCATGAAAATGACAGCATTTCATAAAAGTGAGTGAACTTATTAAATTAAAGTCTTTACTTCTTTTCTGTTTTACCTCTTCTGCCTTGGCTTCATCCTTCCTACCACTGAGGGTAAAGTAGGATCCATAGCCCAGAGATTGGAACTTTTGTTCAGCTAAACCATTTCTGTTTTTCTATGAAAGCAGAATGTCACCATGCTTGTTCCAAATACTGTCTAAATAGCAAAAAGATAAGATAAATTTAATTTTTTTTTTTATTTTCAGTAATCTTCAACAGCTTGTGTAACCTCGATTCAGTAAAAGTTTGTTACCGAGTCTGAAGACAGGACAGAATTTACTTCTTCATACTTGCTTTAGAAGACTAACATCATAAAAAGCAATTCAAAACTAATTTATTCTAATTTGGTAGCTGAGAAGAAACTTTGGCTTTGCCATAAACCACCAAATGCTGAAGAACTGTAAAGATCAGTTTTATCAGGATGGAAGGATAAGATTTTCCAGACTGAAGTTTCAGAAAGTAACTACCACCTCAAAACTAAGCTTTCTGTTTGCTTTTCTCCTGTTAACAGTGTTTTCATAAGAGATTTTAATCCTTAACTCTGACAGAGAAAAGGTCTGGAATTAGAGATATAAATGGCTTAGGGATACAGATAAGCATTGGGATTTTTTTTTTTTCTGTGTTGCCTGCCAAAAGAGAACACTGGATATTTCCCATTTGGCTTCCCATTAATTAGTTGATTTCATTGTAACTACACAATTACCTATCTATTAGTATTGCCTAAGCCCTGCTAATTTTCAGGAAAAGCCTACCTGTGAAACTGAGTCCCTTTTTCTGGTTCTACACCGAGCCCTTTTCTCTGGCTCTGAACTGCTCTGCTGCAGGGACACGAGCACGAGGTGCCTTGCCAGGGTGACCCCCAGAGCTGTGTGTCTGCGCAGTGACAGAAATAGGGACAGAAATGGGCTTTCCTGGCTGTCTGAAGGCTGACCCAGCTCAGAGCAGCTCTCTGCCTCTGCTCCTCAGAGTGCTGAGGAACAGCCAAGATGTGGCCTGGCCATTTCCTCACCCCTGAGCCACTCCCTGCCTGATCAGCAGCAGGAACATCTCCTGCACTGGCACATTTGACAAAAATCATTCACTTCACTTGAGGTTTGAAATTGCTCAGGTCTCATTAGTTCCATGTTTCCACCCAAACCTGCACTGATCTTTTATCACCACTCTTGCTGTTCCAATGGAAAAAGCAGCTGGGCAGCCTCCCTTTCTTCACAGTCTATTGATCCTGTGTCTAATGGGAAAATATAAAACCAGGACTGAGGCCTTGGAAATCCCTCTAAGTTTCACTTAGAGGTCGAGTGGTTATAATCCCCTGAAGTGGTCTGTAATTTAACCCTAACAGCTGCTGATTTTCAGCTGGCTTCTCTCTTTATCCTCCTCTGGACTATTTTTCTTCATGGATTCAAGTAAAAGCTTTAAATCTTGGACAGAACTGGACATTTGTTGTTGCTGCTGGATCTTTCAGCAGGAAGAAATCTACCTCAGGGAAAGATATAGTCACCTCTCACTAACGTTTTCTGACATTGTTCTCTACAAGAAACTACTTCCATTTGGGTTTGACTTCAGCAAGTTTCAATTATGGAAGTTAAAAGGTTTCCAGGTTGGATGTTTCTCTGCCTTTGGGGTAGAGAGTGGCAGACAAGATAGGACAAAAGTTTTATGAAGCAGCTCCCAAAGTGAGTTCCTGCTTTTGCCTGTGTTGAGGGACAAAAGGCAAGTTTTCCTTTGGAAATACTATGTTTCTTTTATGTGGACTGGATATTTTCTTTCTTGGTTAGGAGATACCACTGGAATATTAATATTTGTGTAGTTTTTTTGTAAATTAAAAATTCTGATAAATACCCTAAAGTTTAAACAGGCTTTTACACATTGAGATGTTCTGCCTAGACAATAATTTTGTAATTAAAATGCCGCCCATACCGAAATCTCCATATTTGATTCTACCAAGCACATAGCTTTTCATCCTCATTTGAGATTTGAGGGGTCAAAGTGTTACCATTTCCAATGACTCACTTTTTGTGCTGTGCTGTCAGCTTAATCTAAAGCAGAGTGAACTGATGAAACCATAGATTTAGGGGTCACAGCAAAAAAAGAAATCGATAGCTTCAATGTTCAAGCAGGTTTTCATAACTCCCTACAGCCTCTGCTTTCTACTCCTTTCTGCTCCCTCCTTGCTTCCAAAGGATAACAGATTGTTTCTTATTTTAGGTAGTGTTACAGATGGAAATTTAAGGAATGCAGAGCTTGGCCAAAACTGACCACCTTGGAGTTCAGGTTTTGTCCACCAGTGGAGGAAAAGGGTCCTTGACTATTCCTAAAAGCAGCCTCTCAGCTTTTTGGGGATGTTTAAGTAATCACCAAGTGGTGGAACCAAGATATTTGGACTTTTGCCTCTTGTTAGTGAACAATTACAGAGCAATTACAGTGTTAATACACACTGAGTCTTGTGTTTTTATTTTGAAACACTTACAAATGTAATCTGAAATCCTTTGTTTTAGCTGGAGGGGGTAGAGAGGAATATATAGTTGTTTCATATCCATGGCAATTCCTATTTTTTTTATTAATCATTAAAAAGAAAATTTGCAATTCTTTAACCTCTTTTAAAAAAATGACTGAAACAAAGACACTTTGTTTTGTATCAAAAATATATCCTGCTTATTTAAACATTGAAGTAGTTTTTTTCTTTTTTTAAATAGAGTAAAAAGAAAAAATATTATGGAAGATGAAACACTTTAAAACAGTCTCTTTCTCGCTTCAATTCAACAGCATTCAATATTTCAATGCTGTGTAACTCCCACTATATGTATTTTTTATTCTGGGGAAGTGAGGCCCGTCCCTTTTTAGAGAATCAGTTGTGAACTTTGGTTTGCTTCCAACTTCTGATAAAGTCCTGGTTTTTCTTTTTTATTTTTTTTTCCCTCTGAGATACATGTCCCAGCTATTAACTGCTCTGTATATACCTTTTCCACATTTAAGGAGTGAAACTAATGTACTGCTTCAGCCCTAGAATGCATTTTATGGAAGGAAAGGAATGCTTCATGCTTTGGGTTTGTTTTCTTTAGTTTGGTTGGTTCTTTGTGGGTTTTTTTTGAGTTTTTTTTGGTTTTTTTGTTTTTTGTTGGGGGGCATGGGAGGGGAAGACAGCAGTTATTATACATTAGAAAAATAAATCAAACCCTGTTATAGACAAGTACGACACAAGTGATAGGCTTGAGAACACAAAACATGGAATTAATCATAGAAATGCTTTTTGAGTAAGACTGGTTTTCAACAAATTTAGAAGGAGCAGGTGATGGAATGGATGATGTTCATTGTAGCCTCTATTATTACCAGGAGTTGCTTGCAGGGGTATGTAAGAATTGGGAATAACCAATTTATGGGTTTACCATCTGCAGCAGTGTCCTCAGGATAACAAAGCTGCTCCAAGCTGACTTTCCTGGTAACCAGTCTCCAGATTGGTCTCAGAGGTTTAATTTCCATCAGCCTTGCCACACTTTCCATGAAGACTGACCCTAAAACATTGCTGAGGTACTGCTCTGTCTGTGGGAAACATAACTGAGCTCATCTTGGGAGCTGCTGAAGGAAGGATGCTCCAAGGAGTGGCGTTTGCTGTGCTACACTGTGCTTTTTATCTGAGGGGAAGGGATAGGTGTGGGGTCAAACAGCTGATGCAGAATGGGTGCTTTGAGAAAAAAAAATACAAATTTCATCTGTTTAATGATTTCCTATCTTCTATCAGACAGGGAGTGGCTTGGCTGAGCTCATGAGGGTTAGAGGCTTCACTTTTACGTGGGATTCTTTCCTAAGATGTTGTAAGCAACAGGACAACTCTGCTCTTTCTTTTTTTTAATAAGAAAATGTATTTTTAAAAAGTCAAAAATTTTGACAGAAACATTTGGATTTTGCTCCATTTTTCCTTTTGCTCTGTGTTGGGCTCAATTAGTTTGGAGTGAGTGCTGATGGGAACCTCCTGGAGGAAAGGAGAATCAGCTGCCAAGGGAGCTGCTGAGCAGGGCACTCAGCGAAGGAAGGTTCAAGGGGCTGCAGGTGTGGTGAGAACAGTGCCATTGGAGCTCTTCATGAGTGAGGGAAACCCAGCCAGCCTGACCAGGGCCACCTCAGGTAGCTGCAGGTGGATCCAGAGTCAGGAATAAGATGCAGCTGAGGGAGTCTTCAAATGAGCAGCTCCAAGCTAGCAAGTGGGCACTGGTCTGGAGGGATGCAGGAGGTGAGGAAATACTCGTATTAATGTAATAGTGGAAAAAGAGTGCAGTTGCTTTAATATTTGATCAAACTGGTCTTGAAGCTTTGCTGTCTGTTCTATTGTGTCAGTGGCTTTTGTATCATCCAAGGTGCTGGTTTTAGGCTCATTGTTGTGAGGTATCTGAGAAAGGGGGCTTGGGACTGTGAGGTACAAATTTTTATAAATGTTTATCCACTTGTTCAGTTTTTGACAGCTGAGAGCTGCAGATTGGAATTTGAACTCAGTTTGGAATAAACTTTACAGCAGATCCAGCCGTGTTGGGTTCTGTTTACATATTCCATGAGGAGTGTGATCTGTGCTTTATATCTGTAATTAGTTGTGTGATGCATTGGAACCATTGGGGTCCAAAGAGCCAATTGTGGATATTCTTCCCAAATGTGTGTCTTTGGTGGAGGGGGAGGGGAGGAGAACTCTTTATTTCTGAATCTCTGAAGTTCTTGAAGTGCAAAATGTTTTCTTTGGGTCAATTGATTATTGACATCAGAAATTCCTGTTTCTCAGATGGGGAACTGGAACAAGGCCTGCTTGGTGAGAACAAAGGCTGTTCTATTACAGTGGATTATTACACTTGCAAACCTAATTATCCCCTCTGGGACTCAGCACAGGCCTAATGCAGCTTGGATTATGGAGGTAGGTTCTTACTTTCAACTTTGTTCAATAGATTTCTGACAAGTCTGGTCTTATAGATGATTAAATTTCAGTACAATGATTAGAGAGTTTTCTGCACAGGAATCACTGGAATTTTTGGAGGTTGGAATAGAACAACTCTTTCACTCTGAGGTTTGCTTGGGTTTTTTCCCCCTCTTTTATTTTTATTCAGAGGAAAAGAGTAGGATTTTCTTTTCAAGCAAAGCTATCCTTGAGGTCTGGCATGAGAGAAGTGATTGATGTCCTGGGTAACTACAAACTCTATAAGGCTTATGCTTGAGGAATTAAATTGTCATAAATAAGTGGTGACTGAGCAATATTATTGCCATATGTAGAATTATCTTGGTGAGCAGCTGAATGTCACTGAGTGTGTCCCCAAGGCTGTCAGTGGAGGGGTAACAGGGTGTGGAGAGGCTTTGGAGCTCCAGTGACAAAGTCACTTCATCCAGCTTTAGGTGTTTGTATTAGCTGATTGCTACTGAAGCTTCTAGAGGATGAAAGTGTACTTGATTTCCCAGAAGAGGACAATAAAATTAAAAAAAAAAAAGGATTTTATTGAAATCTAAATCCTAAGCCTCAAAAACTTACTTCTAAAGTATTAACAGTGTAAACATCAGTCCTTTTTCCAGGTTCCACTTCCCACTAAATGCATATTTTTGTAACCCTAAGTCCAGCTACATATTAAAATTATCATGTTTTTTAATATACTCTGTACTTATGTTACCTCATTCTTGTAATGAAGGTAGGAATATTTGCAGATAAACCTGAAAACATCAATACAAGAAAATTGTGAGGGTTTGTCTCGCAGAATTGCAAGATACTTAATCATGAGAACCTTTGTACAGAAGCTTTTATTGTGGGCTTTCTTAGGTAGATTTCCATGTATCCTTTTGCCTTTTGAGAGGCGTTTTAATAATCTGTCAGCCTACCCTATTTTCTGTGAAATGTAAATTACTGTCATTTATTTGAGAAAGACATCCCAAAAAAAGAAAAATACAAAGGAAAGAAAGTGGCCTGTAGACTAAAGAGTGATTGGGAGGAAAAGATAAGTGAGATGGCTTGGGTTTTTTAAGCCTTAGTATGAAACTAGGCTAAAATATCTTTCCTTAAATTTGTGATGCTGTCCATGAGCTGCACGTTTTCTACACTGAAAGATGAAAAAACTCCACACCCTTACAAACAGCTATTAGACAGTCACGATTTTTTTCGTTGCCTGTATATAAATCATTCAGGTAATAATTTACTGAATAGTAAGAATTCATTATACATAAAACTGATTAAAAAGATTAAGTTGAAATATCATACATTAATAAGATCATTTTTACTGTAGTTTGGCCCTGCCAAGAACCTAATGAACAGCACACTGTGAGTGTTACAAATATAGTGTCTGGACACAAATATTGGCTGTCCGAGTGTGTTGTGCTCTCTGTGGGGTTGTGTATTGAAAAATCCCTGCTGGCAGGGAAAGAAACACCCAGCAAAATAGCTGAGAGTTCTGACTGCACTGTCGCTGATATCTTATCAGTGGCTGTGGATTATTGGCAGAAGTGAGTGACTAAGGAAGGAGCTTTATGTACAACAACATGCAAAGGGTGTTTGGATCCTTAGGAGCCTTCTGAAAATAAAAATCTAAACAAAGCAAATTATGGACTATGCAAACAAACCCCAATCAAATTAACTTTTGTTCTTTCATGAGAAGTTCTGCTTCTCTATGTCAGCTCAGGTTTTCTGTATTGTCTTCAGTGAAGAGAAATTGATGGAATTCTCAAAAATCACCAGTGTGGCAGCTGAAACCTTGATTCTTGGATTTTACTGATTTAGGCTGACATCCATTCCTACACAGGAAATGATTTTGTTCAATTTAGTAAATTTCCATGTAGGTTGGCCTGTCCGAGTCTTGCCAGTTTTTAACCTTTGTGGTTATTTGGTCATTTTGCCTGAGATGTTCAGTGTTGGAGATACTTTATCCCCAGTTAAAGGTTTTTTGTGTATTTGAAAGCTGCTTGGCTCTCTCTTCTTCCTTCTTTAGCTGCATGTAAAACATCCCACAGATGATGTAGTGCCTCATTTGAGTGTTTGTGAGCCAGACTGGAACTCACCTGCTTAAAAGGTGGCCCCTTCTTGGGATGTTAGCAATATTTTCTAAATAATTGTAGTAGTTAAAGTGCAAGTACAATGTAATTAAGTAGAAATGTCACTTTACAGCATAGAATTTAACACAGAGGCAAAGCTCGCTCTCTGAAAAGAGCAGAGAGCATGAAATGCAGAACTATTTAATTCAGTAGGAAAGGTTTACAACCCTCCCACTTTGAAATACAGAACAAAACTGTATTATTGGAATGGTAATACACAATACTTCTTCAAGCCAGAGGTGTCTAACCTTCTTTAAGTATTCTTCAGAAGCAATCAGATGGCAAACACACATTTTCACAAAAGCAGTTTCTTCCACAAAGCAAGCAAGCTTTATAAAGCTGCTAAGCCTTATAAAATCTGTTATTACTTGTGTCCTTTATAGTCGAGGTGTTTTAGCTTTTAAAGTGATATTATCAGTTTAATTAAAAACTTATCAAAGCCTACCTCTCACGCAGAAGCAATTCAGAAATTCCAAACACAAACATCTTGCCGTGTAAATTAGATGCTAGAATCATATCAAACTTCAGGTATGTTAATTATTAAAAAAAAAAAAAAAAAAAAAAAACCAAAAAACAAAACAAACACAAATCTCCCAGGCATTTAATGAACTAGATAACCAGAGTACCTTGCTGTTAAAGCTGGAAATGTCTTTGACCTCAGAGGGGATGGAAGCAGGTAATCCCTTTGGTGCAAGTGAGCTTTGATTTTTGTACTTAACCACGTGTAGTAGCCTAAATCTTTTTCGCAGGAGGTGATATTAATTATGGGCTGGCATGACAAAAAGGCCATTGAGGCCTCCAGAAACATTCATCAGCATTCAGAAGTCTTTGGATGTTGTTATGTTATGTTATGTTGTTATGTTATGGCCTGAGCTTCTGTAAATCCATCTTGTGAAATGACATATTTTTTTCCTTGTGGTTAGATTGAGCACCAGAAACAACAGGTATTTTTCCTATGAATATAATGGATGCAAACTAAGATTTTCTTGTATCTATGCCACTCGTGTTCCTTTAGTAAGGTGCACAGTTATGACTGAATTTTAAAAATAGCAGTTCTTAATGTGGTTTTGGTTTTTTTTCTTTTCTTTGAAGTCCTTGTGTAATTCTTGGATGAATGCTGCGGTATGGGCTGATGCATTAGACTGGACCATCTTTCCCAGGGTGTACCTGCAGCAGAGCAGTCAGGTATTTTAGTGACAAGTGATCAGTAACTCTGCTGTTTAGAAAAATGTCTTTTTTGGGTAAGATTGTCACTGTGACGTGGTGCTGCCAAGTCTTGGCGGGTGTAGGGAGAAAAGGGCATTTTTTTCTGTGAATTCTGGCATTCCAAACCACATGTCAGGCCCTTGAGAAGTATCTGAAAGTCTCTTTTTGGGTGATTATGCCCTAGGTAGAACCCCAGCGTGCTGAAATCTGGTGGGAACAAAAGTCCTGTCTGGAACTTGCTAAACATGAAAAATCAGCTTTCAAATTTTGCCCCTTTTAAGTAGGTTGTTAACAATGGGTTGATGGACGTACATATTTATTTTTGTAAGTCTATTTTCAAGGGACTAAAGTCATCTCAAGCCTTGCTTTAACTTACCCTATACAGGAATCCTGATCATTCTTATTTACTGTGGCAAATTACCTAGACAACATCAAGTACATGTTTAAACCTTTTTCTCTTCCTTACATGGCTTCATAGTTCAGAGCTAATAGGAATAATATGTGATTTTACTAACTAAAATTTATTCCTTAGGCTGTATTTTTTAGACTCAACTGGATTATTTATTTTAAAAATGGTGTAAATAATGTGCATATTTTAGTGTTTAGAGTCTAGACAATAACGTGTATATAGATGCTATAGAAATGCAGTTTCTCAGAGACAAGTCTTATATTGGTACACATTTCCATAGATTCAGTGACTCATGGAATAACAGATTTGACCCAGTTGAAGTTGTCTCTGTGGGTGTTTTGTTTTGTGGGGTTTTTTTGGTTTTTTTTTCTTTTTTTTTTTTTTTTTTTTTTGTTTTTCTTTTTTTAATTTGGATTTTTTTTTGTGTTTAATAGGCTTTCTTGGGAAGCTGGTAGGTGAAACTGAAGCCTTGCTTGGTTTAATATAAGAATGGAGTGTTTAGAAATCTAAACACAGGATGTACAAAATCACTGAGTTATTTTAAACTTCGAGTTATTTTGGAAAATTAAGGGTACTGCGGTTTTTTAGACATTTGAAGATTATTGATCTCTCAGCACCCAATTGTAAGCAATTATATCAGCAGGTGGAAACAATGTAGGGGGTTCCTGTAGTGTCAATGCACTAAGTGTATTTTATATATCTCTTTGCTTTCAAAATATTTCAGTTTTTAGTAGCTTAGAGTACATTTAATCCCAGAGTAGATTGAAAGTTTACTGCTGTGATATTTGAGGTGTGTTAGAGGTTTTGTTGTTGGGTTTTTTTAATGCCTTTGATGTGTAACAAATTGCTAATTCACTTTCAAAATAATCTCCTATATTTTTGCAAATCCGGTCTAACTTTCTGATTAAATATTTCTGTTAATACCAACTTTGGATAAGGGGATTGGATTTAGCGTGTCCAGAATCCTCTGGGGCCCATGGTTGCTGCTAGAGGTGTGTTGTGAACCTAAGAACAAGTTGTTTCACAGTCGAATTGTCTGGATTTCAGGCAAGCTGAGTGGAGTTGGATTTCTTGGGGGGTTTGAAGCCTTTAGGTAATTGCGTGCAGAGCTCACAGCAAGCTGGGAGCGTGGCACGAGACTGTTCTTGTAGAATGGGTTGTCAGGGCATAAAATTCTGTGGTATAAAAAAGAAATACTGACTAGAAGATTATTAGGATGGAATAATTTTGCCTGGGTCTAAGGCAGAACTGTTTTCCTTCTGCCATTCCTAGGAAATTATAAGAAATTTGAGGAAAACCATTGATGCCAGAGGTGCAGCAATGCCTTTAATTTTTTTTTAAACATGTGCATTCTCAATACTTTTTCAGCCACCCAGTCTCCTTGCCAACCTAATTATACACTTTCACAGGGTGCATTATTCTGGGCAGTTTTGATATTGCCGATGAAAATCCAAACACTTTCAGATTTGTAACAAAGGTAGGTCCTAGCTGGCCATCCTCACACTCACTTCCATTGTCGTTTGTTGTTCTGAAAGTGTGCTTTCTTTCGCTTTGTGTTGTTTTAAAATGAACGTGAGCTGTACTCTTGACTTGAATGGATGGTGGAGGAAGAAGAAAGGATTTTCCTAATGGTTCAACAAGAGCACTTGGTGAATAATTTATCATCATCAAGTGCCAGCTTTATCTGAAAGCTGACAGGTCTTTCTTTTATGATTCAGTGGTGTCTGAACTGACCTGCTGTACGCCCTGCCCGTCAGTGTTTTAAATCTGTTCTGGTGTTATCCAGCCCCTGTTACACTGATCCACTCCTTTTTATGCTTTATAAAGCATCTGCTGATATTTATGAAGTATATGTTAGCAAATGTAAGAGCAAGTATTTTAAGGCTCATTAATATTTTAAGTACAGAAATACAACTTCTGTACTCGTGTGTGGCAGACGTCTTGTTTTATGAGAACTGTAAGAAAGTGATTTTGCTTATTGATTGACATTATCAGGCAGTCAGGCAGACACTCCAGCAGGTGGAATCACCTTTTTGTGTTGATGTCTGCCAGAAGTTAACAGCAAATGTGATGCCCTTTCTGCCAGTGAGAGCTAATGTGCACAAAGGTAATGGGTTTTAAAAACGCTGCAAACCTTAATGGTGTGAGATCAATACTCCTGCTGCTAAGGGTAAAATGCTACTGCATATATTATTAAGACCTTCTTCAAAATTGAATTACTTGAAGCACTTTTGGACTGTTAGAGGATTCAGTATTTATCTTTACAATAAAATACTAATGGACCTGTGTTTGGGGAAATAATATTTTTCTTCTTGCTTAGAAATATGAAAACTTATTTTAGGAAAGTGGAGATGAACACAGCAATGCCCACAAATCTATTGGTTTCCTTGCTACTGGGTAATGTTTGAGATTGGGGGAAAGTTAAATTAGCTGGTAGAGGAGCTAGACAATTTTCCACGGATTACATATCTGTGTGTATTTTTGTCTGCTGGAAAGGGAATGAGCAGGAGAACCCTGGTTTGTTCTCTCAGCAGTGTGTTCATAACCTCAGTACTGAGGGGACTGTCCCCAGTGAGGCCTCAGAAGCACCGTAGGATGTTGGAGACCTCGGATATTTTCCAAGCCCCAGTGTTTGAATATTAATGTGTGTGTGTGTGACTCTGAGGTTATGTGTGTTAAGTGCAAAGCATACAATAGCTCCTTGCAGTGAATCTTTTTTTTTTTTTTTTTTTTATATTTCTTATCTCAAGAATGTTCTTGTGTGTTCTGCAAATTATCCTGTCAAGATTTAACTGGCTCGTAGTACCTGCTATCATTAAGTATTTGTTTCAAATTGGTGTTCAGACAGATTCTGGGAGAAGAGTTTTGCCTTCCTGATGGTTTCCCCAAGGCAGCCAGGAGAAGCCAGTTAAAGTAAAAAATGAGGTTCTTTGACCAGTTAGACAGTCATTGGTTAAACAGGCTGGGTCAAAAAAAAAAAAAAAAAAAAAAGGGGTGGCTTAAATGTTCCAACAGGAAATAAACAAAATAAACAGAACTGGCTTCAACTCAGGGTAAACTGAGTTACCACTGAAACATATCACAAATCTGTAAATATTAAATGCAATGAAAAAGCTACTTCTTAGTGTTTGGTTGGGTTTGGTTTCTGGACTAGTAAAGCAATGGCATTTGCATTGAAATGTTTCATTCAGCCCCCTTATTGGATTTTCCCACTTGCAGAATGCAGTGTGCGGAACCACGGCACTAAATGCTGAGGGGAGCTGTGCCATGGTTGCAGCTTTGCCTGTTTTCCTGGGCTGTGGCTTTGCCTTTCTTCCAGCACTGTGGGGTTTTTTTCCCCTGTGCCATGTGAGAGAGATCCAGCTCCAGCATGTTCAGCCCAACACATGGAAAATGAAATATTGTGGCATAAGCACACAGTCTAGATTCTACTCCTGGACAGATGGGCAAAATCATAATTCCCCAGAGCCAGGGCTGTGTGTCTCTGTGTTAGATCACTTGCCACAGTGAATGTATTCAGCATTCTATGACATTGGCATAGTCTAACAGGAACAAGGATCAATGCACTCACTAATCTTCCCCAAACTTTCAAACATGGGAACAAACGTGACTTTGACATTGACTGGTGGGGGCAAAATGAAGCTTATGAAAAAATGAGGTATAAATATTGTCATAAGGTGAGCAGCACATGGAGTTCATCCTGCTCAAAGCCATGTTTGGCATAGATTTACCAGATCTTCTGCCAACTATTTTTCTTTTTATGCTTCCCCTTCCAGTGCCAGTTGGAAAAATATAAAAACTCTACTCATTTGCTCAAGAGAAAAGGAAATAATTTTTCCAATGTTTGTGTATATGCATGCACCCACATACATATGTGTGTGTATATACATATATATAAAAACCTGTGTGTATATCTGTATATGTTAAAAACTCTTTCTTCATGCAATAGGAAAAAAGTTTTAGTAAAAATAGGAGACAAAAAAGGTAGGAAAAAAAATAGACTTGAAGAAACTGAGGCACAGCATGCAAGATATGACCATTTTATTATTTTTTACTCTTGAGTTTGTGTATTTACATAAGGTGTCTTGTAAATTATTTGCTAATTTAAAGTATGATGTTTATAAGAGATAATTCATGGATAAGTTAATTCCTGCAGTATTCAGGCAGGAGAAGAGATGAGCCATGTTGGAAAATCATGAATTTAATCTAATATCCCTGTTTGTCTTCTCTCTAAATAATGTGCTTATAAATGCATAAAAATGCAGTTAATATTGAACTATAAATGTGCACCTATGTTTTATTGCTAATAAGTTTAAATCATTGCTCTGCAATAGGAACTCATTCAGTGTTTCAGTGGAATGTGTTTTATAGTGATCTTTATTTACTTTTTTTTAAATGTATTATTTTTTCTGCCATGGAGCAGTAAGAGTGCTACAACACTGTCAGCAGTTCTTTAGGTGCAGGAACCTCTGTTCTCTGCTGGATAATCAGAAGCTGTACAGAACATTCCTACCTTACGTGAGCTACCCTCTTGCAGAGCCCCTGTCTCTTTTAAGAGAAGGTGAGGAACTGCAAATAAAGATGGGTTTTCAGAAAGCTCCACTCATCTGATGGGCATGTGAATATATTTGTAATTATAATGAGTCTAAATCTGTGGCTTAAGCCTGAGAGGCAAATGGCAGAGTTTCTGATAAAGAAGACTTAACAGTGACTGCAGGATATGTGATGCTGTGATGTAAAGGGGAGAGTGTTACAGAATGCTGCATTTTCTGAATTAAAAAATATTTTGGGGTGTCATTGACAGATATATCCAATTGGGTTCCTCTGGAGTTGCATCCAAGCAGGTTTAACAGCTGTGTCTGTGTTGATAACAGGGAAACTTGGATTACAGGGTAGAAAAATGTTGAAACTGTGTCTTCTTCAGTCGAAATTTTGTAGGATGGCTTCTTTTCATATTTTGGGTGTAAAATACTTCAAGGTGATAATTCACTGTTCTCTCTGTAGCTTTAGATCAGGTCCTTGTAGCTATGATAAGTAAGCACAGTAAATCGACTCACCTAAGGACCAGTTTCACTGTCCTTCAAGCTGTGTTTACCTCAAGCTGTTGGCAATCTGAAAGGCTCTACAGGGAGGCTGGGCAAAAAATCCTGAGCAGTGCAATGGGCTCCTCAGTGTGGCTGTGCTGACAGCAACTCTTATCTGTGCACACACCCAAACCCTGAATAGCCCTGCATTGCTTTCATGGTCATTTCATTCAAAGCTTACCCAAATCTTTTTGGTGCCCTCTGCTATCAGGGTGAGCCCCAGAGATCGGGACAGACTCAGTACAGCCCTGGGGCCAGCACAGGAAGGACCTGGAGCTGCTGCACAGAGCCCAGAGGAGGCAGCAGCATGAGCAGAGGGATGGAGCAGCTCTGCTGGGAGGAAAGGCTGCCAGAGCTGGCATTGTTCAGCCTGCAGAGGAGAAGCTTTGGGGTGAGCTCAGTGTGGCCTTGCAGGGCCTGAAGGAGGTGCAGGAAAGCTGGAGAGAGACAATTGCCAAGGGCTGCAGGGACAGGACACAGGGAATGGCTGCCCAGTGCCAGAGGGCAGGGCTGGATGGGAGATTGGGCAGGAATTGTTCCCTGGGAGGGTGCCTTGGGCAGGGACACCTTCCACTGTCCCAGGCTGCTCCAAGCCCCAATGTCCAACCTGGCCTTGGACACTGCCAGGGATCCAGGAGTAGCCACAGCTGCCAGGGCCTCCCCACCCTGTTCTTCAATGTTCTGTGTAGTTTTGCAGTTTGTTTTCTTGGACTTTTTGGTTTTTTCTTTTCTTTTTTTTTTTTGTGAAGTTAAGCCTGTATTTAACAAGTATTTGACCACTTGTCTGTCTATTATGCTGGAAGCTAGATACCTTTTTCCTTTTTTCTACATCTGCACTATCAGATTCTGATATGAACATGTGAATAATAGAAAACACGTTTACTTGTATATGGTGGCACTTTATCTGCAGAAAAGTGTTTCATTTTCCTTGAATTTCTAAACCTGCAACAAAGGCAAATGGTGTTTGCCTTTGTTACAAATCTGTTTAAGTTGTAAATTCCCAAATTCTGAAAATTGCTGCCATTGCCTTGTTTTTGTATAGATACGACTTTCTTTCTTGAAATGCTTTTCTGTGAGTGAGCTGTAAAGGCGTATTTGTGCTGAGGTCACTGGCTGATGATAGACTTACACTTAGTTTTTCCATACACTTAGAGATACTTTGTGTATAGTTAAAACTTTCAGAAGGTGGGGTTTCATTTTGGCAAATAGATGGGCCCAAAATATTTTCCTACAAAGGATACGATTGCTGTCAGTTCACCCCTCTGTGCTGATCCTAATGGAGCCCTGTAGAGCAGGGTCCTGTCTCCTTGTGTTGTTTTGGAGAATTTGCATTAAGTGAGTCAATCCACCATAAAAGGACACTTTGTCTGTGCTTACAAAACCATAACTACTATGTTACTGGTGTTTCAGCCTCAAAATCTTTGAAAGAAAGAAGGATTTGTGTCAGCCATCTGAAGGTATTTTTTTTGTCCTCCTGAGTGCTGTTTTTGTTTGCTCTAGGCACAAGTAGCTGGGGTGCAGGGAAGAATCTCGTTCATAATTTCCAAGTGATGGTTGTAAATCACTTGTTATTCCTTAGAATTAGGTTCACTTGCCCTCCAGGACAGAGGGCCTGGATTCCCTGAGAGGGGCCCTGTACTAGTTTGAAAACAAACTGGTGGGAGGCACCAAGTCAGAATAACAATTTAATGGGGAAATTAAAGAAAAGGAAAAAACAACTAAAAGAAAACACTGGTTCAAACTGACAGAGTCAAGATACAACCTGAGTCCCTGTTAGGCAGGGTGGTGGTAGCAGTCTGGTAGAATGGTGGCTGCAGTCCTCTGAAGCGGTGATCCTGTAGAAAAAAAGGGTTTGCTCTTCCTCAGAAGGTCCAGTGGTGGCTGCACAGCTCCTGTCCTCTGGAAATCCAGTGGGAAGGGTTGTCTCTGGTGTTCAGAGTCTCAGATTATATCCACGATGGGATGCTTGGTTCCTCCCTCTGGGTGGAGCATCTCACAATGGGGTAATGAGTCATGAGGCCAAGTGTTGATGAGGCTCATTAACAGAAGATGGTCCGGAGGGAGTTATCTCTGAGTCATGGGGCAGGACAATGATGGGCAATTAACAGAAAGATGGTCTGGGGGGAGGAGGCAAGGAAACACTGCCCCACCTCAACAGTTCATGAGGATGGTAATAGAATACACTGCAACCCAGGACAGGCCCTCAGCCCTGGGTGTCCCTGTGTGCGGGGAGGGCTCTGAGCAGAGCAATGGCCCCAGAGCCACGGGCAGGGCCTGAGCCCAGGGAGCTCCCCCTGCACAGGAGGCAGAACTTCTGCCCTGGGCAGGGCCCAGCCTTGAGCAGATTGGCCAGAGAGGCTGTGCAGTCTCCTCCCTGGGGATATTGCAGAGCCCCATGGACACACTGCTGTGCCCTGTGCTCTGGGATGGCCCTGCTGGAGCAGGGAGGTGGCACCAGAGGAGCCCCTGGGGGCCCCTCCCACCTTTACCTATTCCAGGATTCTGTGAAGGGATGTTCTCATCAAACCTGAGGCTCTCGTGTTCTGATGTTTGCAATTAGTGTGGCTTATTTGCAATTGCGATCAAAACTATGGACTAATTCTTTCTTAAAGCTTTGCAGTGGCATTTGGGAAAACTGAATTTGGACACAGTCTGAAGCTGTACCCAGTGCCAGAAGTGCATTTAAGTTTAGTTTAAAGCATATTAGTTAGAATTGGTAAGTGGCTTTGTCAGAAGTGTTTCACTGCTCTAAAGCAGTGGGATAACTGTGCTAACTTAAGAACAAAATGGATGGAACTGTGTTGGAAACAGGAGGAGGAGAACAACTGATTTCACCTCCACAGAACGAGTTACACATTTTGTAGCAGTTGACACAGAGCAGTTCTGCTGTAACTTATTACTCTTCAGGCACCTCAGAAAGGTGCTCACGATCTGATCATTCAAAAAATTGCTTGTTGCCACAATAACACATTGGGTTTAGTCTTTGAATTTTATGTGCAATAGCCAGTAAAATGCAACACTGATTTTTGAAAACATACTTTATATTTACCTCAGAAGTTGCATTAGAATGATCTTGATTTCAGTCATATGTATTGGACATGTATTTTATGTGTGTAATAGTAGTATTTGGACTTTCCTAGGGCTGTCATGATTTGTTACACTATGGGATCCAAAAATAAAATGTTCAAGAAATTGTAAGGTCAGTGAAAGTCATTGGGATAAATACATAGCACTAATTAGTGTGTACTGCTGAATTCATACAGTGAAATTTTTTAGTGAAATTTCTTATAATATGTGTAAAAATAAAATTTTCTTCTGCAACAGGAGTTTGGAAACTTACATTCAAAAATTATTATTTGCTATTAAACACTTTTATGCAGATGAATGGACTGGATAGCATTCATAACAATATAATGCTGTTCAGGTTTTAATGAAGTGAAAAGCCTGGTATTTAGAGGCTTTTATACACAGATTTCCCTTAAAGACTTCACCCTTGCAAAGAAATTTAAAGACACTGGTGGAACTTGGTGTATAAAGTGGTAGTTAAGTGCATAGTGATGGGACAGAGTACTTTTCAGTGTTATTACTCAACTGAGTTCACTGGAACTTGTGTATCAGGTGCTTCTCCAGATACAGAGTTGAATTCTTGAGGCCCTGATGTACAGTTTTTATTCATATCTGTACCTGAAAAATTATATCAAAGAAATATAAACAGCCTGAACCTCTAGGCTGCTTCATCTCAGTCCCATCATTTCCTCCTGTTATAAAATCTGGCGTAACAAGGCAGCTTAAAGGCATCTTTTACTTTGTTTTAAACCACAGTCCTTGATATTAGGTAGCCAGGTAGAGGAATGGAGTGTTTCTGGAGATTAAGCTGTTTGTATACACGAAGCCACTACACTGAATATTTCAAATGTGAGGTGGGCGGCAGGAAAAAGAAAAGAAAAATATAGGCAGAAAAGCATGGAAGGATACTATGGCAGTAGAATGAGTCAGCAGATGTGTTCCTGACTAATTACGTAATGATATTGGCTGTCTAGAAATGCAAGAACCTAATGTTGGCAACTCCGTAGCAACAATTGCTTTATGGTTTTGGGTTTTAGCAGCAGTTGGATAGAGGCCAATACTGGTTTCTGTGCTATTAATAGTAATAACCAGCTTTGTGTCCCTTGGCTTTTATATAGCAATATTGCCCCATAGACCTAAAAGTGCTGTGATTATCCCCATTTCACAAAGACCAGTAAGAAATGTGAGTGGAGTGACATATCAGTGTCATTGAGGTGCTCCCGAAATGGAGCTTTGGACTCCAAAGTCCCGCGTCTTTGCTTATAAGATTGTTCTGATGTTAGTGGTATTTTTGTCTTGAAGAATAGAAATGTTTGTTTTCAGAGTTTGGTTTCCATTGTAGCTATCAGTAGTTTCTGTATAAAACAATTATTGTCCTAACTACAGCGGGTTATAGTAGCTCCCAAAATATGAAGGAATACGGACTATGGAATGTTGGAAACATTTTTGTTATATCTAGTGTTATTACTAGTTCACTTAAGGATCATAGAAACCTCAGCTCAATCATCAGAGCAAGGGATTGTAGTTTGATGGACACAGTCTCAGATGCATTACAAGGGAAAAGGATAACACAGGAAGACAAAAGTAGATCAAAATACTCGAAGATTAAGAAGACTGAATGTGAAGACCAAGGATGTCCAGAGTGAAGACAACATTTGTGTGCCTGAGAAGTTAGGATCAAGTTCAGCATTGCTACTCCATCCCTGAGAGTAAGCCAGAGCTTGGTCTGGGAGAAATCTTCCTATGCAGATCTTTTGTCATTATTGTCTCTCTATTTGTAGCTTGCTGTTTGTTTGGTTGGGTTTCTTAAGCTCTTTCTCAGTGCAAGATTATGTGTTTGGTATGGTTGTGAGGTGTTTCCAAGCAAGGACAGGCTCTTCCCTGGGGTTAGAGAATGAGGAGATAACCCTGGCAGTTCTCACTGCTGAGCTGCCTGTAGAAGGAAAGGCTGCTGGAAGTTCCATCTTTGGTAGGTCTGGTTAGCTGCATGATGGGGCTGGGTATTGACTTAAATGTTTATTGGGCGTATCTCATAAAGGTTTGCTGGTTTGTTTGGTTTTGTTTTTTTTTTAAGACTTACTCCATTTCCACAGCATGCACTTATTTTCTAGTGGGCTGCCAGGATTAGGGGAAAAAGATGCAGTATAAAATTGGTTAAAAACAGTGGGGCTGATGCAAGGATCCTTACATGTATATCTGACTGCAGGCCAAATCTGAAACAGGGGTTGTGTCCAGGCTTGTCCTTTTATCATATATCTTATTAATTTAATCCCTAAACTTTGTTCTTTTTCAAATGCATAAGCAAGAGAAAAATATTCAGCAGTGTAAAAAAAAAAAAAAGTGTTGTAGATTGGGGTTTGTTGTTGTTGTTGGGTTTTTTTTAACAGAAATTATTAAGGAAAACAGACATGAGAATTTATATATATAATTTAAACAGTCAATATAATTATGTTAATATAATTGAATAACACTTCTGGATTCTGGATCCAATGAGCAAATTCTTTGTTCAAAGAAAGAAGCACTATTGTAAACCCCAGAGAACACACTTTGTTTTGCTGATTGAAGAGACGGTGTTCTGATCTAGGAATTACAAACCTCCTGATACCAATTTTTTATTTTATTTTTAATGCTCAGTATGAGCATTGCCATTTCTTGCTCTGTAAATTTTCTAGGACACAACTGGTGACCAGTTGCTGATAGACCTGCCCAGGAATTCCATCCCTGGATAGAGATAACAACACGGCTGCAGCTGCTATGAGCTACATGTTGCTCTCCCTACAGCTGGGAACAACTGCATTTCTCAGCAAGCAGTGATTAGCATTTTGATCTTGACAGGCACTTTCCTGTCTGAATACCAATGTCTGAATGATTGTTTTTGCCAAGCAAGGCATAAACAGCCATTGCATCTATAGCTTGTAGTTAGCTCCTGCTTTTGATCAAATGCTTGCACACTTGATTACTCCTAATACAGCCTTTAAAAAAAACTCCTCTGATTTATAGTTGTAGAAAAAAAATAATGTAGATTTGTGTGTCTAAATATGCTAAATCAGCTAATTCCAGGATGAAATGCTCAATGTTGGAAAGAGCATCCAGTGTCAGGTGTTGTGATCTAATGTGTTGGTGGTTCATGCCAGTGCTCCCAGCTACATGCAAATTAACAGTATTCAAGTGTAACCACACAGCATTTATAGTCTACAGATTAGCATAGCCTGAGAAAAATCCAATTATGCTTTTCTTGCTTGTTTGCCTTCATTATATTTTTGTTTCAGGGTACTTCTTTTATTAAAATTTCAGAATTATTTAGAGAACTAAAACCAGATTTATAAATAGCAAATGATAATACAAATCACCAGGCTGGAGTATGAGAGTGTTTTGTCTTTCATTAAAGGCAACATCTCACAAAGGAAGCCCAAGTACCAGGGAATAGGGGAACAGAAGTTAAGCTTTGCAGTGTGTTTATGCTTTGCTGCAAAACAGGCTTAAACAAAAACCAAATTATGCTTCTGGTCCCATTTACCGGTTAGAGAAAAGCCTCCTGTCCTCCAGTTGGGGATGGAACAGCTGTAGAAATTTGTCTTGTGGAGGGCTGAAAATAACAGAGGGAGGTTTCCTATAATTGTAGAATAGGTTTGAAGTGGAAGGGTCCTCCAAGACCATCTGGATCTGGTCTGCCAGAGTCTGGACGGGGAGGTTTCCTCAACACAACTGTCATGTCTGGTTAGGGTGTCCTGTGTATCCAGGTGCCCAATGGCAGCCTCAAATGAACAGATTTGGTGGAAGGCTGAAGGCAGTTTGCTGCAAAAAATAAGAGCTTGGGCTGGTAGAGCTTCAGCTTCCGGGCAGGGTTTGCAAGTTGCCATGTGCTGATGGGCCAAGCTGCCTCTCAAGCAAATTTCCAACTGGCCTGAAGGATTTGGGGTTGTCCAAATACAGTGGAAACAGTTTGTTTAAGCAGAGAAAAATTATACCACTTCATAGAATGTCTCTACATTGCTGTAAACCAAATGTAGCCTTCTGTCCAGGAACTTTGTTGTTTGTGGTTCTCATCTGTATCTGAGTCAATAGGAGGGAAAAATGTCTGTAAATCACTTAACAGGGAATGATGTTAATAGCAGTCAAATGAAATGAATTAGTTTGCCAGTTGTAGGTAAGCCCCTGATCGGTGCCCTGCAGCTTTATGAGAAAAATAAAGGGATTGTGGCAGAGCCCCCCAGCTGTGAGACTGGGGGTGAGAAGGAGCCATGTCACAATAAAGAAACTGCTGAAGATGCTCAGTTACAGATACCTGTGAGGAATTTAAATTATTGATAGGAATATCCATCAGCAAAGAGGTCTTAGACTGTACAGGTTACAGAGCTGTTGATAGCTGGTGGTAGAACATTGAGAGAGATGCCAGTGAGAACCACAGAGGGACTGTGAGACTATCTTGAAGTATAAAAAACAAAAGGTGGTTTGAAAATTTCATGAAGAACAAAAATAAGTATTTGTGTGGTTAACTAGAGGAAAGGAAACAGATTGGAAGTACAACTGAAGGGTGTTTTTAGGGACTATGGAGAGC
Source organism: Corvus cornix cornix (assembly GCF_000738735.6). Taxonomy (NCBI): domain Eukaryota; kingdom Metazoa; phylum Chordata; class Aves; order Passeriformes; family Corvidae; genus Corvus; species Corvus cornix. The sequence continues at coordinate 17,376,623 of NC_046341.1, read as the reverse complement.
AGGGATATTCCTCATTTGCCCATGCTTGAGCTTTTTCCTGAAGTGGAAAGGCCTTTACAAGGTCTCAGAGAGCATTGATGCTACCTTGGGGGGTACTCCATAGAAATGTAGCGGAGCATGAATGCTCCTGGAGCCCTTGTGAAATGGAGCATTCTCATGGCATTAGAACTGGGTATTGTGAAGAAACTTTCCCTCGAAGTCAGGCTAAGGTAAATGAGGGAGAAGTACTTAGCAAGAAAATTCAGAGTTAAGAGGGTGTTAAATTGCTGCCAAAGACCTTTGTGACACAAGTGGCCAAGGAATGCACTATTTCCTTGCAGGAAAAAAGTTCAGAAGGTATAAAATGGATGTAGCCAGAGCCTCTTTGCTGGTGCCTGGACTGTGTTGACAGCACTGCCGTTTGTGTATAAGCTATACATATAAGTTTGTGTGTTCTTTACTTCTACTTTCTTACTCTTTGGAAAGATTATATATCCACAATTTCATTTTAGAATGGAACTTTACAAAGAATCAGAATGATTGGGTTGGAAGGGACCTTAAACATCATCTTATTCCAGCCCCCTGCCATGGGCAGAAACACGTTCCCCTAGACCAGGTTTCTCAGAGCTCCATCCAGCCATGCTCCCCTACAGATTATTGGAGTCCCTTTAAAAAAACAAACACAGCAACAACAAATAAATAGCCCACATTCCCAAGTTATAAAACCAACCCTAAAAAACCACCCCCTATCCCTTTTTTATTGCACTTCACTCTCTCCCCAAGGGATGAGGGTTTCCTTAGGTAACAATTCTGTTGTTTCACTGGACTGCCAGTGAACTGCTGCTCTGTAATGAGCAAGGGTCAGATGCATAAAACAGAATCTCAGCTGGTAATCTCATGCACAAATCTAAGGGCCTTTAATACACTGACTTCTGTTTAAATTCTGTGCATTACTAGATAACTGTTCCTTATACAAATGTAAATGGTGTTAGTAAAGCTCCTCTTTGAGAGGAGTGTAATACTGGGGTGGTAATTGATGATGAGATTGAGTCCTTGGGGAACAGGAGAGGGAGAGGTGGGGGAGTGTATGAAAGAATAAATGAGCTGAGAATCCAAAATAGTTGCAAAGAACGTAATTACAGAATATTTGAGGTGGCTGTGTAGTGAGTCTTAGTGGTGAAATAAGTACGGAGCTATTTTCTAGACAACTGAGCTGTTTGTGAAGAACTAGAGTGATGAAATTCGGGAGGCAGTTGGAACCCTTGGGAATAACGAAGCACAGGTGCTGTTAATGCTGTGGTTGGAACTCCAAGAATTATCAGTTTGATTTTGTTAGCTTGGGGCAAAAAAAGCCAAGGAATAGTGAGTAACGGCCATAATGAAGAGAAGATAAGATTCTGATTGCATAGAGAAGAGCTATTTATTTGCTAATACAGAAAGCAAGTGGCTGGAACTAACACAGGCCGAAATTTGTCTCACCTTCTTGATGGAGTGACCGCTGAGTCACTGCTGGGCAGGGAGTCACCACTCAGATGGAAAGGTGACAGCCTGTGCTGCTTGCTGGAGTGTGAGGATTCTTGATCTTTCTGAACTGTCACTTTCCAACTCATTTTTATGTCTCTTCACATCCACGTTTTTCTCTTAACTACTACCAACCTGAAAGTTTTTGTTATTTGTTCCTAACTGCTGTTAAAATCCCCCAAACACTTTAGTTTGTGTTTGCTTTGGGCTGATTCAGCAGCAGTCTTTTTCTTTGAAGCTGAGCAAGGGCCATAGATCTGTGCTTTACAAAATTTGGCCTTATCTTAGGAATAGTTGATCCTTATTAAAGTGGGTTATAGTCCATCCATCTGCAAAACAAACACAATGATGCCTTTATTATTTTGCCCCCCTCCTCCCTGCCAAGGATTTTCAGAATAATAGAAGAGCTTTGAGAAATTTTGATGAAAAACGATGACTGAATTAAGAAGTACAACAGTAGGCTAAATAGAAGCAATATTAATTTCTCAAATCTATGAGAAATTTTGTACTGGTTCATCTAAGTAGCAAAGGATTAATAATTCATATAAATCATAAAGGTTCAGTAAATCATGCATCAAGTTAAGATCCTACTTGCTATTACATTTTCAGATATTATGAGTCAGCAGCTTTATAACTGTAACCATCAGAATTTCAAACGTTAAATGTATTTTTAACACTGCTTAAGACTGCATAAGAAATTATAGAAGGTCACCCTTTTGAAAAATTTACCTGTGCATGTGTAATTTGATATATGTAACATAATCTATTATGCACATCAGGTTTGTATTGTGCAATTTTATTATGTTAAGCACAGCACAATCTGCATTTTATTTCACCTTCTGCCAACAAAGTCACTGACTGAGAATTGCATTTTCAAGGCAAAAGTCTGACTTCTGAGAAATTTCAAACACAGAAATATCATTTTTGCCAGATGTGTACAAGGCCAGGCCTCACTGTAGGCACAGCTTGTCTTGGAACCCTGCATCATCCTTAACTGAAAAACAATTAAGGAGCGTGATCATGAGTCTGGCTTCTCAGCCAGAAAGGACAGTTATTAGAGGGAAGAAGTCATCTTATAAAATCTGATTTTTTTTTTTTTTTTCCTCATCCACTGGCCCATCAATAATGATAATCAGAATACATCTGTACATGTTAAGGTGTTTGCATTTACATATGCAGTGATATGTCTATACAGATCTTTGAATTCTCTTCAAGGAACAGGAAATTTGAACCAGTAATCTTTTCTTAACAGAGAGGTCCAGTTTAACCTCTCACTAAAGATGTTAAACCCAAGGGCAGTTCATGTAATGCTGTCTTCACATATGATTACTTCAATTTTAAAGTAAAGAATAATGTTAAATTTCTTTCATGTAAATTTTCACCTTCGTAATATTTGTGTATGATAGATTTAGAGTTAAAATCTATTTTGAATCATCACTTCATGGAATCATAGACTCATAGAATCATTCAGGCTGGAAAAGCCCTCCAAGGCCATGGAGTCCAAGCCGTGCCCCATCCCCACCTTGTCCCCAGCCCAGAGCTCTGAGTGCCACCTCCAGCCCTTCCTTGGACACCTCCAGGGATGGCCACTCCAAACCTCCCTGGGCAGCCTCTGCCAAGGCCTGAGCACCCTTTCCATGGGGAAATTCCTGCTGCTGTGCACCCTGAGCCTCCCCTGGCCCAGCCTGAGGCCGTTCCCTCTCCTCCTGTCCCTGTTCCCTGCCAGCAGAGCCTGACCCCCCCGGCTGCCCCTCCTGTCAGGGACTTGTGCAGAGCCACAAGGTCCCCCCTGAGCCTCCTTTGCTCCAGCCTGAGCCCCTTTCCCAGCTCCCTCAGCCTCTCCTGGGGCTCCAGCCCCTTCCCAGCTCTGTTCCCTGCCCTGGACATGCTCCAGCCCCTCAGGGTCTCTCCCATGAGTGCTCCAGAACTGGACACAGCACTCAGAATCACAGAATATTCTACATTGGAAGGAACCCTCAGGGACCTTGAGTTGCCTTTCCAGTGCCTGGCACAGGAAGACAGTGTTCTAATCTTGAAGTTTTCCCTAGTCTAGAAGTAACATGTCCAAAGAAGAGGACATAGAAAATTAATTTGATGAGAGGATAGAACTTGAATTAAGATATGAGGTATTTAAGATATTTTAAACAAATAAAATACTTGGTTTTAAAAAGATAATAATAAAACCTCAAAATTCTCTAGATTAGAAGTTGCTTTTGCAGTGGCTTTGTCATTAAGTCTTCCTCTGGTAGATCAGTAAGAAAAACAGAACAGGGACCAAGTGCTGTGCATGGAACTTTCATTCACATTGTGTGAAAAGTTTCACAAGTGCTTCAAAACTGGATACTGGCTCAGAGCTGAGAAAGTTACCAAAATGAATAGTGTGTTGAAGTGAATGCTAGGAGGCCCATTTCTTCAGAGAGAAATTATTTGGGAATATTTATAGTGACCAGGTGAGCAGGTGAGAGTACAATCATTAAAATGTATTTAGATACTGCACTTTTGAATGTGTGGTTTGACACAGGGCAGCACAATCAATTTTTCCAGAAGCAAGGCAGAGGGAAGATGTCACATTTACTGTCGAAGAGCATCACTGTGCACTAAAATACTTGTATGGCACTAAAAGCCACTTGTATTGAGCCAGGTAAATGCTTCTGCTGGTGATGAAGAACAGTCAGTTATGCTACCTATAATAAAAACAAGTTAGTCTCCATAGGCAGGAATTGGCTTTATAAATCCAGAGGAAGCAGCTCAGTGTTTCTCCCGTTGTCAGGCAGTGTAAGGCTGGAAATGGCAAACAGCAAAGCTCTCTAAACGAGGGAAGCTTTGTGGCCAGCAGTAAATGGCAACGCTGGGACACAGGCAGCTGTTAGAGAGATGTGCTCTCAAACACTGAACTGCATTATTCATGTTGACACTAACTCCCAACGACTGCTTCACACTGAAGGTACCAAGGCACAGCCACACGGTTGAGTTTCTCTTCAGAGGAATTCAAGGGACAACAAAGGAGTGATGCCATGTAGAAAATAATTAGGGGAATTAAATAGTCTTGCTACAGGAAAGAGACACAACTCAGGTTTGTTTTTTATTCAAGTGCTGGGGTGATTTGGCAAGTACTGAAAGTGAAAAGTTCAGTCAAAAATTAAGACTAAAGACTTTTACTAGGAATTGTTACCAGAAGGGTAATGCTCTTTTGAGGAAGGAGCTGGGGAAATTTGGAGTGGTCAGGTGGGAATAAGGTTATAAGGATATTTATAGTATTAGGCATAGCACAGAGCCATCAAGTACGGCTTAGGTTAATAAATACCTGTGTACTTTACAATTGTCACCAGAAGCTTCTGTTGTATGAATTAGACAACAGGGACAATCCACACACATTTTAATTTTAGTCACAACCTGAGCATTAATGAGTGCCATGAGAGGGGGAGGAATCCCCCTTCTATTTTTTGTTTAGAGTGTTTGACTTCTGAGAAGAATCTGAACATTTTCAGTAACTCAGTTATATCCCAAGTGCCTGTGAGTAACAAATATTCACCATTACCAAATATTCATTGAGGATATTGTTGACCTGTGGCATTTGCCAGTCATTTTTCAGTCTGGTTGAAGCTTATTTACCATTTAATTTTTCATCAACACAAATATTATGCATAAAATGAAAGAATGGAAGGTTTCCTTTAGCTCTGTGAGGGCACTGTGGTGAATCCTCTCACAAGGTGCACATGTGAACCTTTCTGGTGGAACACTGTGACGTTACAAACTGACTTGCGCACAGCGCTGGGAACTGGGGATGAACTGCTTGGGAACAGAGATGAGGGCCTCTCCATAAGCAGGCAAAAGTGATGTGGAGTTTATTTAACTTTAGTTCAAAACACTGATAATTTTTCATCTTCTACTATTAATGTTGCTGGGTTTAGATATAGGGCTTTTTTTTTTGTTTGTTTAGTTGGTGTAGTTAAATAAATGACCGAGCTCAGGGGTCGGTGATGTTTTTAATACGTACAAATAGCAATACTTAGGTTGGAGGTTATTTTATAAAAATCATTGATACCTTCAGTGCTGACTTGCTCTATAAAATAAGTTACTGTATCAGAACAGGTAAGAAGAGCTGTTCTCCTTCTGGTTGTACTTTTTTCTTCTCTAAGCTGAAAACAGTGTTCACACTAGAACTCTAATGAGTAATTGACCCTAGTCACTAATTATTAAAAATAAAACCAACTTATTTGACTTGAAATATTTTGTGTGCAGAGATTTCAGTTGGTTGCACTTAAGATGGCAGATTGTGCATTTTGATCTTATTTTCTTCTATGCTTAATCCTTAAAACCTTATACTGGGGTGGTTTAAGTTGTTTATCAAAGCAAATATCCCTGGAGCAGAAAAGTTATATAAGGATGAACTGTTTTGGTCTTCCAAATTTTACTTTAACTGTTCCACTTGATGAGTGGGAAGCATGTGAAAAAACAGGAAGGGCCCAATGTAGACCAGAGGTGTCACTCTGCTTTTAAAAATAAATTAGAATTATTCCATTAAAGAAGTTGCCTACGTACAAATATAGTAGTGCTAGTACTCCCCAGCAGTGAGTTCCTGCTTCTTGAAAGCTTTTAGTGGAAATTCCCTCAAACAGGTCCCAGAAAATATTTGCAAAATTGTCCCTGTGAACTACAGCAACAGTTTTCTGCAGCATTCTGGAGCTGGGTTTATTCTAAGGTAAGAGACCAGGCAACAGTTTCCAGGGAATCTTTGTTCATGCTCACGTGAAGCAATTCACTTGTGATGATGACTAGTGTGCACATGAAAAATTGTTTTGCTTAAACAAGTGGAAACTTATCATCCACATCAAAATGCATAGATTCTACAAGCCCAGCAAATTCACCTACTCCGGAAAATTTCCAGTAGTAAATGGTAACCAAGCCATGATAACTCTAATATGGTAAATAGTACAAATTATAATAGTGAGATCATGATAAAGCTCCCTATTCAGAGAGTATGGACTCAAAAGGTACGACAGCAAAGGAAATGGAAATAGTCACTTTGTGCCTGACTGCTGTCATTACAAAGTGCTGAAGTTCTCCTCCTCTTATTGATATCAAGCAATTTTACAAAGAAAGATATTAAGATCAGGGAGCTTTATTCTTAGGTAAAAACCTGGAGATACTTTTTAATCTGGAGGAGGAGAGGAGAAGAGCAAAGCTTTCCATTGGGCTTGTAAATGGTATTTTCTCGACAAAGCAGAGCCTGTCATTGACTCTCTTCATCTTGATGGTATTGAATGAAATTTCTGCTGTTCTCAGGTCTGATTTTTGGAATGACCAGTTTATGTTACCTTTTGTCTGAAGGAACTCCTCTCATTCACTTTGCCTGTCTTCCATCACTCTCTGTGATGAAGCTAGAGGTAAACTTAACCTGAATCACAACACTGAGAGGGTCTGATGCCAAAGAGATTTTTAATATGTCATGAATAGGTGATAGGGGCACATGAGGAAAGATTTTCAGTTTATATATGGCCACAGCTGACCAAAGTAGTTCAAAACTGTCTAACATATATGGCACTCCTTAAGCATATAGAAGACTCTGTATGTGCTACCAATTAATTTCTCATTTCTCTTGTTCTGTTTCAAGATTGTAGAAGTCTTCAAAAGGAAATCATACTAGATTTGTCACTTAAAGTCAGACTCTTACAACACTGGAAAGTATAGTTTGGAATTTTTATAAAGTCTTGGAAAGTGTCTGTGAAGGCTGAAAACCAGAACTGGCAGCCAGGAGGCTGCTTCTGTCTGTTACTTCTACAGTGGCTGCCTGAGAGAGGCCCAGGAAGATAAATATCTTATTGTTCTCTTAGAATTCCTTCTTTCACCAGTTTACTTTAAAATGTTTTATCTACAGATTGATTTACAAACTCAGGGAGCTCAGAGTCAGAAGCATTCTGTTAATTTTAGCACTGATTTAATTTTATTTAGTATTCAGCTGTATGCAAAAGTAGGCTGGTCATGACAATACTTAAATAACTAGATATTATAGGGGCTTCCATACATTTTACTTACTTTTGCAGGAAAATAATGCGTTGGTTGTCTTTATATTTAAAAATTTGTCAGTTGGTTGCAAGAGAAGCCTTATTACGATATTGGAACTAGATGATCTTTAAGGTCTCTTCCAGCCTCAGCCATTTCATGATATATGGGTGAACATTGGTTAGTGAGGGCACATTTAAGCAGATTATGTGTTCACTGAGCACTCAAACCCTACACTGAATGGGTGTCCAGCTTGTTAAAGCTCGTTATTAAACTGTTAAAACACACACATTACATACAAGTGGAACAGATTATATAGAATTTTATTGTTGTTAAACAATGATGGATTAATCACATAGGAACTCAATTATCTCTTGTATTTCATAGATTTCTGCCTTGTATCATCAGTTCATGAATATTTGATATGGCAAGCATGCTTCATTGAAATAACTAATTGCAAATGCTGTGATTTATTGAACAGACTTTACTGGAGTTTTAACAGAAATATCCATTCCAAAGTAATTTGAACGCAGATTGTGTGTTTGCTTTTTAGAAATTCCATCCAGTATAATAAATTTGCTGCTTTAATTGCATATTAACCTTTCAGAAATCTTACCTCTGGGAAAGCCTCCTACTGGAATATACACTTTCTGAATTTGGTGGTGACACACTTGCAGGCAACTGCTATGGCACAAAAGCATAATTTGCTGTTCTGATCATGCTGGATGCAGACCCTTTAGTCTGTACACATTTGCATGAGGCCTCAACTTCTATCCAAGTTGCTTCTAGACTGAGTTATGTGACAATATTTATCGTCTGTTTATGAGCAGGGGAAGAAGGCCTTAACCTGCATCTGGGACCTAAATAATCTAATGGATTTTCATTGCTGGGAGCTCTCTATTTTTCCGGCTTCTTTGTTGAGATTTTCAGATAAAAGCTCCGTTTCAAATGGGGAAAAAAAAAAATGTTGCATTTGAAATTAAAAGCACACAAACATTCCTGAGCCTTGCACGTAGGAAACAACAAGGAAACTCTGGAGCCTTGACCAACATGTAGGACTCTGCTGTCTGGTACCTGGCTTTTGTAACAAGGTAAAAGAGAAGCCCCAGAAGCAGGAACTGGAAGAGAGTTTCTGTTTAAAGACAAGGGGGTCTAGAACTGGCTTTGAACTGTGGAGAGAGCTCCTATCTCCCTGGCCTCTAACAAAGGGAGTGTCCCTGGAAATTTGATGCTTCATTTATGCTGCACTTGCCCTTGAAGGTCTGAAAGGTCACTGACTCCTGTAACCCCGTGGAACTCAGGATTTGGATTGCAGCAAGGTCGTTTTGTTAAGTTTGGACAAGGTGTTTCAGGAAAGTCCTCTCTTTCCTAGCTGGATACAGAGATGCTCAAACACTGCTTCTGATGAAATGTAACAGTGAAACTGCTGTTAATTGCAGTAGCATACAGCTTATGCTTATTATAAAATTTGCCATCAATGTCATCAGATTTAAGTATTTTAATTCCTCCACATAATTGGATTGAGGTAGTGCTGGCATGTACCTGTACAGAACTCTGATTTGGAGTGGCAAATGGTGGCTCTCCCAGGAGCAGACTTTGTTATAGTAAAAAAGAGAGAAAATACTGTCAATTCATAAGGTGTTTATTGGAGTTGTTCCCAATATTTTACTGCAATTCCTAACAATGTACAATGATTTTTTATGGAGTCCTCCAGATAGACTGGAATACTTTTTTCTGGTTGTAGGTTTTAAGGTGTGCACTGGTTAATTTCATAAAATTTAAAATGCTTTTTTAACTTGCAGCTGAAAGTTCATGGTTTTGCTCTGCTCATCTCTGCTCTTCTCATCTTCCTTTTTTTTTTTTTTTTTTTTTTTTTTTTAAACAATCAGGACAAAACTGGCAATGAATTTACTGAACTAATTAGCCAAGGGGATGTGGAGAAGGGTTGCTGTCATTAATGTATTTTGCCCCTTCATTCTTCCTTTCTGATCAGTGAAAGGCAATCAGTGGGGCCTGGAGACAAGATATGAAAGATACAACTACAAACATTGCTATTAGAAGAACATGTGGGTGTGAACGGTTGATTCTTTACACTTCCTGGAAGTAAAATTGAAAATAATAATAAAAAAAAGGAATTAAAGTATATTCAAAGCCACATGAAAATCATTCTAAAATATCATAAGAAAGGGGCCAAAAATTCAAAATATCAACCATACGTCTTTATTGCTGCTGGTTATCCTGTGATACTTGTATCCTGTGAAGATACAAGTTTGGAGACAAGTGAAATCAAAGTGGGCCATTGCCATTGCCCTACCTGTGAAATGAGGTGCAGTTTGAGAAGGCAGAGGTGGAGGGGGGTCAGCTGAAAAGGGGGTTTTTAAAAGAGAGGGGGGCACTGAAAGCTCAGCTCTGAGGTTCTCATTGTGGATTTTCTCCAGTATATGCTTCAGTTAAGTATTATTTTCTGGTATATAAATTAAATCTTTTGCATAATTTTTTAGTGCTAATCCCAGCCCCTTCTCAATGTAAAATCTGGGTTAACCTGTCAGAAACAAAAGTAACACTGACTAAAGAATCTGCAAGCCTGTCATTCTGCTGTTATTAAATGTATTTAATGAAGAGTAATTACAGTGAAACTCCACTTGATTGTTGGTTGAATGTGTGCCTATTGTGGTAGAATACATAAAGATAAACCTACTTGCTATGTAATTAATTCGAACTAGAACGCCAGTAGGTACATGACCACATTTCTATTGTTATATTAGATTTCTGAGGATAATTAATTTAACATTTAATTAGCATTTAACCACATATCTAAAAAGTATGAGCTTCAAAACTTGCTACTTAATTTGTTGCAAATATTTGTTAAATAATGATTAAAAATCTAAAGACTTTTTATCAGTTTTTAAGTTCAAGTATTGTGCAAGTTGAGTGTTGCATGATGTCATATAACTCTAGGGTACTTAAATGCAATGGAGGAATACTGTTTGCTGTTAAACTTAGATCAGATGTCTGAAAATTTGGGGTTTGTGTTTTCAAAGTTTTCTGAAAATAGAGGGCCTGTGTAACCCAGAAGTGAAACAGTTGTGGGCTAAAGGGGATGGCAAGAGGAGGGAGGAGAAGGTTGAAGTGTTTTTACAGTAAAAGAGAATTCTCTTGTAGAATTCTTTTATTGTTCCTAGGACAAGTTCACAAATATTGGCAGTTCAAAACCCAAGATTTGGATGGCTTGTCAGAACTGTGTGCCCTGTTCCCTACGAAACGTAATTTCTGTTGGTGTGAGATGCTTTGTGCTTTCTCTGGAAAGTTTTCCTGACAGTTGTAGCCGGGTGAGGTTTGTGCTGGAACATCATTGTTTGCTCTGTGCTGGTCCTCTGGGGAAGGGAGGAAAGAGATCCTTCACGTGTCTAATCACCAAACTTTGGGCTCACCTGAGGTGAATGGCTCTTAGACTTTGTTTTCTTGGCTATTCCATCAGTGTTAGTCAAAGTGGAATTGCTTGACCCTCAGAGATCAATTGTGCCAGGAGGTGATTCACTTGATAAGGCTTGAAAACCTAATTTGAAGGCTTAGTTCTGAATTAGGCAGAGAGAAGGCTTAAACTTGAAATGTTTTGGTTCAAAGATGAACTAAACCCACTCATCCTTCTTCATAACATGTTGCAAACATTATATTCCATGATTCATTATATCCTATCCAGCAAGAAATCCAATTTATAGATCCTATATTGACTTCTGCAGCAGTCAAGAAGCTCAATTATTTAGCTAATTGAGACATCTCTGTTTTGCCATCCCGTGATAGTGTCAGAACAGTAAAGTTCATTAAAGCAACAAAGCAAACCTTTTGAAAAGGGAACATAAGAATAAATGAAAAAGATCTGTCAGACGGTGTGTGATTTGGTTTAAAGGCCAGATCCTTTTGATAATATTTTTTTCTTTAAGCACTGGATTGTGTTTTCCCTCTTTGCCCTTTCCCACTCTTTTACTTGATAGCTGGCAATAGCACCTTCCTTACATGCTTTTGCAGCTTCATGGGCATTAACTTCCTAGTCTCAAAATCTCCAAATCTTTATGTTTGCACTTATCTCAAAAGTGCAGTGTGTGGTTCCAGTCTGATCTGCCTCTGTGAAGGTTTTTAGCTTACTGTTAGATGTTTGAAGAAACGCTGGGTAAATTTAAAGTGAACACAGTAACTTTGCAACTGAGGCAAAATTAATTTTTCATTAGAAAATTGTATAAAACAACCAGCTGAGCAGCAGAACACCGATGATGAGTATCTGTCTGTACTCCTGCTTTAAATTTGTTGCTTAAAGGTTTTTTTGAGAGACTTCTGTTCTACAGTTCACTGGAGAATTCTGGTCAGAACTCCATCACTGGCTTCCAGAGCAGTGCTCTATTCCAGAGCTTCCCTCTTCTCTCGCTGCCAGGAGATTACCCAGTTGTAATTCAGTGGTAGCAGAGATTCAAGGCATAATGTCACAAGAAATTTCTGTTCTTTCTAATATGTGCAGCAGCTTTGTGTTTTGGCTTTGGTTGTTACAGACTTTTTTTAGATGAGCCTGGTAATGAACCACTTCTAAAATTTGAGAGCTTGCTTTGCCTAGAGAAGGATATCGGTGTGTGAAATGCCTTTATTTTTATTTGCTGCCTCAGGCAGTAAAGTAGAATTGCAGCCCTATGTTTTTCCCCTGATGGTTTGCATGTCACATCCTAGAAAAGCTCTCTTAAGAGAGAGAAGTGGGAAGAGGGATTTGGCATCTCAGAGCAGTTTCTTTCCTTTTGCTGGTATTTAAGGAAATTTCAGGTGGCACAGTGATATGTGCTGGTCCCTTGTGTCACAGCAAAATTTCAGCCGTAATGTTACATATTTGTTCTGTGTTTTGGAGGGTGTTTTTTTTTTTTTTTTTTTTTTACCCTGTAGATGTGGTTGTTGGTTTGTCCTTGGGTGCACCTGAGAATTAGACTCCCCCCTGGCCCCCCTCCGCATTAAGATACAGTTTTTTTACAGCAAGAAGCAGTGTCAGGTGTGCATTGCCAGTGGCTCCTTGCACTGGGTGTAATTTTATTTCTGGTGGTAGAAGAAATGAGTGCATCAAGAGCTTTTTGTGTCTGCATACAGTAATTTTTCGTTTGTTTTCCTCATTTTAGAGAAATAGAGACTCTTGGGATGGCCTGGGTTGGGAGAGACTTTAAAGCTCATTCCAAGCCCCTGCCATAGCCAGGGACACCTTCCACTAGAGCAGGTTGCTCCAAGCCCCATCCAACCTGGAAATGAAAATCTACTTTACTTTAATGGAAAGACTGAGGGTGTTTTATAAAGAAACGCCAGTGCTCCAACCTTTTACTTGTGGGATCCTGGGTTGTTGTAAAAATTCTGCTAAAGACTGAGTTGTTGGTTGCACTAATATTGTATTTCTTCCTTTCCAATCTTATTATAAATAAGTTATGCTTAAATATTTTCAGTGCAAGGGAATATGAACTTTTTTCCTATGTTAAAAATACTGAGGATTTTTATTTTTACATGGAAACCAAAGTCTCAGTAGCCAAAATCACTACTGTGTTCTGTAGACTTCAGTAGAGAGCTGATTTATGTTCTCATCCTTACATGTCTTTGATCACTGCGAATACAGATTTTTTTTATACTTTCTTTAATCTCACTTTTGTCCTTTCTCAAGGGTTGCCATTTTTTTTTACCCTTCCTAATTTTTTTCTTATGATCAACCCCTCCTTTACACCCCTCCTCTCTTTTGTTAGCTGTATTCCATGTTGTCCACTTCCCAGACTACTGTGGTGCTTCTGTATTCTTCCTGCTGTGTGAACTCTGAATACACTGAAATAATACAGAGGTCATGATGGAATAAAAGACATTAATAATATTTATTGTTTTCCAGATAAGAGCTGATGAAAGTGCATCAGTGAAAGTTGCAAAAACAGAGAATGGTTGCTGTTTGAATTGGTGGAATGTCGCTGCTGATGGTGAAATAAGTGCTGGTGTCAAGGCTTATCTTCAATCAGGAACTACTTAAGTAGTTGTGTTGTGGCTTTTCCTGGCTCCAGTGGGTTGCTTTGTACACAGTTCTTGTGAAATCTGGAAAGCAGAGAGGGCTGGTGCTCTCTGTAAATAACAGACAAACACTTGGTGCTGGATTTGGTGAAAATCACAGAACATCTTCCATGTGTACATATAGATGTATCTGCCAGCTCTCACACAGAAGGCTGTAACCTAATCTGGCACTCCAAAAATAGTAAGCTTTTGTCCATATGTAAAAGTGCTGTGCTTTATATTTAGTTCTACATGTTGGGCTGTGATTTTGGGGGAAAATTAGCCAGCTCTGAAAGACATTTGGCAGTCTTCTGGGAATTCTGCCTCTGGAGCATGCAGGAGTCAGGATCCTTGGGTCAGTATAATGCCACTTACATAACATATGCATTCCTGCCTTGGATATCTGATCCTAGCATCAGCTCCACACCTACCTCAGCATGGCTGATTCTTTTTTCTTAATTCAGCTTCTAGCTATCATATTTACAGATTTGTTGCTTCTTTGTGGGTTTCTTTTTTAGTGAGCCTGAAAAATGCAGGGGTTAACATTGTCTGAAAATCTCTTTCTAGATGGAACCAATACGGATTCTGACTAACAGGTTTTTGTTCTTAATTCAGTGCCATGTAAATTCAAGGTAACCAGGGAAACCAAGAGCTTGCTATCCTTATATACTTTGCAGAGTGCTTTCTGGAAATAGTGTTCTCCAATCTGTCATGATCGGTATTCTTTGAGAACACAATAAATGAAAATAACACAGGTAAGAAGCAAGAAGACAGAATCATTGTGCCAGTAATCATGCAGTCCTCAAAACTTATCATTTTGTTATAGATTTACTGGGGACACTGGAAAATTACTAGATTGAAAAAACCCTGCTGAATGCATGGTAAAATAAGGTGTGTCACAAATTCAGCCTTTTTGAGCAGTAGCATAGGTGCCTGGAGAGATGCAAATAAGAATGCCCTTCATTAGGAATCAGCTTTATCCCTTAGTTTAGGTGCAGTAACAAACATGCACTCTGTGTATTTGTTTCCTCACATGTGTTTTTTGCACATGGGATCCAAGAGGGGCAGATGCTTCACTTTTTTTCCTCGTACATGGAGATGTAGAGCAGAATCTTTTCTTTCGCTTCTGAATTTAGTGTGGCAGAAACTAGGGGCAAGAATAGCCATGTGAGGTCTTGATAAGGAGGGCATGATGGATACTAAGTACCCAAAGCAGACACCCTGTACAGAGTGGTGTTGCTGACTTTACATCTCTGTGATGCTTTGTGATCTCAGCAGCCATCAGGTCTCCCTGGGGGAGTAGAAATGTGTTCTCAATGCAGGCAGGTTTATGTCCATAAAATAAGAGTACACATTTGCTGTATTGGAATCATAGACACACAGTGTGCTCATGCTTAGGTATTGATTTAAATTTAGATTCTACCTAATCTGTAATGCCAAACCAGTAGAAACTTTTTTTTTTTTTTTGAGGTTGTGGTGTGTAATTAATAAGTAGAAGAGTAAATCTTTACTTACTTTTAGAAATAAGTATTTTGTTTTATACATTATTCCTGAAGGGCCAGTTGGCTTTTTTCATGGAATGGCCTTCACAATGTAGGTAGTATTGCTCCCAGAACAGTGGCAAACTCACTTCTGGGATCTGACATTTAGATTTCCATCTCTCTGCTATTAACAGATAAGTGCTGTACTGTCTCTAAAATTAATTGTGAATCCTATGAAGATATGTTGTGGATGCTAAAAAGCGGGAGCAGAGGAATTTTCCAGCTGCCTTTGCATTTTATGAAGTTTCTTTCTCATACAGATAGCTGAGAAAAACAGCTGCTGAAGCACTTTGTGAAGTTTTTCTTTCTCATGCTTTAGCTGAGAAACAGTGAAAGACGGTTTTGTAAACTAATTCTCTATCTTGCACCTGGGTTTGTTTTCCAGCCTCGTTTTGGTACTCTGGAAAAAATATTTTGAATGGGTGTTAGAGAACCTCAGCCAGTCCCTCTGGGGGTGGCTGGTCAAGCGAACAATCATATCATGCTCTCTCACATGCAAAGATCTATAACCTAGTGTGTAAATAATAAAATAATTCCTTTTCTCCTTGGATTTGGATTGTGTCGTTTCTCACCGGTTCTCGGTAAAACAGCGACAATATGTAGCAAATGTTTCAAAACAAATTAAAAATTAATGACAAACCAAGTTGGCTTTTTCATTTGTGGCTTGTATTCTTTCACCTGCAGAAAACTAGAAGCCATCAAAGAAAGAAAGCATTAGATTCTAATTTGGAGTGACTTATTGAAGGAAAATAATCACTAAAAATCTCTAATGATATTTTTTGACAGCTCCCTAATTCTTACAAGTTGCTGGTAAGCGCTGCAGCAAGCTTGCTGAGAGCCCTGGCTCTCACCTAAGTCAAAGAAAAGCATGGCCTGTGATCATTTGGAAGAAATCATAACTTTAAAAGCACAGCTGGAGATAGTTTTTGGTTGTTTTCTTGGGGTTGTTTTTGTTCGTGCAGCATGTGGTAGGATCTCAGCAGCTGGTTCTGCCATTCATGTTCTGTTGCATCCATCACCCAACAGCCCTAAAGGATAAGTAAGCAAAAATAGTGAGTCTTACTCATTGTATTTGAAAAAAAAAAAATACAAACCAGGAATTCAGTTTGTTGTTTGTGTCTGTATGTGCCAGCCAATGTCTAAGTTTATTTTTTCACTCTGAAATGCCTTCACTAGTTAAAAAATAAGAGGTTAAAAAGGGTCTATGAAGTTAATTTCCCGATGTGGAATTGATGTAAATTATGACAGCAGTAAGTAGGAAACAAGTTTTTTCATTTATCCAATGTTAATGACAGGCCACCTTCTCTCAGAGTCTTGCTACCTTTGTTCATGTTTAACAGATATATGTTTGCACTATTTGAAGTCTTCATCTGCATCTGAAGATACAAAGGGGGAACACCCTTCAGTAGTGTGTAATGATCTTTTCTTTTGACCAACAAAACAGGGACCAAACAAAGAATTTAAGAACTAAAATCATACCCATCTTGTCAGAAAGATACAAGTTGCTTAATTAACTGCTGAAAAGGTTCCTGTTTTCCATGATTCATGCAAATCCCAGTCAGATCTGCTGAGCTAAGTTGGGTAGGACAGTATAACCCAAGATACATTGTACAACCACACTTAAAAGTGAACTCCAGACTGTACCCAGAGTGGGAGAAGTGTGGGATGTGGCTGCAGGTCTGAATCTATTTAATTACCCGTGTTTAGGATGGGGCAGCAGAGCTGGGGGAGTGTCTGGAGGGTCAGTCCTGTGAGGAGTGGCTGAGGGAGCTGGGAAAGGGGCTCAGGCTGGAGCAAAGGAGGCTCAGGGGGTCCCTTGTGGCTCTGCACAAGTCCCTGACAGGAGGGGGCAGCCGGGGGGGTCGGGCTCTGCTGGCAGGGAACAGGGACAGGAGGAGAGGGAACGGCCTCAGGCTGGGCCAGGGGAGGCTCAGGGTGGGCAGCAGCAGGAATTTCCCCATGGAAAGGGTGCTCAGGCCTTGGCAGGGGCTGCCCAGGGAGGTTTGGAGTGGCCATCCCTGGAGGTGTCCAAGGAAGGGCTGGAGGTGGCACTCAGAGCTCTGGGCTGGGGACAAGGTGGGGATGGGGCACAGCTTGGACTCCATGGCCTTGGAGGGCTTTTCCAACCCCAATGATTCTGTGAAAAGAGGTGCACTTCTGTATGAAACAGTCAAAGAAACAATTTTATGTACTAGACAGTGAAAGGGTAGAATAGTCAACTTATTAGCACTGTTTCTTAGGAGCATTGATTGCTTTTTCCCCCCATACATGTCTGAAACAATTACAAAGCAGCTTGGAAATCTACTTGGGTATTTTTAAAGCACAGGAAATGAAAAAAACAGAGCTGCTTGAAATCCTTTCCCACCCGGTTTCTGTGATTCTGTTATTGTGGCTGACATTCACACAGTACTCTGTTGTTAAGGTAATTAGAGCATTAAGGTTTATTAGTGCATTACCTAAAGGCCAATTAATGCCTTGTAGCATATGAAGGGTAGTTTAGATGCCAGAAGTTTTTTCTTGATGCACTTTTTAATAATTTTCTTGTGCTGTGTCTCTGCAGGCGCTCTAAATGACCTCTTGGTAAGAAGTGGGTGCACTAATCTGCAGAGGGTTTAGAGTTGCCATATGGGATTTTGAATATGAGGCGTAGAAACCTGACAGTTTATATCCCACTGCAGTTAGAGCAGGAGGTCGATATTCCTTTTGGGTAGGCATTCCATGTTTATTTCAAAGCTGCAGGCAGAAATTACGTATTTTCTTTACAGAGTTACTCATCAGAATTGGTATCTTCATTTTTAAAGTGTTGATAAAAGATAAAATCTTGACCTTTTAAACGAGACTTCTTAGTCAGCTTAGTGAATTTATTTTCACAGTTTAGTGTATCAGAAATAAGTGATGGCAGAATTCTTTGCAATAACAAACAAAATGAGAGCTTTGCAACAGCTTCCCATGTTCTTCCAAGGTATATTGACTTGACACAAACCAGCCTCCACACGTATTTTTCACACAGGAAAATGCCACATCATTACCGTGTTTTACTCCCTAAGCTGTACTTCCCATTTTATTATGTGTAATGTTCTGGCACTTCAATCTGTATTTTAAACAAAAAGAAGTAATATAAATACACATGTCAAATAAGTCTTTCTTATGTAAATTTCTGTTTTAAGTATGAGTTGTTAGGTAGGTTTGGGACTCCTTGCACTTGTTTGCCATAGGATTTTGACAATTAATAATGCTAATTTTGAGGTAAGACGTGCTATGTAAGAAACCTTGGCTAAATGATAACACACTCCAACAGAAAAATAGTGCTAAACACAAGCCTATAATTTGTTTAATAAATCACATGTAGCAATTTTACAAATCATCATTCCTGTAGAGAAGAAATCAGCTATGCCCTTTTTAGATGGCATGTTAAAATGCGTCTTCTTTTTCAGCCAAACCACTACACTTTTTGCATTCCACCCCTTCAGATTTCCATTCTTGGGACAAGCTGGACTATAAAGAACACAATTTTACAGGTTTGATGGAGAAAAAGTGCTGCAGTGCCCTAAAGAAGAGCTCCCTGGCAGCTGCCCTAGCTTTTCCTTAATGGAGAGGGTTATCTTGTGCTGTCCTGGGATTTGGTGTGGTTGGGAATGGTGTTCCAAGGAAACAAGTGCACACTTTCAAAGTAGCATTGATAGCACTAATGCTTTGAAGCCAGTAGAGACCTCAGCAAAGGTTTTTGTAGGAACACTGTGTGTGTTCACCTTCCTGCAGGTAGTGCAGAGGGGATTTAAGAAATATACTGTGCAAGAACAAGAACAGCAGACGTTATTAAAATAACGCTGGTAGAATGAAATTATTTCATTACATGTCAGAAAACCCAAAACAAGGACAACTACCCTGGAAAGCACCTTTTAGCTGTGTCCTGTGCAATATTTTATGCTCAGCCTGCATTGCCAGGTCTCTGCAAGTCAGTAAAAGCCCCTTCTTGTGCGTCACAGACCTCTTTGACTGGATTTGTTTTGTAAGATAAAATTTAACGTTGTTCACGTCATCGTAAACAGGAGGGTTGAAGCACAGAGGTGTACAATAAATCCTGGTGAGTGGAGTCACAGGTCTCACCGTTCCAGGTACCCTTGTGATAGGAGTAAAAAAAAATGGTTCTAAAGCATGCAAAGGAAAATGAAAAACAACTTGAAATAGAAAACAGTGATTGGAAAGGTGGGTTATGTTTCTGTGTGTTGAGAATTAAAGGCAGCATAGAGGAAGTGAGAGAGGAGGTGCTGCATTGTCCCCTGAGACTGAAGGAGACCCTGGGAGCTGTAATGAGGCAGCAGAGCTGTGATAGCAGGTGATAAACTGTAAAGTGGAATATTAACTTCCAGGGATTTGAATAGAATCAGACTGAGTGAATAATGAGGCATTTCAGTAACAAGCGAGTGGTTGGTGTTTGAGCCAAGCCCTGTGAGTTCCAATAAAACATCCAGTTAAATTTGATCTCTCTACTTAAAAGAGGGGGAATGGGGGAGGGGGGGGGGAAGGAAAAAGAAAACTCTACAGAAACCACCAAACACCAGACAAACGAAACAGCCACGTTCTTTCTGTAGGCAAAGGAAACCAGCTATTTTCCTAGGATTCTACACCTGTACCATCCTGCCTTGGAGAAGAACCATAAAACTGCAGCTGGATCTTTTTTTCTTTATGTAGCAACTAAACCTACTCATTCATTTGAAAAACCAACCAACAACTTTCTGTAGCTGTTAGTTGTGCATTTCATAAAGATATCCTCAGCTTTGCCCTTTTTAGCTGGTTAATTTACCCTGGGTTAAACTCTCCTGTGGCTTCCCCCTGGTCTGTGGTTTGTCACAGTAGACCACTGGGCTTCCTTCAGAGCCACTTCACCACCCTAATTAAATTTGTGGTTAGGCCTATTTAGCTGTTATTTGCTTCACAGAATCAACCGTTTGAGAGTTTGGTGTCGGCTCTTGAGTGCACTAAAAGTAGCTGCTTTAATTAAACAAAAAAATGAAGTTTGTTCTGTGGTTTGAAGTACAAACATTCTTACCAACTTCACCAGTAACTACTCTTTTTAATAGAGAGGTATAACTGCTACAGTAAATACTTAGCTCTAAATTACAAGTTTTTATAAATGAGACCTACTCAGTGGGAGTTTTGTGTTTCAGGATAAAGGTTGCAAAGTTATTAAAAAATGTAAAATTTATAATTTTTTTAATTGAAGATGAGTTTTGCTTTGAATGGAGGTGTCTCAACTGTTCTCTTAAAAACTTTTCTCAAATTCTCATTCATGTTTTGGTGGGGTTTTTTCAGCCCTTGGTGTTTCATTTCAGAAAAATGAGGGAGTTTTTTGTTATACTAACACTACTGTAATACCTATCTAAAATTTTCAGAAGAAGTATTTCAAAAATCCTTATTGTCTTAAACCACTTATAAACTGATTATTTGAGAAACATTTCCCAGATCTGCCTTGAAGCTCAGCTTGTTTGCATTCAGGTGATTGTCTGCACTGTGAGCAGCTTGCAGTTGGAATTTTTTTTTTTTTTTAATGGCAACAAATAAATCCATATTCTTAAGGAGTAGAAGAACCATTTTAATGTTCATTTGGTTTAAGGGATGGAAAGAAACAGGCTGTGCACTCACTGAAAAGAGCTGCTTATTAATAAAGTTATGATCCTAGGATCTCACTAAAACCCATAGAGTATCTATCCATCTTTAGTGTGTGATTTATCTATTCCTTGTAGTTGTTTTAAATGATAGTATTGTGTTTGTGATAATATTGTGCAGAGAACTGGAATATGAATTAATGGTGAGGACAGTCCTTAACCAGAACTGGACTGAAGCAAAGCTGTGGAAAGCTGGAGGAATGGCTCCAAGGATGGCAAAGCACTAAGGGAGGCTGGATAAAATGATTGCTGCATCCCAGACATGTTGCTTAGTTTGGCATCTAACACATTCTCAAAGACAAATAAGTTCTATAATAGCCACTTCAAGAGACGGAGCACAGCATGCAGATTAAGACATGTTTAAACACTGAATTTAAATATGCAAATCACAGGCTGAACATAAGCTGCTGTTTCTACTTTTGTGTGGGCTTGTTTAGCTTAAAAACACACAATAGGCTGCCATGAATTAATGCACCCAAGGGTAGAGTAATGCACTGTGTTCCTGAAACATGAGGGTCCCTGGAAATCTATTTGGATAAGGATCTCTGGCTAATAGGGGCACAGGACCTTGAAAAAGGGTTTCCATTTTTTCAAGGAATTCAGCAAGCCGGGAGAGGTCAGAATCCCTGCTCTACTGCCCCAGTGCTGAGCTGTTGGCCTGTAGCTTGTTTTGTGCTCCTTAAAGTCAGGCTTTTATCAGAAATTTCATATTCAATAGAGATATTTTAGCAGTAAATCAATAACTGTTTTAATTTTGATAAATTGATGTTTTCTGAAGAATAATTCTATTCTAGTGATTTTCTATTGAAATTACTGGTACCCTAAATACAAGCACAGGTAGAAGACCCCTCTGTGTCAATTGAATCTCCTTCAAGATTTCCTTGAATAGGAGATTCTTTCCCCTTGTAACGAAAACAGTGCCTCAGGAAGACCAAAGGGGCTATTTGATGTCAAAAAGGGTTTTTGCAAAGGAGTCCCTTTCACTTTACAGTGCAGAGCCATGATCTGCATAAGCAACAGGAGTAAAAATCTTCTAGGAATTGAAACAGCGCTGCAGATATAGATTAAATATTTTTAGGCAATAAGAATAAAATAGAGAAATAAAACAAATACTTTTTTGTAAACTTGGTACTGTTTATGAATCCAGACTTTTCCATGTGTTACCAGCTGTTTAATTTACTATGTCAGGTCTTGACATTTTTCTGATAAGTATGAAAGATAAATCTATCACATTTTTTCTTTTTAACTGCAGTTGCATTTTCAGCCGAGGATACACTGAAATAATAGATTGTTTAGCAAAGTAAACATATGAAAAGGGTGTTTAGAATTTCTGTGTAAGAAGTAATTAGAGAACTGCTTGTCAGTTTTAGAGCATTGTGAAATATTATGGCATATTGTGACTTTATTTTTACAGAATCCTTTACATACCTGTCACGTTAATTCAGTTAGAAAGTGTTCTTTATGACATTTCATATAATATCATAAAGGCAGCCAGTCATGTTTGTTACTGAATCATTGCATGTCTCAATGTTGAAATTAGATTGGAAAAAGAAAGTGCAAGAAGATTAAGCTCAGTATAAAACACAATTTAAAGGACGCAGATTTGAGTTTGCCATTCCTCTTGCAATCATAAAATCCTTAAGATGTGAACTCACTTAATTAGACATGTTTACAGGAATTAATATTTTGTCTAGTGTTGACAGAAGTGATCACATGAACCACAACAAAATACCTAACACTGATGAAGAAATGTAAAACTTTTATTATTGTTCAGTTTTTACAAGGCAAGATGGATTTTTACATTTGTCCAGTGACTCTGTGTTAATTCTTTATTGGTCCACGTTTACTGTTGGCCAAAGTGGACTCGTGAGTATTCTCTCATAACAAGATGAAAGGTTTTTATGTAACTAGGTTTAATTTTTTTCCAAATAATTGGGTGGACCCCTGTAAGTTGTGTGCTACTGGAAATTATCTAAGGTTTGAAACCTGAACTTTACTCATTGTCCTTGTGAACTGCAGGCTACACAAATTAGAAGGAATGATCCTTTATTTCTTAGTTTGGTCATTTAGGTTTTGGTTGTTTGGTTTGTTTGGGTTTTTTTTTAAACTTTCTCAGGCACTTCTTGGAAGGAATCCAGTTTGTGTGACTGGTGTCTCAAATCTGTCTCTTGATACTAAATATGATTAGGTCTTGTCTGTGCATCTTACTTGTTTTGTTTCCATAATTTTCAGTTCTTGTGAGCAGTCTGTGCATTGCTCAAACAGCACCAGGTGTCAGCTCAAGCATTATTACTTGGACATATCTGTGTCATCTTATCTCCTAGGGCAGGGCCAATAAATGGGTTTACAATGTTTCTGTGAAGTGAATGTTTTGGAAAAGTGGGCTTGCAATCTCTGATGCTGCTTTAAATAAGTTATTTGACTTTGCTGTGTCCTCACAACGTGCTGGAGTTGAATTAGCTGGTCTTACACACAGCTGGTGCTGCTGGGCAACCTTATCACAGTTTCTAGATGGTTATTTCCCTCTGTATAGCAGTTATAATTAATACTGTGTACTGAAGAATCCCTCTACTGATTTGTTTTTATTAACATGGCCTAGAACAGTGATAGTCAATATCATTAAATATTTTTATCCTTCATGGATAAAAGTAACAGAGCAGATATTAATTGACCAAATAAAAAGGCTTTATGAAACATTGTTATATAGATATCTATATAGTTGTCGAGCTTTATTCCTCTCTGAAATGGTGCATGTTTTTTCCAATAATGTTTACCACAAGCTGAAGTGTTTTTTACACCAGTTCAAAACAGAAGTTGTTAATAACAGTGATAGTATCTACTAAAAGGAGCTATTGCTCACTTAAAGGTGGTTTAATATTCAAGATTACTTTTTTCTTTGCCTTCCATCTCAAAAAAGTTGACCATGCTGGTGATTCTTGACTTTACTTCAAAATTTCATATTCAATTTTAAAAAGTCTTGCCAATGTTATCAATTATAGCAGGACTTCCACTTCTAGTCTTTGTTCTGTGTCCATTATCAAGGGACATAAGCTGATTTAAATGTATTAATTAACAAGAGAAGCCCTTGGGAAGTAGGGGCTATGGTATTATTTTCTAAATTAAAACAGTAGATGTACTTCTATTTATATTTTATTGGACTGTGCTTATTGCTGTGTGCTGGAATGTTCAGCATATGCACCCAGCTTCAGTCGGACAGAATACAATCTTAATTAAAGGATTCTGGAAAAGGACTCAAAAGCTGGTAGCTGTACTTTTGGGTTCCAATATTCTTATTTTTTCTGCATGATTTATATGCTTGAGACAGTTTGTTGTTGGCCAAATGGAAAATCTTATGAGATAATGACTGCTGACTTTGAATATCCTAATCCTGTAACAACTGATTTTGATGGCTCCTCAATACTAATTACTGCTTAAGCATTTACTCTCTTTTATGAATCATTAAATAATAAGAAACCATGAATAAAAGTAGTGTGGGTTTTACTTTCAGCTGAATGTACTCTCTCCTAAATGCAGATAATTTTTTCCCTTTTGTGATGAAGTCTTTGCCACTAAATGATGCAAATGTGTTCTATATCACAGAATCATTTAGGATGGAACAGACCCCTGAGATCTTCAGCCCAGCTGTTAACCCAGCACTGCTAAGAATATATATGTGTGGATATATTTATGTATCTGTATACACACACATCTTATAAATATATATATATATATATGAATTAGTTGTGAGAGGAGCAGTGCATTTGGTGAGTTTTGGTTAATCCCTAATTTTAAGTTGCAACCCTAGGACTGAAAAATCAGTTGTTCTAATTAGGACAGTTTTATAAGTGATAATAATATTTTTTTTAATAAGGATACTTTTAACTTTTCCTTAATTTAAAAAGGATGTTAGAGAATTTTTCTGTATGAAAGGGGAAACCCACCAACAAAGAAGCACCCACACACACATGCCCCCCTCTGGAAAGATTAATGTCAAATGAAAGTTGAGAAACCAAGTCAGACTGCAGATATCTTGAGACATGGCTGTCCAGGGATATTTGCTGTAGATGAGGGGAATGATTGAGACTGTGAAAGTCTGGTTGAAATTACAGCCCACATCAGGAATTCTTTGCAAAAATTTCCATTTTCTCTTTTGATAGTTGTTGAAGAAAAGATGTTCTAATAAGGCAAGACATTGGTCTTCTGACAACATAGGCATTGTCACAGAAATCTCTTTTCCATTGTATTTTTTGAGGAGGATGCTTTGGGCCGAGTCCAGATTTATCTCTTGGCGCTCCAATAGGTGAAAAGAAATATTTGGAATGATCTATTTCCTGGTTTCTGTTGATGAGGAAGGGGGGGGAAAAAAACTGGATGACTCAAATTTTGCTTGGTCTTTACTCACATGAGACTCTTCACCTGAATTGTACTTTATGTTATAATGTTCCAAACCCCTTTTGTTCTGAAAAGCCAAAAGAGCTGCACCAAGTGCATAAAGGTGGAGGCTTCTAAGCAGAGTGGACTACAAAGATTTAGCATCCATTTTTTAAAGTTTGGGAGTCCCTCTCTAAAGTTGACAGTGCAGCCAAAGCTTTCTTAGAGAAGAAATGCCCCCACTGTGGTGGTGTAGGGGGGAAAAAAAAATGGGTTTTGTGTGCTTCCCAATGGGTGGAGAGGGACTTGGGTACTGACGTGACTTGACACACCATGTGACCAGAGTCATGGCATGGGAGCTGTTCCTGGGAAGGAAAAATAAATAACTCAGCATTAGAGGTGATACTTCTTCCCCAGCTCTGAAAGAAAGGATTTCAGCTTGATGGGAAAAAATTGCATGGAAATACTCACTATTTTCAGTACTTGACAGCTCTCATTGTTACCAGGAGTCCCATTTCACGTGTTTTATAAATATTTCAAATCAAGGTCCCTTAGATGAAGATATTAAGATGCCATCATTTCAGCAGAATGTCACTGGTGACAGGTAATTTTGAAATGTTCCAAACAGGTTTTCTTCTTCTTTATAATTTTTCTTGTTTTTCAGTATTCCTAAATCCTCCCTGAATCCTTTCACGCTTCTGTCTTCCCAGTCAGATTTCATAAAGAGGGTGGCAATGGAAATGCATATTAAAACACTCTTGAAATTTAAGTATTAAATGAAATGGTGCTTGAGTGTTTTACTGTGATATTTTCATGTAATCTACTACTTTTCTGGAATTTTTTTTTTTTTCAGTTGAGGATAAATTTTTGATCAATAAGATGAAGAGAGAAAATAAATTCCCTGGCAATAGGAATGTTAAGGCAAAATATCTTAATTTAGAGTAAGGTCTCACTAGATGGATATCTTGTAGGGAAAAGTAAGCAGGTTCAAAGTAATTCTTTTAATTTTCCAGGAGATTTGAAATGTGACAAATGGAATACTCTAATTTTTCATAAGTTAAGTATATAATTACAACAATTGCACACATCTTAATTTTTGGTTTACAAGAAGCTCTGATTTTGTTGTGTAACTAATGGCAGAGTGTGGAAGGATTACAGTGGATTAATTTGCAGCAGCTGTTATAACAACATCCTAATAGTTCCTAAGTATAAAGGTAGGACCTGTTTATCTCTTTTTAATTGTGCAAAGTACATATCAGCTGCTAATAAATCTACGATGTCTAGCTAGGCACGAAAGATGCTTCAGATATAAATTGGCTTTTATAATTAACTAACTCTAGGCTGCAGATGGTTTTGATCCACCTTCTAAGGAAAATATAATGATTATATGTTTGCTACTATGTTCTTCTTTCACTTTAGAATTAAAATTTTGGTCAAAGTTTTGACATAACGGTTTTCTAGTGTACTTCCTGAACGTGTATTGTTAAGGGAATGAAGAACATTATAAAGTTCTGTATGGAAGGAACTGGATTTGAAATGTGGGGTTATTGGACTTGAAGCAATCCTTGAATCACAGAAGGGAGGGAGCTAAAGGGTGATCCCATTCCCACCTTCCACTGTCCCAGGCTGCTCCAAGCCCCAATGGCCAGCCTGGCCTTGGACACTGCCAGGGATCCAGGGGCAGCCCCAGCTGCTCTGGGCACCCTGTGCCAGGGCCTGCCCACCCTCCCAGGGAACAATTCCTGCCCAATATCCCATCCAGCCCTGCCCTCTGGCACTGGGCAGCCATTCCCTGTGTCCTGTCCCTCCAGCCCTTGGCAATTGTCTCTCTCCAGCTTTCCTGCAGCTCCTTCAGGCCCTGCAAGGCCACACTGAGGTCATCCCAAATCTCTCCAGGCTGAACAATCCAATTCTCTCAGCATTCCATCTGAAATGATCATTGGGTCTGGTGCCACCAGTCACCTACAGCAATGAAATATTCCTTTCTTAAATTTATGAAGACACATATAAAAAAGTTATTTTGGCCTTACAATTTCTCATCTGAAACTGTTCTAAAAGGTGTTCCAGATGCTGGTATCTCTGATTGTAGAAAACTTAATTTCCAGCTTAACTCCATGAGCCCTAATTTGCCTTGCTCTTTAAGGAAAACAATTCTTTCAATCCTTTAATTTGTTCCATCCCTTTCTTCATCTCTCTTGGGGAACTTTTCAAGGCTGTTCTGGTAACACACCAGAGTTTTGACAGCATCCTCTGCGATGCACCCACAGATCCTTGGGGACCAACACCCTTACCTGGTATTGTAGTCAGGGAGGGTCTCTCTGTTCTGGTTGCTGGGGCTGGCCCAAGGGAAGAGACAGAAACAGGAGATGTGAGGCTCTACCAGGAAATAGCTCCAAGAGGCTGAGCTCTGCCTGCTCACCTGTTTTATTGGCTGTCCTGGCAACAACAACAATGAAAACAGGAAAAGGAGTTACCAAAGACGTAATATCTGTAAAACATCTTCTCCTTTGTGTGCCAGAGCCCTGACACAATGTGTACGCACCTATCGTGGGTCTTTCCCATTTAACATCTGTGCTGAGGCAGGAACAAATCAAGGTCGTTTTCTGTTTGCCCTGTTCTATCTGAAATGATGTTTTGGCAGTACATTTTTCCATAGGGTTAATTCCAATACCTCTAGTGAATATAACTTGCTTTTAGCATTACAGCACTGTGTGTGGCTTGTGCAAAAATGGTTTGCAGCAATGAAGGTGTTTTGCAGGGGTGGCCTTGAATGCATCTGTATCTCCTTTCTCCACAGCCATTTCTGATTGATGAGATCCTTGGTGTAGCCTAGGATTTTTCTTGTTTAGCTGAATTCTCTTGACTTTTATACTTATGGTTTTCATTCCTGCTCAGTATCTCCAGTCATGGAGATAATCCAGTTCATTTGCCATCATATCTCATTTCTGCTCCTTATTGACACTGGTCCTAACTTTGTTTTAGCAGTACTCATCTGTTCCTTGTGCCAGGGTAATACAAAGAAAGTACTAAAAGGATGGGTTTCAAGAATAAAGTTGATTCTTTCATTTCAGAGTATGGTTAAGATTTAATTTGACATTTTTCATCCTAAATAACATTAAAATCTGTCTTTTTTTTTTTCTCATGATGGGTGGGTGGTTTTAGCCAAATGTAAAGCAATGCAGTATGTAAGGCATGCAACTTTCAAGTCATAAATCAGTCAGAATAACAGAAAACTTATTTTCCTGTTACTACCATATAATATGTGAATATAGATGTCACATTTAGAGAAACTTTGCTTCCTTTCTGGTTGAAATGTTATCTTGAAAAACATTAATGCTCTAATTTGCAGAAAAACTCAGCTACTTAAACAGCATAATGCCCTGTAAGCACTAAAATAACATTAAAAGAACATTGCAACCAAGGCTTTCATGCTGATTTGGTGCCTTCTGAATATGTATTTTTCTTTGTCACTGTGGTCCACACGTTATTCACTATAATATTAACAGTGTCAGAATTACCTATTGAGATACAGGTGATGAAAAGGAAAAACCAAGTAAAAGTTGAAAATAATGAAGAAAAAAAATGTTTAGTGGCTGCAGGGGTATCTTTCATGACAAATTTTTCTGTCAGCTCACTCTTTTCTCTGTTGGACAGGGTAGACTTTTGATTCTGAGAGTAGTCAATGCAGTACTTGTCAGCATGTTTAAAACCCTCCGGGTGGTAACTATGGACTCACTTCATGCATGAAGCAAATAATTCATGTGTTTCTTGTGTGTCTTTGGGTCTTTTGGGAAATATTTACTATGCAATGTGTTGGTGATAGTGTCTTTTGGGGAGGGGTTGAGGGTTACTTTTTGTTTCTCTTTTTGGTTTTTTGTTTGTTGTAAAGCTCTGCTTCAGGTTGACATTCTCTCATTCCCCTAAAACAAATTCTTTGTGTCTTTCCAAATATGCTGCTTTGGGATCACTAATTATGGCAAATTTTAGAATGGCTGTTGAAATACACAAACTTTGTGCAAACTTCCCATTGCTGGAAATAGTTGCCTGGTACCTCCCAAAGCTCTGCTGGCCTTGCTGTTCTCTGCAACTGACTGAAGTGTAGGTGAGAGTCAATATTATCAAGTGACCCAGTGGACACAGTGTGGTAGCAATGGCAAGTAGCTTTTCCTCATCTTGAGTTGTTTTTGGTAACCTCAGCTTGTAGGTTTTGATCTGATTTCTGGGAAAACACTCTTAATGCAGCACAGGAGTAATTGGTTCTACAAGCACTTTTCTTCTGTTGTGCTGGGCTTCTAAATCAGCTAACCCTATAAAATTGCTCACTTATCAATCAATGTATTAATTCCATTCTAAACCAATTTTTAATTGCTTTATAGCTCAAGCAGTTTATGATGTAAATATAATTAGCTTTTTCCTAAAATGAGCAAAGCTGGCATTGACCTTTGATACAGCGTTGTAATTTCGGACAATATTTTCAAGTTTGTGGCAACATCTATTCATCACCATTGCAACCTAGAGCTAAACGATTTCCCCTCTAGTCATATTATTAATCAGGTTTTCTACTTAAACGCCCCACTGTAACCTTCTGCTAATTAACACATGCACGGAAAAGTTTGTTCTGCATTTTCCATACTTGGGCTTCTGGCTGTCTCTCAGATGTCCGTATAGAAATCCCTTAAAACCAGGAGAGGATGTTTGTGTGGGGGGTGTGATTGGGGTTTGTTTTGTCTTAATTCTTTCTTGACAACACCTAAAGTTCATTACACACTTCCAGCTTTGCAATACACATTAGGATATAAGTATGAATCTGTTTAGAAATGGAAGTGCTCAGTGGTGATGCTCTCCATGAAAATTTACAGTTATTTCAGAACCAAAGATTGCAATTTGCTGACTGTAATCCAGTTAACTTTGTCAATACTGAAGTGGCTAATGGAATTGCTTATTTTCAGTGTGTGCTCTTACAAGATGCAAAAAGGAGTCTATAATTAAGCACTAAAATAAATAAGATGTAATAATGAATTACCTTATTTAAAATGAAGCAGTAATGGCTTCTCTGTCATGAGAGTATTTTGAATGGGCAGTGACTCGATTGTCTGCCTTCCTTGGGAGAGTCTTTATCATTTTATAGGACTTTTGATGAGGACTGTAGATAATATGTTGATAATTATGCCTGTCTGCTCTTGAGGAACACACAGGCTTTGGAGAAATTTAGATAATAGGAGAAAGAAGGAAAATCATTCTAATTATGATTAAATTAAGATCCACCTTGTAAAAAAAATCTGGTTTTTTGTCTTGAGGATTGGATTCCCAGGCTTTAGTTCAGTTACAAGGTCTGAGAGTTTCCGTTACTTTCATTGACTTCACATAGTGATGTGGGTCTTAAAACGTGTGAATTTGGGAGATTTATGTGTGTAATAAGTTCATAAGATGTGGTAGATAGAAGAAAAGGGGGGAAAAAAAAGGAAGAAAAGTGAACACAATCACAGAGTAGAAATTCACTCCTGGATAGAAATCTTTTTGAAATGAGGGGAGTTACTCAGTTGCATTTGGTATTGCTGGTTATGGGGCGAGTCTGCCAGGATAGTTTCACATTTCAGTGTGGAAATGTGCTGCTTTTTGATTTGAGGAAATGAAGCAGAATCACATCAACTGTACAGGTGGTTGTGTTCAAGCTGTTTATGAAAAATTTATCAGACTTAGGTTTCCAAAGGAGACATTTGAAACTTCTGCCTCTGACAGGGGAGAGTTTCTTTGTTTAGGTGGACTTTTACATCAGTAGAGAGAAATGCACCAAACACAAACTCTTTCCAGGGCAGGCGTAGCTCCCCACCCTCGCCCCATCACATTTCAGCAACAAACACAGGCTGGTACAGCAGGAACTGCACTGACAGGACACAGGGAATGGC
The DNA here is from genome assembly GCF_000738735.6 of Corvus cornix cornix. Lineage (NCBI taxonomy): Eukaryota > Metazoa > Chordata > Aves > Passeriformes > Corvidae > Corvus > Corvus cornix. Next base: position 17,345,594 of record NC_046341.1, on the reverse strand, counting down.
TTCAAACTGCCAGAGGGCAGGGTTAGATGGGATGTTGGGAAGGAATTGTTCCCTGGGAGGGTAGGGACGATCTTTAGCTATATATGTATACCAGCCAAAGTATCCAATTCTTTTGAGTCTTTAAAAGGTTTTATTCAGCACAGATTAGACATCAGAATGGAGAAAAATGCTGTGGAAGACAGGGAAGAACAGAAAAATGGGAGGCGAGAAACAAACAGTTAAGAAAATTACAATAAATTTTATTAATTTCTAAAGCCGTGTAGTTTATTTCAGCAAAAACAACTTTTTTTTTTTTTTTTCATTTCTTCTTCAATTAATATAAGGCCTTACAGTTTAATTTACAACAGCAGCTAAACTCCCAGGGAGGTGCTCTAGTGGTAATTAGTCATCTGAGAAAATGTAGCAAAGTCCAAATAACTGGCAGATTCATAATCACATCACACATACAGTGCAGTTATAATTTTAGGGTTTTTTTCTTAGAGAAATATGTGCATTATGCAGTGTGCAGTGATACACATGGACACATACCTAATGTTGTGGGGGAAGAGTTTAGCTCACAGGTTTTCTCTTCATGGAGAATGGAAAATTGAAGTTTTCCTTGTGAGTGAAAGTGCTGGAAGTGATTTACCCATTTGTAAAACCTTACCTGAAAGTTTGGCCAGGAAAATGGAATTTTGCTTTTTCCCTGTGTTTAAAAGACAGTGAATGTGACCTCACCCTGAGACATGCACAGCTCTGTGCCTGCTTTGCAGTGCTGCAGGTAAACAAGGAAATCCATCCTGCTTCTGGATGGTCCAGCCAGGAATGCCCAACCTTGCAGCGAGGAAGGGATTTTTTCCCTTAGGGGAAGAGTGGGGAAATTAACCTCCTTTCCAAAATGTAACACATTTTGGAAAATGCAGGTTTATATTTTGGGGAAGTAAGGCCTGGTCATACTTTTGGCCTTTGGATGTCAGTCCTTTCACCACATAAATGTGTATTTAAGCTCAGTTTTCCTGCCTTACAGTGTGGTTCATTGCAATATACTATAACTGTACATTACTCTTATTATATAAAGTCATATTAAACTCAATGGGGCATGGATTTTTCACTTCAGTGTGACTTTGTGTAGTAAAAATGTGTATAGTGAAAGGAATTCTTAATGAAGTAGCTGCCAAGACTTCTCAAAGAACAACTAAGGGAGTGAGAATAAAGATTTATTATCACATGTTAGCACATAATTTACCTTATACTCACAGCTATATTTTTCTATATTTCTTTTTCTGAAGCGTCCACAGTTTTACAACATACCTCTTAACCTTTTTTTTTTCCTAATAAAGTGTCATTGTTTTAATAGTTTAGGTTTGGGCTTGATATTGGTGCTAATTCTGTACAAAGAAGAGAACTGGAAGAGGAATAGGTGCTTTTCTTGTGGAGTGAAGTTGAGCAAGGAAGGAAACGTGTAGGTAAATGAGTCCAAAAGGAAAGCAAGACAACACACTTTTGGTGCATAATACTTAATAAAATTATCTTTATAAAACCCCAAACAGATACTTTGAATTAAATTCAGTGTTCTAAATCATCACTGTAATCCTATATGGGCTGTGCATGAATTTTCAGACGAAGTTTAAGATGTTCTCAGAGATTTCAAGGCTCTAAATGTATAAGAAAATAGGATAAAGGAAAAGGAAGTCTGTCACTCTTCATTTTTTGGTGAAGAGCTGAGAGTGAGGTGTCTCAGCAGTAGGTGCTGCTACCTCTGTCCCTACAGGATGTTTTCAAGTTTCACTCACTGTGGTTTGAAAAGCCTACATTGTAAGTTTGAAGGAAGAGCTCAGCTGTTTAAAGTTACTGTACTTGAGGTATATTTATAGGTTGAAACAATTAACTCTTGAATTTCTATGAATTCAAAATAGGTAGACTGATGCCATGAGATTAATGTCTTATTTTCAATGTTTAGCCTTCAGAATCACATGCTGCACAAACCACAACATGGATTATAGTTCCTAAGTCTCACTTGAACGTGAAACTTGAGACCTGAAGCTATAAATGTGGTTTTAGGAACTCAGCTGCTCAGTTACATTCATTCTTTCAGCCCCCTTTTCTGTGGAATCTCTTTTTATCCAAAGAACCTGCATAGAGAATGAAATTCAATGGGCTCATTTTCAGACTTAAGCTAATGTGAGACTTGTACTAAAAAAAAAAAAAACTTCTTGTGTCTGCTCTGCAGTGATAGATCTATGAAGTAGATCAGTTTGGCTTTTATTATGAGACTTTTTTTTATGTTGAGATAAGTTATTAGATTTTTAGTGCTCTAGGTTAAGGATGGATATTATTTAACAGACAGCTGTTTGTAGTAGGTTGGTTGAGACACAGTTATGACATTTTAATGTCAGAATGAATGAGGTATCAATTCTGTTCCAGAGCAAAGGAAACATCCTGAACATCTTTCAATATTTTGATGAAAGAAATTTCTTTTTTCAAGCTAAATATGCAACTGCATGCTGTTTCTCCCTTTTTGATTGGAGTGTTTTAAAAGAAATTTAAAATATTAGAAATGTTTTAAAAACATGAAATTAAATGTCATTAATTTTGTGATATATGAGTTTGATGCTTTATTAAAAAGATACTTAAATAGTGTTTAAGAACCTTTAAGGTCCCTTCCCCTCTCCCTCAGGGTGTGGTAAATATGCCAAGACCTGCATCCACCATTATTCATAGGTTAAGTTCTGTGTATGCTCAGAAAGCTAATGAGAGTTTTTTTTGGGATCGAGACTTGTGGAAATTCTGGGCTAATGGAGTGACCATGGCATTACTAAGCAAACAACAAAAAATCAGTAAGAAATGAATCTGTACCACAATTGAGTGCATCCTCTTATTTTCCACCATTATTTTCCACCACTATTTTGCAATATATAATTCGGTTCAGTCTTGCCACTGGAATCCTGAAATAATATAATTATTGTTAATGGTGCTATTCAGATATGACTAGAGGAGAATTTCGATTAGGATTTTGAAGAGCAAATCTTAATGGTCCCCGTGTACTATATTAACTGCTAATAAAAGCAGGTCTTGCTAAAAGGCCTTTATAAGGAAAATTTCATCCCAGCACCTTTTCAGTATTAAATTGTAATGAAATTTCTATCAGTTTGCTGTGCTAAATGGAATTGATTACAACACTGTTCATGTTAGCACACACAGAGCGTAATGTGGATCAGAGTTTGAAAGCTAAGTGAATGCAACATTAAAAATGAGAATTTTTCTTTCCACTGAAATCAGAACATTTATGGTTCAGAATAAAAGCCTTAATTTTGGGCATTCTAGTTCAAACTATTTAATAGAATAGAACTGTATTTTGTAAAAAGAGTAGTCCGAAGCTATTTCACACTTAATTGTATTGTTCTGTCTCTTGCAAATCACAGGTGTGCAGTTTCCTCAGGCATTCTTTATTCTGTATGCAGTAGGGCAAGGTTAAGAGAAATAAATATGTAATCAAATACCACTATTCAGTTGTCATCTTCCCATGCAACTTCCCAACATGCAAACCCTTTAGAAGTTAGGTCATCAGCACTGACACCCAGTTCCAACATGTAACCTGCTGGGATTCGTGCCCCGCTTCCCACAGTGTCTGATAAGTCTTGTGAAGGTGAGAGAGCCTTTGGAATGCAGTAAAAGAAAAATCACTCTTGTCCTAACTACAGGAAGAATGAGATTAGTCAACCCTTTCTGCCCACGCTTGACCAGCCATCCTTTAGGAAGTCTTACCAGTTTGCAAGGAAGAAGTTTCAGGAACTCCTAGAGGTGAGAGAAGCTTCCTTATGGGCAGCAGCATCCTGTTTGCTTTTCTGATTTCAGGACAAGTACAGCTGCCAGTGTTCTTTATAGCTTGAGTGTTCTCTTGATGGTTTCATTGGCCCTCCCAGATCCTGTCCTAGTTGTTTGTTGCCATTTTAATTTTTTATATATATATGTACACACACACACACACACACACGGTTGTTCTGGTACACTCAGTTGTATGCTTCAAGACCTTCCATCTCTTGGCAGTCTTACCCCCATTCTCCTCCCCATATATTTGACTTGTTTCCAGGTTTCAGATCTCTGTTGTTGGCTGAATGCTCTCTGGGCAGGTGCTGCCAGTGCCTCCACACCTCATGGGACCGTGTCCCAGTGCTTGCAGTACCACAGTGCACATCACCCTCTCTCTTCCCTGTGCCTCTAATTTGTTGTATTTTCCTTCCCGTCTGCTGTGGAACTCTTGCAGACCACACTCCCAGTTTCAATCTGCTTGGCTTCCAGGGATCTCTCAGAACTGTTTTAACACCTACTGGCTTGGAGAACTGTCTGGCTGTTAAACTTTCTGTTCTGTTTAGAAGTCTTGATTATGTTCACAGTATGATGAGCTGCTAGCTGTGCCCTCCTCTTCACCTTCATTTCTAGTCTCTTCAGATGATAAACAGAGCAGGAATATTTCTTAATTTTTAATGCTGTTATAATTATATGTAAGATAAAACTGGGGCAGAAAATAATGATCATAATTTTATAAAACAACCTATGGTACACATGAATTAAACATGACATTGCCATGGTACTGTTTGACTTCAGTGAGTTGAACTTGCCCTTTTTATGTTGGAATCAGTGCTCTGTGTTCTGACATAGGAAGCTAATTGCAAAATCCACAGGACAATCTTAAAAGGAAATTCTAAATAACTGACTAAGTTCAAATGACAGGAAAGAGGAGGCAGGTAGGATGTGATTATCTACACTGGGATTTTGCCAGGGCACCCTTTCTAATATTGGAGAGTCACAAAACTTATGTATGACCTTAGAATCACAGAATCATAGAATTATTTATTTTAGAAAACACCTTTGAAATGGAGTCCAACTGTTACCGCAGAACTGCCAAGCCCATCACGCACCATGTCCCCCAAGTGCCTTATCTGCACACCTTTTATGTTGCCTCTAGGGCCAGTGAGTCCACCACTGCCCTAGGCAGTTGGGTCAATGCTTGACCACCCTTTTGGTCAAGAAATGTTTTCCTAATATCCATAAAACTGGTGTGTTGCTTAACTCTTGGCAATCTGTCAGTTATTACATTTTAATATTCTAAAACTGTGTAATCACATATATATTTTGGTAATCTCTATTTACATGGAACTGTCATTTCCTGAATGACAAACTGTTACTTATGTACCTACTGTTGTTAAAAATTTTAAGTATTTGCGTAAGCTATATTAAGAAAATTGCTATCTGAAATATCTCTGTGGAACACCTGGCATGAGTGCGCAAATTATTTAATGGGACTTAACATCTGATTTAAATAGTCTCCTCTCAAGCAATCTGCACATCATAAACTTAATCCACATAGAAAGTGCAAAACTGACAGGATAATGCACTTGCCATAAGTTTAGCTAAACTATTCTGGGGAATCTGGGTAAAACACTCTCAAGTGTAGGCAGGGCTATGCCTTGGAAGGACAGTACCTGATCAAAACTCACTGACCTCAAACACCACCCTTCACTGCAGTATCCTGGGGGAGCTGCGGGGCAGAGCTGGCCCTGCCCCGGCCGTGTGCGCTGGGAGCCCAAACCCCCCTGCCCTGGGCTGAGCCCCAGCGTGGGCAGCAGGGGAGGGGGGATTCTGCCCCTCTGCCCCTCAGCTGAGACCCCACCTGCAGAGCTGCCCCAGCCCTGGGGCCAGCACAGGAAGGACCTGGAGCTGCTGCACAGAGCCCAGAGGAGGCAGCAGCATGAGCAGAGGGATGGAGCAGCTCTGCTGGGAGGAAAGGCTGCCAGAACTGGCATTGTTCAGCCTGCAGAGGAGAAGCTTTGGGGTGAGCTCAGTGTGGCCTTGCAGGGCCTGAAGGAGCTGCAGGAAAGCTGGAGAGAGACAATTGCCAAGGGCTGCAGGGACAGGACACAGGGAATGGCTTGCCCAGTGCCAGAGGGCAGGGCTGGATGGGAGATTGGGCAGGAATTGTTCCTGGGAGGGTGGGCAGGCCCTGGCACAGGGTGCCCAGAGCAGCTGGGGCTGCCCCTGGATCCCTGGCAGTGCCCAAGGCCAGGCTGGACATTGGGGCTTGGAGCAACCTGGGACAGTGGAAGGTGTCCCTGACATGGCAGGGGTGGCACCGGATGATTTTTAAGGTCCCTTCCAACACAAACCATTCTGTTATCTTATTATTTGTGTGATGACTAGGCTACTGTGTAATTTTTGGCCATCAATGGGTTTTCTAGAAACTACTACTGAAGTATTATTAATATCAGTAGTAACTGGTGTATTGACTGCTTGGTTAAGTAGCGTTGTCTTTGAGGAAATGGAATCAAATGATTTGTGTAAATAATTTATGATATTTAGAATATCATCTATATTCAGTGTAAGTATTATTATTATTATTAGGGATTTTGCTCAATTATGTTTATTAAAATCTAGTAAAAATATGGCATTTCTATATAGAATAATTTTAATCTTTATGAATGTTTATTTTTGTGTAGTTTGTAATCTGAGAATTAGAGCTGGAACAAAAAATTTAACCAAATTATTTAAGCTTAAAAAAAATCATCTTCAAATAGGGAACTCATGTAGTCATCGTTCTGCTTTAATTGCAAACTCAGCCAATATAAATGTTCAGCTTTTGACTTAAGAATCTTTGGTTTTTGGTAAGATCAGCAGCTGTAACACACCGCTGCTCCCAACCCCAAGCCAGTGCTGTCATTTCTAGAGATATAAGAAGTCATCTCATTTTCAGAATGGTGGAATATTACATGAATTAGTATAATTGCAAGCAATATATGCAAATTATATTTAAAATTAAATGGCATCTCACATATATATATAACCATAACACATGTATTTATGTCTGATATATATATATATATATATATATATAGTGAAGTGTTCCATCTATTTTGTTTAGATGATATCAGATTCGCAGTACAGTTAGGCACTCTGTTATCCAGTGATTCCTTGGAAACAAAATTTATGCCCAGTTTATTACCTTCTGCAACCCGAAATTCATTATGGGGATAAACACTCCAGGGCGGTTCTCTCATGTAAGATCAGAAGCAGAAGATTTGTTCCCTTCCTTTCCCATGCTCAGTGCCCAGGAAGGCCCTTCTGGATGGTTGCTAAGTCAACACAAATCAAAGCTGATCTCACCAGTTTGTCCTTTATGTTTCACTGCACATGCTTCACCCTATTACCCAGTGTCCTTCTCCTGGTGCTGGGAGCTCTTTCTCTTGGCAACTGAGGGATTTTTTGGTTCTGTGTTTGATATTAAAGTCCAAACGAATCACAATGATGCACAGATTTAAGGTCACTCTAGCTTTTAAATGCTAATTGTTCTGCCAGCAGTTCTCATTTACAAGGGTTTTTAAAGGCCACACACACATTCTATAGGATTCAATAGTCGGGCATTTTCTAAAACCAATTAAGAAGTGTAACTGGTTTTAAAAAAGAAACCATATGCATTTTGTCCTAGGCTGCTGCTTTCACTGTAAGGAGATTTATTTAAAAGCCATTTTAATTAGATTGTGGAAGTTTGGAGTCCATTTAAGTTTATACTTTTTTTTTGCCTAAGTGAATATTTTATTAATAGAAGAAACCACAGAAATTGTGATTTCTTCTTTTTTCTTGCATTCCTCACCTTATCCTCTAGCTGAAGGAGATAGAAATAAATCACTTGACAGACTTCATATTTTGGGGTGGGATTTTTTTGTTTGTTTTTATTTTACCTTTTATTAGACACCTAAAATTTGAGTTTGTAAAGTGTATTTTAAAACCCCAGAAGAAATAAGTAGATTTCAAAGTTCCATCAAGCTTTCAGAGAGAGAGTCTGAAGGCTTTTCTGACTGTGAACATGCAGGATATGAGCAAATGACAGTGTGAAGACTGAATGGATTTGGATACTAAAACACTTTACTCATAAATAAGCTCAGTTTTACTAATGACACAAACTCTTTTACCCACAGGAGAGAGAGAACATTGTCCACCTGGAAGTTGCATATATACTTTATTTTCTTGAGAACACCAGAACTACTCTGTAGTTGGAGCAGTAGATGGGTCATAGTTCATCCACTTCTGAAGCAAATGCTCTTATAAACTTCACTGGCTTGTGTTAACATTCCTACAGAAACCTCAGAGCTCCAGATGTGAGAATGTTGCAGGGTCTCGTGACTGGCCATTGTCTGCATGGGGTCTTAGCTTTGTTATCTCCTCCTCTTTTGTTATCATCCTTTCCTCCCCTCTCCTACCTCCATTACATGAGTCAGCCACATCTGAAAATACGAACCTACATGGAACTTTTGCAAATCTCATCCTTGCATTTTCTGTCTGCAGGATAATGGCATACTCTTCTGATGTACTCAATAATTTTATATAGATTTATATAGAATTCTATAATCCTTGTGCATTCCTGGCCACCCAAAATCTCTTTAGAAAAGCTGGCTAAAGCATTTGCACTGGCTTTGCTCCATCCTGCTCCAAACCTGGTTGGAATGTCTGAGTGGACACTGCAGGGTGGATTGCCACAGGAGCTGTGCTGGTGCTGCTCTGCCACAGCTGAACCCCACAGTGCAGACCCAACCCTTATTATTTGTCACAGCTTTGCTGTAAATTATCTTTTCATGGCTGTGCCACTGAGTACAGCACTGACAAATCAGGAATAACAGTGTTATTCTTCTCAGGTGCTAATGGCTCCAAAATGTTGGAAGTCATTGGAGAGTAAGACCCTCTATGAATAGCAAAGGAGTTTATTTTATGCTAACTCTGACTCATGGCTTAGAAGTTAATGAAACCATTCAAGTTGAGTACTTTAATCTCACAAATTGGTTATCACAGCCTTGTGGCCACTTCTTGTTTTATAATAAAGCATAGCACAAAATATCTGTGAAGGCTTACAAAATTAAACTAAGGGAAATATGTGCAATTTTGAGCTCATTAGGAGCAATTCATATTTTCATCTGTCTCATTAGAGATGTTTTTATGAACTAGGAAAGTACTTTTGAATCTGTGATTTTTAATTTCCCTGCCAACTGGCGTGAGCTTTTTGGGATTGTTATTTTCTTTTCATTTATTTCAAAATGTTAAAAGGAGGAGAAAAAAAAAAGAGTAAAACAACACTGCAGGAGAAATTAGAAGAAAAGCAAGGCACTAAGAAACAAGTGAACTGCATGAACGTGATAAGAAATATTATGTTATAGAAGGATTTTTATGTATATCTCTCCTGTACTTTGATGACAGTGCATGGAAACAGAGCATAGTGGAAATGGACTCAGAAGATGCAGTTCAGAATTGAAGACGCACAGGTAAAGCACACCAGCTTGAAGAATGACACTTGACCTGATGCTGCTATGTATATTTTTTGAAAAATTGTCAAATTTCCCAAAGTCAGATCTAACCTCAGTGTAGCTGTGTTTTGCTGTACAGAATAGAGCAGTCTGGCCTTCGCTAGTGTTGGCAGTGAACCACTTAGAAGCATTTTGTTTGAAGAGTAGAGGAGGAACTGCGTACTCATGGCAGGACTGTAGTGACTAACAGAGGGCACTTCAGGTGCTGCTCTACACATAATGCCAGAGGATAACTGCTCTCTAGAGCTTAGGGTTTCAAGGTCCTTTTCTTTTTAAATGTAAATATTTTGAATCTATAATTACATGCATTTTTTTAAAGGCCTATTTTAATGTCTGAGAGAACCCCAGAGAAGAAGAAAACCATGGTCTTTCATTTCTTTGCATGAGACTGTTGTCCATAGAGTGAAGTCTCTGTTGTGCCATTAATCCGTGCTTTAACCTTTATGTTGAGGTGATTTCCCCGCCAAAGCAGTGCTTCATTTCTGTCATGGCTTTCACCACGGGATTGCTGATTGCAGGCAGGGATGGAGACAGAGGGCAGAGCTCAGCAGGGGCTGCAGCAATTCCCAAGGGGCAGCTCTGGGCCAGGCACAGCACCCAGGGAGCAGCTGGAGCTGGGCCAGGGCAGGGTTAGGCTGGGTATCAGGGAAAGGTTCTGCTTCCCCCAGAGGGTGCTGGGCACTGCCCAGGCTCCCCAGGGAATGGGCACGGCCCGAGGCTGCCAGAGCTCCAGGAGCAGAGAGAACAACTCAAGTACAATTTTGAGCATTCAGGTTTCTGCTGAGATTGGCAGCAAGGCTGTCACAGTGCTAGTCATGACAATGCTTTCTATGCTGCCAATATCTTCTGTTTATGAGCTGAGCAGAGGCTGCCAGTTTGTCATGGACATCACCAAACACCAGTTATGTCATTGATCTTTACTTATGCAGCTGCAGGATTACACTAAATGTAATCAGTGCTGGTTGGTTGTTAAAAGACTTATTTCTTTAAAATTCCCAGTGTTTGTGTGGTAAACATGGGCTAAAAGCACTGAAATATGTGGTAATTCATTGTAAATTCAGCTGTTTCACAGTGATAACCTATCAGCTGGTGTTGTCACAAGTGTCTTCACAGTCACTGTGTCCCTGTTTTGTTTTAATTTACCCATGAGCTGCAGTTAGGCCTTGCATAGCAGGTATTTGATTTTCAGGAGAAAACACAGTGTGCTTTGCACTGCATTTTAAACCATGCTGCTGGAAATATGCGTGTGATGCTTAGACAAGGCTTAGGAGAAGTTGAACTCTCCTCTACGTTGTAACACATCGAGTTTCTTAAACTACTTTTGAGGTCTTGCCATGCAGTGTAGATTGAAATGCCTCCTATTTCCTGCTTTTCCCAAGCTTATAGGCATAAATCTGTCATACACTGCAACTCAGTTTGGCATTATATACTGAGAAAATGAACTCAATAGCAATATAATCTTACTTTGCAATATAACCAAACTGCTGAAAACATTTCTGGAAGTACGTAGATTTAGGGATCAAATAAAATTTAAGTGTGCTGATATGTAGGGGTTTATGAAGGCACAATTTCTTTGTTGAGAGGCATTTTTCCTTTTATTAATTCAAGTAAAACTCATCTTTCATTTTAACTCTAGTTTATTTCAGTTTCCACTCTGCACAAAATAGGACTGGGTTTTTTGTATTTTTTTCCCCCCTCAAATCCTTCATTAGTATTGTGGTTTAATTGCAAATATCACTGCAGTTAATTTAATAGCTATTTATTTTGTTTTCTGTAAATCTGTGATATTACCTTTCTACTAGAAAGACACATGTCCTGTCTCGAAATATGAAAATCTGCTTAGGTATTGAAACTTGTGTCATTTTAAAACCTCAAATTACAGTAGCATTCTCTTTGCATTTTTTTTGACAAAGTCTAAATACTTTTGTGAATTCTGCTGCCTGAAAGGGTAGGCAAGAGACTTTTTGTGGGGAAGTTCTTAGCTTTCTACTGGATAGCTTTATTTTTGTAGAGGAGTATTTTTTTTCAGTTTTTAGTATTTTTATTAGAACAATTGGTTGCAAAATTTTATATCTATAGATACAAACTTCTTGTACTTGCAGTGTGGAATCATTTGCACAAATAAATTTTCTGTTTTAAAGTCTGTCTCAGTATAGAGAACCAGCATAAAATGTGTCTTTCAGGAAAGCCTGAGAGTTCTGAAGCCCTGACCATAAATTATGTGGTGCTATAGAAGCTGTAATGTTTCTTTTTACGATAAAAATGCTAAATGGAAATATTATTTACAGAAATTTTCCTACTGCCAGGCTCTAGTCTCAGAATTTGGGTTAAACAGAAAAGTCTTTATCTTACTTTTTGGGTAATGACTGTGCAGGGATTGGGGTGGTATTCCAGGTCTTTACAAGAGTGTAAATCTTATTTCATTCCTGTCATTTCTTATCTGAAATAGATTGAGGTCAAGTGCAGTGATAACCAATTATGTTGATCTCTCTGTGAATGCTTTACAAAATACAATATTTTAATAATTTCACAGGACACACCTCCAAGGAAAGAATAATACCTAAAGCTGCTTTATGTTGTAGTGCTTTTTTTCCCCACTAAGTGTGCACTTGGTTTTCACAGCAGCTCCAACTCAATCACCTTGTTCATGGTGGGGTTTGCACACAGCTCTGCATGTTTCACATGACCTCAGTTGGTGAGCAGTGACTCATTAATTGGAGTCACTGGAGCACCCGTGATGCTCTAAACAGAATTCTAGAGTAGTCTGAGTATTTTTTATTTAAAAACAGAGCTCCACCTGTGGCTATTTAAATGAAGCAATCAATGTGTATCATGTGCTTTTAATGGGAAACTTAGGAAGAGGTAAATTAAATTTTTGAATTGTCTTCAGCATTCCAGTAGATATCAAGGGATAATGCCACACTGAGTGCTTTGTAGACATTAATAAGGACCACCAAATAGAATGAGTTGCATTCGTCTAAGTGTAATTAAACATAAAAACAGTTCAAGCTATGAGTGCTCTTTGAATTGTTGAGAGCAACTGAGACCCAAACACTTGGCAATAAAAGATCTGAAATAATCTTTGCTGGGTTGCGTGGTTGTTTTCTTATTGTAATTTAACAGCATTGGCAACTTTGTTTCTCTTGACTAAATATAAACATTGGCATACAAAATCTATATTTCTGTTAATGAGAGAGATAATGGTCAATTAGAACCTAATCAGCTTTGTTGTGCTTGGACTTTGTATCACAGCATTCTGTCATATTATTTTCAGTGTGGAAAGCCCTTGGTTCTAGGCTGGAGATACATCTTAGGTAACTTAAGAAGTTTATTATCCCATGTATCACAAGATAGACTCTTCTAAACTCTTCAGAATCCTGTGAAGGATTTTACAGCACAGCATAGCATCCCCTTTTGAATTTTAAGAATACACAATCATTGCCTGTCAATGAAAGGATTTATTCCTCCAAAGTGGTACTTCATTGAATTTAGGCTGTGAAAGCTGGAATTCTAAACTCCTGTAAAGTCTAATCGTAGAGGCATCCTGGCAGTGCTCTGGATGTCTTTGCACTAAAGCTCATATTATATTTTGGAAGATATCAGCTTTGACAGATTGGAGCAGATCAGGATTTATCCCCCACATCCCCTGGATCCAAAAACTAGGTATTACTTTCCATAATGCCTAAACAAATACCTCTATCCCCTAAGATATATGAGACTCTCCTTGTAGTTGGCTTTAAAGTGCAGTTATAGAAGTGTGGAAGAGCTGGTACTTTGTTATAATTTAGGGCAGCTGGCTCCAGAAGGCAAACTGTGAATGGTTAGTTGGTAAATAAAAGGTAACAGAGAATGTTTTCGCTCTTACCCTATTCAGGCTATTTCTGGATTCTATGAAGAGGCTGAATTGAAATGCTTCCTGTTAGGGCAGAAAGCTATCAATATTAGCCTTTTAGATCCCACCTGCTGACTGTATGAAGAGGTATTTTTTATGTTCTCTGTTTAAGTTTTAAGAAAAAAGGGGTGAAATACACTAAAAAAATACTGGTTAGAAGCAAAGCTTGATGTTTCTTATGTGCACATGCACATATACAGAGTATATTTTTATCAGAAAAGGCAATGTAGTACAGTGATGTGCAATTGATCTCTTTTCACCCTTGTTCTTGATCCTTAATCAGGAGTTTTAGCTGCTACTGTACAGTTAACAAATTAAGTAATAAGAATAAATTGCTTAAAAATGCAATTTAAATAAATGGTAGGGGATTTATTCCCTGGTCAGCATATGCCATTAGATATCCCAAGTATTTTAAAGTACATCATTTGTTATGTTCTTATGAGAGCTGCATTTGTTAGAATGAGATGATTCAAAAGATTTCTACTTTCTCACAGGCATTGCTTTCCTGAATTTGAATTCCCTGACACTGTAGAATTAGTACCTAATTCCCAACTTGTCTTTGTTACTGTTAGTACTGTTTATACACAGCACACACTTTAGGTTGTGAAACAAGGTGAAGCTTCCTTGACTTTCAGATATAATTGTGAGCAAGATGGTTTTTTTGAGCCACAGCAGGATATTTCTTAGTGCAAATAAATGGAAGTCATTAGAGGGGTATCTGAACCTCAGATGCAATATCTAACCACACTCAAATTACATGTTGAAATCCCTGCTGGCCTGGTCTACTCTGTGATCAATGGTTAAGCTCCTTAGTGTGATCTCATAAGCGTTGTTGGACTGAGGTTCTAACAAAGTTATCCCCTGCTCTTAATGGACACTGCACCAGAGTTTGGTATGATTTTATATCCTTAATTAAATTGCTGCCACAGGTCTGCCCATGGACATGCCTATTTGGCCACTATGGAATTGGCTACTATTTTCATAGAATAAATGAAGCAAATTCAAAAAAATAGTTCAGCTGAGATTAAGAATCAGTAAAAGGGCAGAGCTTCTAGTTTGCTAGAATTTTCTTTTATTGCTGGAATTAGCCAATAATTGATTTTAATCTAAACGGGACAAGACAAGTTTTTTTAAAAGCGCCCAGGCACCTGGAAGTTCAGAGCTGTGAAGTTCAAGGTCTGGTAGCATGAAGAGCTGATCACAAGCAGGACCTGCAGATATTGTAATAATGCACATGATTCATGAAATGTGAAACACGGATAGAAGAAAAAAATTTTTAAAAGGATGACGGTCTTGCAGAGAAAAAGCAGCAGAATTCTGTGGTGTTTGGATCCTTTGTGAAATCTCAGGCTGTCTAACACAGTGAAAAATCTTTAGAATATCGTTATTTGACTTTGTCATTTGCGTTAGAGCTGAACTGGTATTTTGTTCAATTGTCTGTCTGTCTCAGCAGTCTGTGTACACAGAGACAGAGAGTAGAGATCTTCTTCAGTTTAACTTGTGGAGAAAAAGTGTGTTCAAAATGTCTATTGGACCATATGAGTATGTTTAAACAAAATTAGTTGGCACTCTATTCCTATTGTGCTCTTATTAGCCTTTAGCTAATTAGCTACAGGTTTTCAGTCAAGAATTACACACTTAACAACTGAAAGGAGGAAAGAGGCACTGTGAGAGTACTGAAGGACAGTGCATTGGGGCACTGAAAAAACAGCCCTGAAGAGGTGAAAACTCTGCTCCGGGGCCCAGCAGTGGCACCAGAGCCACGGGCAGGGCCTGAGCCCAGGGAGCTCCCCCTGCACAGGAGGCAGAACTTCTGCCCTGGGCAGGGCCCAGCCCTGAGCAGATTGGCCAGAGAGGCTGTGCAGTCTCCTCCCTGGGGATATTGCAGAGCCCCATGGACACACTGCTGTGCCCTGTGCTCTGGGATGGCCCTGCTGGAGCAGGGAGGTGGCACCAGAGGAGCCCCTGGGGGCCCCTCCTGCCTCACCCATCCTGGGGTTCTGTGTGATTCTGTTCTGTCTCAGGGGTCAAAGATGTTTTCCAAGAAAAGCAGAATTTCTAAGCAATTTTCTTGTTATTTTCGAGCTTTCTTCCCCTAAACCCCTTAAAGCCTCATCTGCTCCAGTCAGATGTCTTTGTTAGAATACTATATGACACTTTAACGTATTTGCAGTATGGCTACTCTTGTCCCTTGCGTGTTTTTTTTCCCCCAGGCCGATTTAGAATAGTAGAAGAGGGGAGGAGAAAAAGAGAGAAGGCCATAAATATTCCTTATTCATAACCTGTGTGGCTTTCTTCTACATCTCCCTCCTGCCCTCACTTATCTTCCTTGTCCATATCTACTGAGGAGAGATAACAAGTGATAATAGAATTTTTCTTTAATTTATGCTGAAATTCTCTCTGAGCACAGGTAGTATGAGCTATTTTCTTCTGATGCGCTGATGAATTTCCACCTGAATTGATTATTAAAAAAAATGGATTATAGTAATATCTTGGAGT
The DNA here is from genome assembly GCF_000738735.6 of Corvus cornix cornix. Lineage (NCBI taxonomy): Eukaryota > Metazoa > Chordata > Aves > Passeriformes > Corvidae > Corvus > Corvus cornix. Next base: position 17,329,877 of record NC_046341.1, on the reverse strand, counting down.
TTTCCTGGAGAGCATTTGGAGTGAGGGGATTTGTTGACAGATGTGGGAATGGCAGTCAGGAGAGGCTGGTATGTAGAAAGAGCATTTTGACAGTGTCAGTAAAGGCTTTGCTTTTAGAACCAGGTTTGTAAATGATACCTTCCAACAGAGAAGCAAGGAAAGAGCAGCTGTGCCTGAAGATCATGAGAGAATATATTCAATGTTTACCATCAACAAGACTGTTTTATTTATGTAGTATTGGTGATATATCCAGTATTGATGATTTATCCCCACCAAGAGATGAAGTAGGGAAGGAGGAAAAACAAGCAAGATTTGGGAAAATGCAAAAAAAAAAAAAAAAAAAAAACCAACAAAAACAACCCTTTATACAATTTTAATAAAGGCTAATCATGCTGAACAAAGTATAAAAAAATAGATTGATAGAGACACAGATTAATTTATCTCTAGTTCCATGGTGTTCTAATGACATTATGAATAATAATTTTTCCCAGTAAAAACAATAAAGCATGAGTTCTCAAAGAAAAATAAATATATCAAAAGAAAAGTAACATCTGACACTTTGAGAAGAGAAATTAAGTCTTGTAAGACATGGGTGTTTACATTCATGACAGCCAACTCTGTAAGGATGATTGTAAATATGACAATCATGGCACTGTTGATTTGCATTGTAAATATTAGTAATTATTTATATTTAAACTGTCTTCCACCCACATATCTCCCACTATTTGTGGTCATAAACTATTAGGCCTCACTTGCAGCACTTTTGCTTAAACTTGAAATCCCCAGTCAGTCCTAATCTAGTTATACTTGAATTAATGATTCTTCTTTCTTTTAATAGAAATTTCTGAATTGTTTCAATGTAAACCAATAAAAATCCAGCAAAAGTGTTAAGTAAAAAGATCTACTCCAACTAGCAGCTCTGGTGGAAACAAAAGCAAACGGAATTATTTGAATAATGTAAGTACTGTTGCAGAACTGAGCAACAAGGTGGTTACAATGTGCATGGTGGTCACTTATAATTGATAACCTTTCATAATTCTTCTGTGTTTACTGCTTGGGAGCAATAAGGCCACTGGAAATGTACAGAATATATCCCTCAAGCAATCCATTAGGTACCTTTCTAAGTGTTATCCAATGAGGGAACAAGCTGGTTTGCTGTACCCCTTTGCCTTGAGCATCTTGCATCTGGATTTTTCAGATCTCCTAAGCCTTTTAAAATTTAGAGGGCTCCTCCAGGCTGGCTCTCTATTTTATCATTTGGCATCAATGAAAGACAGTACGAGAATGTTGACTTACATACAAAATAAGCTTTTTGCTTGCAGATAAGCAGTGGGGAGTGTGAGTCAGCCAATATTTATACTGCCTGTTTACAGGGAGTACTGTACACTGTTTATGAGATGCTGTGGAACTTTTGACAAAGTTTTTGATTTTCACTTTTTAGTATTTACTCATCAAAAGTAGCAAATATAGGAAAAAAGTCTGTCTTTAACTCATTTTCCTAAAATTTTAAGGAACAATCGATTTAGGCTGGTAAATTGTCAGAAACAAGGATATATTTTCTTATAATTGTTTTAGGATTAAGTGAATGCAGGATCTGTTCCAAGAAGGCAGTCACTGTATCCCACAAGGGTTCTCAGGGAAGGCCTGTTGCAAATGTGAAAAATGGATCATTGCTGAGAAAACAAAGTCTCACCGTTTCATCTTGGAACCTGGAGCTGCAGATGTCTGTTCAGACACGGCATGGCAGAAGCTCGCAGGGACAAGGGGTAGAGGAGAATGGAATTCTCTCCCAGTGAGATTGGCTTATGCCTGATTAAACAGGCCTGAAAGTTCAGCTGTTGTGTTAGGATGCAATGGAAGCAGATCCCTAAGTGATTTATGTACTTGGTGTTACTTTCAGCTCTGTGATAAATCACAGAACATGGAATCTCCTGCGTTGGAAGGCACCCACAGGGATCATCGAGTGGAACCTCTGGCTCTGCACAGACAGAACATGTGATCATCCTGTTATGACTGACCATTAGCAGTGCACAGCTTTGTAGGACAGAACTTTTCTGTAGTTACTGATTCTTTCCCAGGAATTTGAAGTAACTGTAGTATTTTAGGGACTCAAACAGATGCCCTCTTTAAGCCACTGAGGCAAACTTGTAGCAGGATTTAGGGTTGGTGTTTGATTCAATATTGAAGAAGAAAAATGCGTAAGAAGTTATTGATGGACCTTTGAAAAGTAATCAAACTCACATCATTGTCTGCTATGCTTAAGTCTTAATTGATCTACATGATAAACCTTGGGTTCTGTCAGGGGGAGTTCATTTATAATGCATTAGGTATTACACTTGTTACATGAGAAAAGCCTCAGGACAAGAAACAGAAAAACTACTCTGACAGTAATATTTACAACTTGAAACACATTTGAAATCTGAAAAGAAATTACAAATGCTTCTTGATTTGAAATCTATCTGAAAATAAAGAAGATTTTCAGTCTGATGAAGGTAGCCTCTTAAACTTTGTCTAGAAATAGTCCACACCATTTTATTTTAAATGACAGACAATTAATTTTTCTTTGGTTTTGCCCACAAACTACTTGCACTTTTTCTTCTCATTTTAAGTAGATAATGAGTCAGTGTGAGGTGTTCCTGTCAGTCACAGATGCTCAATCCTATTTTCTTTCTCCTTATAGTTAAAGAGAATGTGTAGTGCCCAGGAATGACAGGCTTAAGGTGTCATTTCCAAAAGCACATGAATGATTAGTGTTCCTTGACTCTATTTTAGAAAATAATCCAGGAATTTAGGTGCATTCTCAGGCATTGCAAAATAATGTTTTTGTTCTTCTTGATGAAATGGACCGGCAGTGTGGACAGTGCCACTAGAGAATTAGACAATATTACCAGGATTATAATGTCAGCTTCCTAATTGTCAATTAATTGTATTATAGTTTGCCTAAAGCAAAAAGTGCTGTGTAGAACATCAGAGCAGAGTTTCCCCTAGTATTTCTGTGGCATGTTGATAAGTAAAAATTTAATTTTCCAGTGCAAATAAGTGTGAAATTAACTACATATGAAACACTTCTTTTTACAGAAGAAGTATCTTTATTGGCTACTTTAAAGTTTACTCAGCAATCTGTTTTAAAAGTCACTTTGGTTAGGTGCTTACAGGAAATACAGTGCAGTGGATTAATCCAGTTTGTAGGCTGTTTTCCAAAGAAATGCTTAATAAAAAGAATTTCATGCAATATGCTATTAGGGCTTCATTTACATTAATAAGACTCTGTTCTCAAACTATTAAGCTACCTTCAAGATAAAAAAAACGAGGGGACTCGCTGTACTCTCCATGTACAACCACGGTGATTAGAAGGGTACAAGAGCAGCGGAAACTGAGCCCAGTGTGTAGGAGAGAAACAACAATGTTTTTCTCACAGCTGAAGAGAAATCCTGCTGCCATGAAGTTCTCCTCAGACAAACCAGGAAAATCCAAGAGGGAAGTCAATAGTTTGGTTTGCTGTAGCTGCCCTGCAGTGGCACTGGGTACTGTGGGATTGAGCCCAAGGGGTCGGAGAAGGAATGGAGTGAATTCCATGCTGCAGAGTGACCACGGGAATCTTGCGTGTATGCACCAATATCACACAGGTTGTTCACACAGCAGCCTGGAAAAACCAGGATGGAAATGGTGCTTGTCAGGAAAGTGGCACTTTTGGCACACAAAGGGCTGGGTCAGAAATTGCTTCAGCAAAAACATCACCAGCATGAGCAGAGGGATGGAGCAGCTCTGCTGGGAGGAAAGGCTGCCAGAGCTGGCATTGTTCAGCCTGCAGAGGAGAAGCTTTGGGGTGAGCTCAGTGTGGCCTTGCAGGGCCTGAAGGAGCTGCAGGAAAGCTGGAGAGAGACAATTGCCAAGGGCTGCAGGGACAGGACACAGGGAATGGCTGCCCAGTGCCAGAGGGCAGGGCTGGATGGGAGATTGGGCAGGAATTGTTCCCTGGGAGGGTGGGCAGGCCCTGGCACAGGGTGCCCAGAGCAGCTGGGGCTGCCCCTGGATCCCTGGCAGTGTCCAAGGCCAGGCTGGACATTGGGGCTTGGAGCAGCCTGGGACAGTGGAAGGTGTCCCTGCCCATGGCAGGGGTGGCACTGGATGGGCTTTAAGGTCCCTTCCAACCCAAACCATTCTGGGATACCTCTGAACAGTGTAGAGAATAAACTTAAGATTAAAATATGTGTAAATTAAAAATAATAGACTTTAGATTTTTTAATGTAAAAAAGATGAAAAGTGCACAAAAGTGTTAAGTAAACTGCATGGAAACTAAAATTCTTATTTTGCATGAAGGATTAATATGATTTTCAGACAGATTTATTTTCTTGAACAGTTAATGATCTGCAATTTTACTCCCTAAATTAGTTCTCAAAGGTCAAAATGCGATCAATTATCCAGTAATTTGGATCTCTTAATTGGCTTGGTTGTGCTTGAAAAGCAAAGCTTCTGTTTTATTTCTATAGCTTGAAAAAGAAGCAGGAAAAAAATTTCAAATTATGTTTAGAATGACATTATGGATTGATATACAAAATGAAAATATGTGTAGATACGTTTTTGGAGTCTTTTCAGTGGCATTTTAAAATTCTTTCCACTACACGTTGAGAGTTAAGGAATACCAAACATAGTGCTCTTCCTTAATTGTGTTCTGAAGGAAAAAGGGTGTTTAAGTAGATTCCCTGTTTTTAGGGGACTTTGGAGGAAAGGAGTACGTAAAAGCAGAAGAGGAATAGGAATAAATGTAGAGGAGCTTTTGATTAATATAGTGATCAATTGTCTATAGAAGATTTTCAGTGGCTTGAACAGGAATCAGATCAGTGGTTGTTTACAGCACTCCTGGCCTGAGATGTGGTGGGTGATTTCAGCGACTAATTAGAAAAAGCAAGAGTTGGTATTTCTCTTTACATTCCCTACTGTCACAGATTTAGTTGAAATTTGGATTAAATAAACAGATTTATCAATAATTTTCTAGTTAAAAATCACAATAATACAATTTACTGAAGTCATAGGGATGTTGGAAGGCTTATATAATGACATATATTTGTATCCAAATTTTCAGTGAAATTTTCATTAGCAGTCTCATCATTTCCAATTCTATTATTTGTATTTCCATGTGTATTCAGGAGATGCAACATTTCATTTCTGGTATAAATTCACACAGGTAATTCAGTTCTTATTCTATTCTTTCTCTTCAAGGTAAAGAATGTAGAAGAGTTTAAATATCAAAAATATTTTTTAGTCTTGATTAGTCCTCTTGTAATAGTTCTATTAACATTTTAAAGATTTTTATTTCATGTTTAAAAATATCAGCTTTTGCTATTGAAGGGTTGCAAAATGAATTTTTGAGAACTGGACAAGAATATAAAGTAAAACAGTCACTGTATCTATTACATTCAGAGATAGTCACAATATTCACATTTTCTGGAATATGGTATTCAGATTTCTTTCTTTAGCATTTTTACAGGAAAAAGTCTTTGCAAATATTTGGGAAAACAGGAGAAATTTCTTCCTCGAAACACTACTTTTGTTGCTACACCTCTGGACTGATTTCATTAGTGGGATTGCGCTGCTGCTGCTGCTGTGGTGCTACTGAAAGTCAAGGTTTTAACATGTCTGTGCCCAAATACGCTCATATTGCTAAACTGATCTTTTTAATCCTCATCGTTTTAGGGAATAGTCCTTTTTTTCTTTAAACTTACAGCTTTACCTTTTAATCTTCCTCAGCTTCTGGTTGGGTTCCATGGGTGCCCCCATGGAGTGGATATTTCTGCCTCATTACCACATGCTGTCTGATTTTATTGGAGTATCAAAGAATTCTTTTTTTTCCCCCCTTATATCAAGGTGTTTAGGAGGCAGATGTTCCTTAAATGTTGGTAACTGGAAAATATGGATTCTTCATTACTTACAAGTTGTTAAGTTTCTGCAGTGTGTAACGAAGTTTTGTTTGATCACTGAATAGGCTGCTGCAGAGGGAACAGTGGAAAGGTTGTATTATTTTTCTCTTTATTTATCCAACTATTCTATTGGGAGATTATTCAGGTGCACTGAAAATAGAAAATCATGTTTTCAATTCTTTTTTTTTTTTTTTTTAAGAGCTTCAGGATATTTCCATCATAAAATTGTACCAATTCAGAAAATGATTACAGAAAGTTTGGAGCTGCACTTTAAAGAGTAGTTAGAGTAGACTGATTCTCCCTTATAGCTGATAGAAAAGCTATTTTCTAAAAGAATAGCTATCAACATATAAGTTCGTGGAACTAAAAATAAACACTGGAGTAACTTTTTATCCCAAATGTCTGTCACATTCTTTCTATATTTCCGAAAGCATTATCAGTGATGCTTATAGTGCTGTTAAAGAGCACCTACAGGGATTACATTCTGCACTTAAAAAAAATAATTGTTCTCTAATCCAAGATTCAATGTTTTCATGCTTTTTATGGTTAGGAGGCAAAATATTTTGTTTAAAGGGACCTGCTTGTTTGATGTCTTTTTCCAGAGACTGGTTTAAAAATACTGAAGTCCTGAAAACCCCCTTGACCTCCATCGAAATGATATAAGCACTTTTGATTGCTTGTTGGCAAAGATCACCCTCTGTATTCCTTCATGGATTATCTACATTAATGGGAATGTACTTATTTTTAAGATAAAATTTGTTGTTAGAAAAGGAGAATCAATATGTTATTGCCGTAGTCTGTAGTGTATTTAATTTGCATGTTGGCACATTTACCAAATGCTTTCAAGAACAGCACATCATATTAATAATTCTGCGAGTCACAAAGGGGATCCAGCTGAAACTGCCTCACAAAATCATACCAAAAAATCATATATTATTGAAGAGAAAAGGACTACAGCAATCTTGTATTTTCTTTACATTTAATTGCTTTTTGTATTCAGGGATTTTGCTCAATTCTAAGTTACTAAGTGCGGTATGTTAAATACAAACTTTTAATGACTATTTGTGTTTATTTGCAAGTCTGAATATGCCCTGTGGAAGAGAAGTTTGACCATTGTTGTGTGCTGAAATTTAATATCTTTTGCTTTCAATCCCTTGTTTTGAACCATCAATCAAGATGGATTGAAAACGCTCTACTTTGTGTAGTACAAGTTTTCCTCCCCCTTGTTTTGTTTTATGACTCTGCCGTGTTATTTTTCCCTAGGACATCTTTAACCTCAAAGGAAATGCACATTATTTTTCTGAACTGCTGTTCCATTTAAGGGTAGATGAATTATAACTCATACTAAGTTAGATGTGTATTTGACTTGCATTACAAATCTATTTATAGAATCCTAGAATCCTTGAGGTTGGAAAACACTTCTGAGATCGAGTCCAAGCTGTGCCCAATCCCCACCTTGTCCCCAGCCCAGAGCTCTGAGTGCCACCTCCAGCCCTTCCTGGATGGCCTCCAGGCCTCCAGGGATGGCCACTCCAAACCTCCCTGGGCAGCCCCTGCCAAGGCCTGAGCACCCTTTCCATGGGGAAATTCCTGCTGCTGCCCACCCTGAGCCTCCCCTGGAACAGCTTAACATGATGTCCATCCCTTCACTCTCTATACATGCATTGGAGAGAATTTTAATATTAATCCTGTTGTTGTTCTTAATATTAGTCTTTTTTTTAATGCTATTGATGAAAGTATTCCTTTGTAGTTAGTTTCTGCATAATTTTGTGTATAAGATAAATAAACAAGAATCACTTTTAAGTCTCAAGGCACACACTGGAGTCAGGGTTTTTAACAGGTACTTCCTCACAAATACACTTCTGCCCAGATAGATTTGCCTGGCAAAATGATCCTCTCAGCTTCCACAGCAGGAGGAGATGAGGCAGATGTTTGGGAGGCAGTAGCACCATCCTGACATCAGTGCTGCACCCATGGTCCTTGCAGGCAGGGGACCATCCCTGCAAAGCCCTGCTCCTGCTGGCAGGGGACCATCCCTGCAAAGCCCTGCTCCTGCTGGGAGGGATGAACATCCCTGCAAAGCCCTGCTCCTGCTGGGAGGGATGAACATCCCTGCAAAGCCCTGCTCCTGCTGGAGGGATGAACATCCCTGCAAACCTGTGCTCCTTCTGGGCTGCTCACACTGCAAACAGTGCTCCTCAGTGATGGGGATCCTGGGGAACGGAGAGAGGACATCAAATGCAAATTAATCTTGTTGATATGAGGGTAGCAACTTTCATCCTTGGTGGCCATTTCCTGAGAGGAAAGAACATCTGTCAGTGCTGACAGAATCATGTCTTATCTAGTAAGGCCACAACCAAGGGCTCCCTAACAACATTCTGCACGGCCTGGGTGACCTGCCTGGGTGGAAAGTCTTTCAGGTTTGGGAACAGGAGCACAGTTAAACTCAGGTATGGGAGAGGGTTCTAAGATGTTGATGTTTGTCTGGGAGGGGAGTAAATGGAACTTTTAAACTTGGTGTGTAGCCAAAATTCTAGTTGAATACAAAATCTGTGGAATTTGTGTTTTGATTATGTCATGAATATTGGTATCCCTTTACAATAAGATATAGATTAACATATTTTTATTCTCTATATATTGTTTTTTCATTGCCATGATGAATAAAAGGTTCATAAAAAGTTATTTTCAGGCTTAGAATTTCAATTTTATATAACTTTAGTTTTTAAACATTTCCTTAAAACACTTCCTTTCATACATTCTGGGCATTGGATCCAGAATTAAGGATACATTATCTAAATTATGTACTCTCTTTATTTCCATATATAGTGTACGACTAAGTATTAACAGGATTTCTCATAGGTCACAGAAAAAGAATAAAAGCCCTGTAGAATCTGAAATGACAGCTTGTTTAAAATTTTTAAAGCCTTGAACACTTGAAAATATGATGATATAATTATGACAGTGTAATTGCTAACAGACATAACTATAGTATTGTTAAAATTTGAATTTATAAAATTAAATTGCTGCAAGATTTAAGATGCCAAGTTTTGGAGAGTATAACAAGTATAACAGAAAATAACACCAGCGGAAGCCCTTAGCTAAATGGAAGAGAAGTACCTAAGAATTATCCTAATGGCTTTGCTGCTCCTTCTGATGCCAAAGAAATTCCATATTTTCCTGATTTAAACAAAGAGAGACAAACTCTTTCACTTTGAGAACAGCTTGTACGTCCCATATTTTGCACATGTTGTAGCACAACTGTTTGATATTAAGGTAAGCACAGCATTTAGGATTGACTTGAAAGTGTTCAGCAAGGATAAAAGCTTAGGGAATTAATTCAGGAAAAATCATACTTATCTGAGCCAATTTTTCTAGCTTGACATTTTATGATTTACTTCTGAGCAGCTAAAAGAGCTTAAGAAACCTTCTGGTTCCTCTGATTTTATGTTGGTGGTTTTTTGTTTGTTTTTTTTTTTAATGTGCTGCTTAATCCTGCCTGAAATTTGTGTAATTAATATCGAGACAAACGTTATGGGTGTTGACTATGAGACACCTGAAGATATGAGAGATTATAAATGATCATGTACTGCATGGAACTCTTTAATACAGGCTAACGTTGGTACATCACCCAAAGAATGGAAAGATAATGTGCAGTTTTCTGCAAAATAGAGCTGAGACTGTGCAGTAATGTTGGGAATTGCCAGTATTTTGTTAGCTTGAAAAACGGACCAAGCCAATTACATACCCAAAAATAAAAAATGTCAATCTTTTTACTATTCTCAGTTGGTTGGTACTGGCAGTAAAGGTAGTTAAATTGTGCAGGAGCTTGAGCCCTGGATGAATCCCATATGAAATCTCTAGGAAGAAAACCATTTAGTTGTAAGAAAAACATCTGAAGCAGTAAATAAGCAAGGAGAAATGGGCAGTTTCCCTCCTATATAAGGCTGATACCTGGAAACCTGGAGCAAGGCTTGGCGCTTGAGTTCAAGCATTGAAATGTAAATGTACACAATCACAATTAGGGGGAATGGCTTCCCAGTGCCAGAGGGCAGGGCTGGATGGGATATTGGGCAGGAATTGTTCCCTGGGAGGGTGGGCAGGCCCTGGCACAGGGTGCCCAGAGCAGCTGGGGCTGCCCCTGGATCCCTGGCAGTGTCCAAGGCCAGGCTGGACATTGGGGCTTGGAGCAGCCTGGGACAGTGGAAGGTGTCCCTGCTCCTGGCAGGGGTGGCACTGGATGGGCTTTAAGGTCCTTCAAACCTAAACCGTTCTGGGATTCTAATAAATAATCTGTTAAACACATACATTCATCTTCCAATAAGTACTTTTTTCCCTGCTCATTCTGAAGATGATGCCTCCACTCAAAACCTCCAGTTGTGGAAGCATTGTGGTGGTGCCCAGGAGGCCATCCAATAATTTATATTAATTTTCACAGAGAAACTTTTGTCATCCTAGAATATTGCTGCATGGTACCGGAGTGCTACTTTATATAGAACCTGGCCCCTTTTTTCTTTTTTTTAAATTTAAAAACTAACAAATGGAAATGTTTGGGTCACCTTTCTAAAGGGATGTGTGGTGTTTGCATGTAGATGGCACAGTTCTCCAGAAGCTGTGTTGTCTGCTCTTTTCCAGAGCTATTTCCATTATTTTCTCAGGTAGAAATACAAGACATGCAAAGATAACAGTTTGTACTACTGAATATTGTTCAAGAATGTGCTGAATTTTTGTCCCCATAAAAATAAATAAATAAAATGCCAGTTTTCTGGAATCCCATCACAGACTTTTTTGTAATTATCAGCACTTGAGATTTTAGCTAAAGCTGTACAAAGATTACATTAGCATAAAATGTTGTGTTCTTTTGATTGAATATATTATTTGGGAGAAAATATTCCACAGTACTAAAGGTAGGAATAAGAAATTATTACCTGCCAGGTGATAAATAGTACTCTGTTGATGAGAAATATTTTTTAAAAATGCTAATTGCTCCGTTGAAGCTGACACTTAATCCAGTTAAAAATATGCTACAAATCCAGCTTGGAAAATTCAGTCTATAAGTAATGGGGCTGTTTGAATCGTAGCAATTACTGGTTCAAATTAGTGGGTTCTCCTTTAAAATTTCCCTGTCACATCATATTTTGTCACATCATGTAGTTCCACTTCATCAGACGTTGGCAGAGGCTCCTGATTGGTGAACTGCAGGGAGATGATGAGAGCCCCACTCTGACTTTGGTGCTTGTGATTGAGAACAAACCCAAACACTGCAATGCAAATACCACTGATTGCACAGCTTTTAGTCCAGGACCTCTCTGCACAGAACTTCTTTCACCTTCTTAACCCCTCAGAGGCTCCTCATAAATTCCTCTGCTTTGTTTTGAGCCTTCTGGGGTTGCTGCACAGTGAAAGCCCAGTGGTGCCTCTCTGGGGTCTCTCTCTTGCCATTATTAATGGGTCTCTGCTGGCATTACATACAAATGGGTTTGTCAGGTTTACCAAAGATGAAAGTACCAAACTTCTAACAGTACCAGGGGATGTCTCGAAGCGTTCAGCTGCTTCTGAAATTAGTGATGCTGTGTCTGCAGGATTGGGCCTCTGAGGAATTTTCTGGTTATCTACAAGCCTGAGAAACATCTTCCTGTACAAAGCAAACAGGAATCCTTTTATTTGATGCAGCTTCCTTTGCTGATCCAGAGTAGAGAACATTTTACTGGATGCAAAACAGAGGACTTAGCTGAGTAAAGTCTTTGTTTTGTTCCTAAAAAAGCCCAGAAGGGAAAATATTGATAGGAAACCTCTATTTCCTCCTTTATTCAGACCAATCAAAACTCCTGTCTTTAGTTATGGAAGTGAAGCCAGCACAGAAAATTTCAGGGTATATCCTGGTGTATGGATAATTGGTCAGAAGTGTTTAGATTTTTCCCTACTCCATATTTTCTTGGTGAATCTGCCTTTTGCAAATTCTTTAGGGAAGAGTCACTATAGAGTAATTTAATATCACCTGGTTTTGTTGCTCCTCTGTTGCAGTTTTTAGGGCTGGAATACAGAAATATAACCCTTTCCATAAGAGATGATTTGTGACACTGTCTCCATTTAGATGCAGAGAATTTGGGAAAAGAAATAGGGGTCTTGTGGCTCACAAAAAAAAATATTTCTGGCGCTGGTTTTCCTGCTGTTTTGAACCACTTGAATTTCTCCAGAAGATTTCTTTCTCTCATAAAGACAATTAATTACCGAACTTTAATCTTTCAGGTAGTAAGATCCTCCACAATTCAGTCAGATGAGGAAATTGTGCTCAGCCTCTGAATTTCCTGCCATGGAGAAAATCAGAGAACCATACAATGCCTTAGGTGGGAAAGGAACTTTAAGATCATCTGGTTCCACCCCCTGCCATGGGCAGGGACACCTTCCACTATCCCGGGGTGCTCCAAGCCCCAATGTCCAACCTGGCCTTGGACACTTCCACCTGGAGCAACCTGAGATAGTGGAAGGGGGTGGAACAAGATGATCTTAAAGGTCCCTTCAACCCCAAACCCGTTTGACATTCTATGAGAAACTGCTGGGCTTTTTCCCTTGAACTTGAGTGTGGATTGTTGCTTGTGTTTGCTTTGTTGTTGTTGTTTTTAACTGCAAAACCCCATCTGGTTGCCTCACTGAGACAATGTAGCTTTTTTCATCAATGTTTATAAAGCACACGATACAAAGATTTCAGAGAAATAAGAAATTATAATGGATTAAGTTCCATAAAAATGGCTGGTGATTTATGCCATGTGCAACAAGAGGAGTAAGGACTCTGCACTGCCTCGCCACCCTCCCTGTCTCTCTTTCTCTCCCTCTGCTTTTTGGGTTGCTGGTTGTGTTTTTTGGTTGCAGGCTAAAGCCTCCTTGTGCTGTAATGCACATACAGGCACTTTTGGTGACAAAGTTTTAAATAAGAACCTTTACTCTGGCAAAAAAAGCCATGTAAAGGAAACAAAGGCACTGCCCCATGTGTGCTGTATAATGAGCTGCTGTCCTCATTTTTCACTAGGAGCCAATCGTTATGGTACTGAAGTGAACAGTGCCTCATCTATACATATATATCATTTTTCCAAAGGATGCTCTGGAGAGAATGAAGATCAATATAAATTCATTTTTTCTGGTAATGGAAAATATTTGAACTGTTCAGCTATCAGGCACAAAGATGACTTCTGGGGGTATCATGCTTGTGTTTTAAGCCACTGTCCTGACAATTCCAGGCATGTGTAAACCTACAGCTTTTTGTGCGCCTTGACAAGTATTCTGAAGAGACCAGAGTTACTTTGTTGAGAAGGTAGAATGATACGTGATTAGCAGAAAACCAATTTTCCTTAAACAGACCGTGTCCTCAAAATTCAAGCGTGTTCTGCTTATTGTGGAGATAACAACATTTGGAAAAATTGTAGCAGTTTGAAACCCCCTGTATGAAGTTCAAAACGCGTTCTCACGCACACTGTACAACAAACACTGTGGTGGTGCCAGGATAAAACTATATTTGAATATATGAAGAGGACAGAGGTGCCAAGGTATTGAGTCTGGAAGAATGATGCATCAGCCCTAAAAGAATTGGCTTTAATTACAAGGCTCTGTTAGTTGCCTGCAACGTTATCTCCTTAATCATGAGCATTCAGAAACGGACATATTTACACTAAGATATTTCTGTTGGGAGGACACTTCAAAAGAAACCTCAAAGTAGGACAGGAAAGAATAATGAAACTTTTAAGTGGAAATGCTGACAAAATCTGAAGTACATTGAAGTGGGGATAGAAGAAGTAATTGCTGTGTTATCATTAGGAGGTTTGGACAAGGAGGAAAAGGGAGAAGAGAATAGAGTCTGGAATTTGAATTCCTCTGTTAAGCTTGGAGCCTTTTAGAGGAAGAAAACAGTGTATGGCTGTTACAGGCAGTGTAAGTGTACTTTTTTTGTATCTTTGGCATATGTGATTTCTGTGCCAAATAGCTTGAGAGAGTTGCTAATTTTATCAAAAATGTTCCATTTTGAAGCTGCATCTCATTTAAACCTGAACTCTATTTAGAGCCTGTATCTGGTAGGGAAGGGGGGAAATTTATTCATTTTGTTAAGTCCTGGGAGGAGCAGCTGAGGGAGCTGGGAAAGGGGCTCAGGCTGGAGCAAAGGAGGCTCAGGGGGGACCTTGTGTCTCTGCACAAGTCCCTGACAGGAGGGGCAGCCGGGGGGGTCGGGCTCTGCTCGAAGGGAACAGGGACAAGAGGGAACGGCCTCAGGCTGGGCCAGGGGAGGCTCAGGGTGGGCAGCAGCAGGAATTTCCCCATGGAAAGGGTGCTCAGGCCTTGGCAGGGGCTGCCCAGGGAGGTTTGGAGTGGCCATCCCTGGAGGTGTCCAAGGAAGGGCTGGAGGTGGCACTCAGAGCTCTGGGCTGGGGACAAGGTGGGGATGGGGCACAGCCTGGACTGGATGGGCTGGGAGGGCTTTTCCAGCCTGAATGAGTCTGGGATTCTATTTTTGATTTTTTTTTTTTTTTTTTATCTTACATGTCTTGAGAACTTCAGGTGAGTATTTGAAGGAATTTTAGGTCTTAAATTGTAGTGAATTTAAGTCATTACTACTTGATTTTTTTCCTTTTTTTTTCTTCTAATTTTGTAGCTCTTCCTCAGCATTCAAGAAGTTTCTTCTGCAGATGCGGGATTATTCTGTGGGATTTCCAAAAGTCTAGTTCATATAGCCCTTCTCTACTTCTAAGTGTCAGTTTAAAAGAGAGAAATATGTTTGTGACAATTTATAAGTTATAGATTACTGATTATGAAGATTTACTAGTGCCTATTTCAGAAGATCATCGTACAGCAGAGAGGGTGACTGGCAACATGTTAAAGTTTCAGTAATCTGATTTTGGTTTTTTCCTAATGTACTTCCAGCTTGGCTATAAGTATTTCCTCAATTCAACTTCAAATAACTACTTAGGGAAAGTCCTGTTTAGAACTTTAGTGGAGAAAACAGCTGAATATTACCCAAAAATATACTAAATGTCTGGGGAATGTTTTCTGCCCAGGTTTGTGTTGTTAGTTTGTTGGGTTTTTTCGGTGTTCCTTTTCCTTTTTTTTCCTCCTATTTTAGTTTAACTGAGGAAAATCTCTAGAACGAAGAAAGTAAAATACTCCATTAAATACTTTTCTTTTTCTTTCCTTTCTTTTTTTTTTTTTTCTGGTTCACAATGCTTTGAGTCAGGTTACCGTTCTATATTAAACCCCTGAGAGCCTGAAAGAAAACAAACCCAATTGTCATATTGAACAAAAGAAGCCTTAAAAATTGTTTAAAGAAACAAAACCTGCCAAGCTTTATTGCACTTGCCTCCACTCAAGAAGAAGAAATTTGGCCTGAGGGCACTCAGGTCCTCATCCAAGCCAGGCTGGAAAGAATCCCTCATGGTCTAATTATCAGCAACTCTAGGCAGAGAGAGTGCTTATGGAATGCTCTTTAATGAGGGGAAATCAGGGGGATTATTTCAGGAATGGCCCTAAAACACACACATTCTCTTTGAAAATTAACACCTTTTCCTAGAAGCTCGGTGTATTTATTTTTCTGTTATTGCTCTATAATAGGAATGTAAGGCTTTATGAGTGTGTGATAGATTTCTGAAAGTCTGAAAGGATTTTTTCAGACATCTGAAAGAAATGCTCAGACTGAGAGGGGGACTTGACAGAAGCACAGGAAAACAGGGGCTCAGAGTGTATTTCCTGAAAGAAAAATACTTTTATAAGTACTGACTTACCCTGGGTTTTAGAGTTGTATGTGTGTACTTTCCTCAGTGACTCCAAATGGATAAACCACCTTCAGGAGGACTTTCTGCAACATTTACTAAGAAACAGTATCTTTTTTTTTTTGGCAGATTAGGGTGGTTTTCACAGGATTCTGCAAAACTCAGTAGTAAGAGTCACTGCTTGGTGAAACCTGGGAATGCAACCTACAGGAGATGGGAATATTGATGTTCTCACCTGAGTTGCAGCTTGGCCGATCTAGTGGGAGTGTGGCTGTGCAATGTGCTTGCTTCATCTTTGTGAAGTGGGAGCAAAACTAAGCAGCAACCTCTTGTCTAACTGGTGTTTGATGATGGTCCTGGTTTGAGCAGCTCAGGAATTTCACAGCTTCTGGAGCTGAGAGAAAACAGAGAGTAACTAGTCACCTTGCAGCTTTAAAAAGCTTTGGCCTCAACAGCTGGGCAGAGAGGAAGAAGGGAAGGATCAGAATCACCCATCCACAGCGCTCGCCTGGCTGTCAAATCTGGTTTTGAAGGGACTGAGCTGATCGTTATCAGCAAGTGGGTTTTAACTCTGTTTTCTGCTTCACAGGTAAGTTCTAGCTAGTGAGGGGATAAAGATTTAAACGGAGCTTGGGAAAGCAAATTAAAAAATCCAAATTCCAAGTGATCATCGCCTCATTCAGGGTTGACTCTGTGATATTGGAACAACCTCCTTGGATATACAGCTGGTTCCCTGTGCCCTGCATTGAAACCCAGAGTGTGCAAACCTGCTCTGAATTCTGCAGCCCTGGTACTTGGGGGTTTCTTTCTCAACATGGACCCCTAAATACAATTTTGAAGTCTCTTTGAGAAGACTTTCAAATCAGGAGATGATAACCTGGAAAATATCTGGATAACTCTCTGAAAAACCACTGATACCCACATGCCTTTAAAGAGATGGAAAAGCCAAGAGCTTTCACTGTTTTATCAGAGTATTCACAGTTAAATTCCATAGGCAATTGGAAATTGTCAAATTTATATAAACCTTCTAATTAATTAATTTCTCCCAAAATATGCACACTTTTTATTACTTTTTCTCTGAGATGGTATATACAGACATAGACATATGTATATATACACACATATATATATGAGGTTTTAAGAGAAAAACCTGTCAGACATTGTATCTGTGGGATTGGTTTAAAAGCCAGCAAATGAGTTAAAGGAAAACAAATTTATGGAAATTAATTAGAGGTAAAAGGATTTAATTGAAGGTTTATTGAAAGTAATTGAAATTAACAAAGGCTATTGCTAGAGATCAGAAGTAATTAAATTAATGGGAAGAAATTGGGTTTAATTGAGATTTAGTTGAGAATCACTAAAACTGAATGAAATTCAGTGAGAAAATTGATAAGCTGTCTGCTGATTTTTAAGATTGATATTAATGATTTTCTATAATGAAAAGCTGTTCTTTAGGAAATTATATAACAAAGATATATGAATATGATAATCTTTTTTTGTTAATGAAAAAATCGATATTTTACTGGCATCACAAATTCTATGAAATATTCAAACTATCTGAACACAAAATATAAGCTTGATAAATAGAGATTCATGAGCTGTACACAGAGAATACAGAAATGTTCCATGATTTTTCAATTTCTGTTGTAATTGCTGCTGAAAGAAATGAAGTATTGCTAGATAAAGAACTACCAGAGTAGTAATAATTCTCAGTATCATCTTTTAAATAAAATAATCCATCATGCTTATGATATGATATTTTCCAGTGGCATTACTTGCAAAGGCTAGAAATTGTTTCAAAGTGACCCTAGTTTTATATGGCAAATAAGAATACAAATAAGTAATTTTTTGTTATTTTAGGATATGACTACATAGATTCTGAAAAATATGGGTCATTTTAGTAGGTAACTGTGGTTCTGAAAGGGGAAGAGAGTTTTTTGCTACCTTCCTTGCTGTTTCTGATTCAACACATTGGCTTTCTCTAGTCCCTGTGGAAGAGGTGATAGTCCTTGGAATGATTTAATATATTAAAAAATAAAATATCTGAAGCTGGAAGCTCAGCCTCAGGCATGTGTTGCGCATGACAAGTGTCCAGCTATTTAGAGTTATATTTACTATTTCTAGTTTCAAAAAACCACATATTTTGAAAAGCAGAATCTACAGCCATTCAGCATTTGTCCTGGTGCTGATGTTGAAGAAGATGCTTAGCCTATCTCTTCATTTTGGGGTGATAAATCTTATTTTATTAAAAATAATATGTTTTCACCTCCTATGCATTTGATAATCTTGGCCTTTTCAAATATTTTCAGCAAACAGTCGCTGGTAATGCTCCCAGCAAAAGAGACAGTCATCAAAAAAACCTTTGGGGGAGGCAAGTGCAGAAAAGGATTCTAAATCTGCTTATATAAATTGGATTTTCCTAAGTTCTCAAAATTAAGGTAACTGTGAACATTTCAGAATAAAATACAGTCCAAATTTTGAGAAATACTCTTTCTCTTTCAGATATTTTAATATATATATATATATATGTACAATACATATACACAGTTATGTAAAATATCTCCAACATAAAAGCTGGAGTTTGCAGGGATTTAATTTTTTTCAGTAGGGTTTTAATTTCCTCTTGCACCTTGGAGAATATAAAAGAGCATGTGGGGAAGTATTGCCGTGTCTGTAGCTCACATGTTTTAACATAAGAAGAAAAAGCATTAAACCAATTTGGTTTTTGTTTCCTTGTTGTTATTTACAAATTTATGAACTTGAAAATATTTTAAAGGTTTAACGTCCATCAAAATGGTATTAATTTCGTAGAGAGTTTTTCCCAGTCTAACTGATGTGCTGATTCCCTAGTTATTTTTATTATCCAGAGGTGAGATATCATGAAAGGAGCACTAAGCTCTCTGCAAAGGTCTATCTGATGTTGGCCAATCAGAAACATTCTGGAGAAACTACTGCCTCACAGCTTCTGTCAGTGGTGGGTGATTTGACACCTTTTCTGTAGGAGATTTGAATGTGAAGAGCTCAGGCAGTTATCAGCATATCTAACCATACAAGCTGCCGTGGTTTGGGGTTTTTAGGCCTGGTTAGGTGCCAAAAGCTTTGTCGTGTTTGGTCACAGGAGTGGAATGGCAGGTTCAGGGTTCTGCATTTCATTTCTCCTGTGAGGCACAGACCTTTGTCTTCTTGGGGCATTATTTGTTTCTAGGACATCTCTGAAGTTCTGCTTCCCTGAATGCAGCAGTTCTTGTCCCTGCTTCAAATTCTATTTTGCTGAATGATCTTAAAATGTCTCTCTGGGTTTTGCTCCTTCTCAGTGTTGCTCAGACCACATTAGATGCTTCCTTGCTGTTTCCTTTATCAGCTTCTCTCTTTGCTACCTCTAAATCTAATATGAACCTTCAGGAAAAAGAAAAAAGAAAAGTGCAGTTAATTTTCTCTAGCCTGAATATGACATTTTTTTTCAAAAGAAATTAATCTGAATCCTACCATGACTCTTTATTTATACCCTCTGCAGTGAGTCTATAATGTATAAAGGTGTTTTTATATGCTTCTCTCAATTAAAGAATCGTGTTGTATGTTGAACGACAGTGGGCTGCTCTAAGTATGATTTGACTTGAGAAGGAATTGTCTTGCAATTCCAATGGATTTTTTTTTTTTCCCCTAAGAATTTTCTTTTTTTTCTTTTTTTCTTTTTTTTCTTTCTTTTTTTTTTTTTGATGTGTTCCAGGAAAGGCTGAGCTGCTTTTGCTGTTTTTAGAGGTTTTGCTGGTGTAACAGTTAAAAATAAACCTTGAATGCTCAATCAGCTAATGGCAGCCAGGTCTCATTATAACACTTAGTCATTATTTTTCTGACTAGCGGATCTATTCATACAGTACTTTTTTTCATGAAACTACCTGCATATTTTCCTTTCTAAGGACATCTCTGCCATTTCCCAAGTATATCACCACTTCATTTGAACTTTGCCATGTGAAATTGCTGCACATTTTTGGAATAATTACAATTCAGCTATGGCTTGACTTTCCATACACTGATAGTAAGTGATCTAGGTCTTTATTTTCCAGCAAAACTTTACCTTAGTCTCTGCTGATGACAATGTCTCGGCTCTCATGTTAGCTGTGAAGGCTTTGAAAATACCTCATCATTTTTTAATAATAAAGAAGGATATTTGTGCAAATCAAAATGGGAGTGAGTTAGATGGGAACTGCAAGCCCTGTGCTCGCTGTACCTCACATCCTACACGTGTATCTCTTTTAAAGGCAAGCAAAACATTTTAATGTGAATTCAAGGACAGGCTGTGCTCTTACTGTTGCTTTGATCAGTCATTTCTAGACGTGCTGCTTCCTCTGTCATGTTCAGATATTACATTTGGAAACTTGTTTGATTCTGAAGCTCATAAATGAGTAAATGTTTATATTTTTGGATTAACTGAACTGTGAGAATTTCATGGAAGATAAGAGTGGATTTAGAGCTGCAGTTCAGAGCCCACAGCCAGCTAAAAAGTTTTGGAGTAGGCAGCTATAGAAGGCTTCTCTCAGATTTTGTGCAATTTAAATACAATTCTCAGTGAGTTATATGAATTAAACTTAGGGTAACCCTAAGCAAATGATTATTAGAGATTAATCACCATATCTAAGCTCTATACTTTCATCTCCTGTGGTTCATATAAAGCAAACAAATAATCACCATCCTTTTAGTAGCACAGCCCGCAGTGCCCTGTATCCATCTCACTTTGTTGTGTATACACGTTAGGTTATGGTCAAAAGTTTTAATTCTTGCAACAATGCACTTTCTTTCTTTTTCTTTTGGAATACTTTGCACTGTGTACATTCAAGTTTATTTTTGCATGTCTTACTGGGAATTTTCCCTGTGTGAGGTACTGAATCCTCTCCTATTCCAAAATTCAGCACTTTATTTTAAGTGGCTGAGATAACTATTTGTAACTTCCAGCTCTGGTGTGGGCAGCTGTGTTTGCTCTTCAGTTTTTAGTTCATCAAAACAACCAGAGATCTTCTCCAGATGTGTATCACATATCAGTAACAAATACAAGATCAACCAACACACAAACTCCTAATCTTGCATCAGGCCCTGGGCTAACAGATCTTGTGGCTTGAAGTTACTCTTGCGTGCTTTGATGCTTCCTCTTTATTTACTGTCAGAAAGGTTTTTTAATATTTTTTAATGTCCCTCTTTTTCTATTGTCTGGCCCCTCTCAGCAGAAATAGGTTTGCTATTTTATGAATTCTTTGAAGAGTGGGCTGTGCTTTTTGGTACAGGTCATGGAGAAGGGGAGTATCTGCCTTGGGTAAAATTGGGAATCCCTTTTAACTTTTACATGTAATAAAATAGGAATAAATTTTTCTGTAGTGTTTGTTTGGTTTGGTTTTTTTAAATCAATATCCTCTTAAAGACCAGTGTTGTCAGGGAACAATAGAAGATGGCATGTTCATAGGTTGGTAATAGGATGAGTAATTTTTCAAATTTTGTTATATCAACTGAAATCCAACTGTGATAAAATCGTATCTGGATGGCTGTTTGATTTTTAGGGCATATCAAGCCCTTAATTTGTTTTTTAGAGAGAAATAATTACTGTGCAACAATTCCTTCCGTCACACTGGACCTTGACACAATTTCTGTGGCAACTGAAAACCAGAACTGGGTAGGAAGGTGAAACCATTTTTCTACCTCTTGAGCTGCCTCTGTGGGTCTTGCATCCTCACAACAGAAGGGGAGCTGGAGCTGCTCCTAAGTTGCTGAAAACCTACAGAATTTTTTTTAAGAATATAATTGGCAGTTGAAAACACCAGATTGATTTGGAACAATTCAAACCAACAAAACCTGCCATTCTGAATTTATGAAGTCTGTGTCAAAATGATTGTGATGTATTTACTCTTGTTTCATAATTCTGTTACATCTGCTTGATTAAACATTTAAACAATTGAAAAAGGGTAAATAATTATTGAGCCTAACAAATGTACACAGGAGAAATCAGCTGACCTTCAGTTCCAACACTTCAGCTTCTCTTGACATTTCCTTTATTTTGAGCACCTGCCCTAGCAAACACATTTCTGAGTAATTTCAAAAGCTGTTCAACATTAAGTCAGGCAAAATAAAGTTAACAATGGGAAATGCTTGGGAAATGAAAATTATTTGGGTTAGAAGAGACTAAACACAGTAAATGAACAGGAAGAATGTCAGACCTTAACTTAGCAGGTGCCCACTGTATTTCATCTTCTACAAAAACTTATGAGTAGATACTTTATTTAGTGTGCAGTCCTGCAGTGGAATGTATAGAATACCCAGGAAATAAATAGTTTTATAGGGTGGTGTGATGGGGAAAGGTTATGTGGTGTCTTCTGGAATATGTGTTGTAGTTCAGCAGAATGTATAGGGAAGGAGTTTTTTAAAAATTAATGTATAGTATGGTGGTATGTTTCATACTGTAATTACTTGATTAGCCTAAAGGCAACCTGCCCTATGTGTCAGATCAGTCAATGTCCAGATAAGTACTAAAATATTCTTGGGTATTTTTCAGAAATATGTTGCACAGCCCATATTTTGTCTTGCAAAACAGGGAAGAAGGGAGCTTTTTTTTTTTTTTTTTCCAAATAAATATGTATTACTGCTGCTTTGAAAAAGTAGGGATTCAAAGGCAGGATTGCATTCAAATCACTCTAGATTTAATTTTTTTTTCTTGGTAAAGGTAGTGAAATAGTGCATGAGCTTTCTGCCAATCTTAAAACAAGATAAATAACAATGGGTTTTATGGTGCACAAGATTTTTGGAAAGGACTTTATGGCAAGTGATGTGAAGAATTCCACCTTACCTCATCTGCCTGAAGTTTATAATGGACTTTATTCCCTTCCCTGTTCCACTGAGCTTCCAGCTGAGCAGCTGATAGTAGAAATACTGGATTTTTGTTAGTCTAAAGGTGATGCTCAGAGTGAAGTGTCAGAATCTGAACTTCAGGAATTCAATATTTGCGAGTTGTAGCCACCTACCTAAAACTGCACTTCCAAAGATCAGACACATCAAACAATTAGCAGGTCAGGGTAACATATAGAATAACAATAAATATCACCACATGCTAGCACTGAGAGTTATGTAAATTAGAGAATTTAAGCAATAACTTTATCACAGAGGACACTTCATAATACAGACTTTGACCTCATTAATAACCCTGCATTAGATAAAATACAGATACAAAGTGAACCATGAACTAAAAATATGAAGCAAGAGATGAACTTGAGCTATTACTGTCTGCCTGCTTGTATCAGAGCTTATCACAGGCCAGTGAAACACAGAATAGAACAAAATCCTCCGTGATCTTTTAGTAATACACCCTTGGAAGCCCTAATGCCATTGACGTCAATGTCAGAAAAGTTTGGAATCTGGTGCTTGTTATCTTCCACAGGATAGCAGGTGTTCAATCAAAGTTGGTAATGTATTTTCTGTGGATCTCATATACTTTAAAAGCAAGTAATTAGAATTATCCACAGATACTTTGTAGCTATGAATAATTCATTTCCTGTGCATCAATAAAATAATTATTGCATATTATCATTCTTAGCTTTCTACTTCAATAAAATTGCTCACATCATGTCACTGTCATAGTAATGTGCCTTTTTATTTTTCATATTAATGAAAATTACCAGTAGAATGGGGAAAATTGTAATAAGATTTTATGTCACCTATAAGCCTGTTCCACTGTATTGCACCGAAATTAGACAATATCTGGATTCTGGTTGATTGTAGATGGGTATTCTTGCCCACCTTAGACACTTTTAATGCTTCCTTTCTGAAATGATTGTTAAGTGTTTTAGAGCTCTTTCTTTAGCTTAACTCAATTACCAACTTTGTAAAATTCAGACAATTTCTTTATACTTCTAAAGCACTTTTTCTAATCTTGTTCCTTTATTTGTTTAGAAATTGACTACAGTCTTGATCCAGAATGATTTCACACATAAGGAATATATTATCTTCTTTAAAAACGTATCTCTATATTACATCAAGCAATCATTTAAATCTGTGCTGGCTTAAATGCATTTAGAAGTTGATCTTATTTTTAATAACTTATCTTTCAGACTCTATGTAATGCTCATTAGAAATCTTTATGTCAGCTGAAATTTATTTTTTGTTTTTTAAAAACCCTGAAACAATAGAGCAAATAGTTTGGGGTTAAAAGAAAAAGAAAAATATCAACCAAGCAAAACCAACAGACCAAAATAAATTCTTTGTTGGAATATTTAAAACCATACTGCCTGTTGAATATTTAGGGATTTTTTTTTTTAAACGGTATACTGCTTTGTTATGAATTTTTTGTTCTTTTCACTGTCAAAATGCCTACAGCATTGTGGCTTTAGTGCTTTTATAAGGTTTAAAAGGATCATTTTCAGGCTTGGGTAGTACTAGACATGGAACTTGCAATGGATTCCATAATGTGGAATAATCAGAAGCTTGGAGAGACCCCAGCCAGGTGCTGCAGCCATGGTTATTTGGATTTTACAAAACCTAGCAAGACTTTCCTGGCCATGTTCTGATTGAAAAATGACTTGGCCAGCCCAAGCTGCCTTATCTCCATCACATCCTGCGACAGGAGGTGAGGAGGTGGCCACAACACCGATAGAAAAATCCTGGTGTGGGTTGGGAGTTGGCAAGAGCAGCGTGGGGGCCTTCAGTGGGGGAGATTCCTGATGGATTTGGAGCTGTATCTGCTGTGTCTGATGGGAATTAACAGCAAATACAGTTCTAGGGAGAGGTGGAATTGATCCAACCCAACCTAAGGTCGTCTTCTTCAAAGAAAGGGGTTTAGCCCATTGATTTTTGGTTTTTACTTATCCTGTTATTCCTCTTGATTGCTAATTGTTCTTTGATAGTCTCTGAGCATTTAAAGAAGGGGGCTGAACCTGAGTCTTTCTTATTGAAAGCTCAGAGCTTTTCCCATTAGGATTAGATTATGAGCACAAATCATTGCAGAATCAGGTATGTACATAAAGGGATCCTGTGCAATTTTGGGCCAGGACAGAATCCTAAGCCTAGACTAGAGTTTCATTTGCTATTTTCTTTTCAATTTTCCAAACAATACCAAAATTCTGACATGTCAGGGATAGTTTCATGTTTAGCTTTATTTGAATTTTGAATGAATGGTGTGAAATTAAAAAAAAAAAAAAAAAAAAATTGTTCTTCCTTGAAAATGATTTAGGTTTAGAAAAGTATGGATGAAAATAAATCCAAATATACTGTATTTCCTAGGGAAAAAAAATATCCCGCATTTCTCATAGCTCTTCTGCTCTTTGGTCTTTCCTGGTTATCTCTTCCAGACTGCATAGATGATTATAGATTAAGCATATATTCATCAAGCAGCAGCTGACCAGGCTGCTCTGAAAGGGGACCGTCATGGTCACTGAAATATACATTAACGTCTTCAGGGTAGGACAGGACAGAGGGAGGGAAATAACGTGCATTTGAATAAAACTGTAACTTGAGGCTACAATTCTCTATACCAGCAACAAGCTGATGCTCTTTTCTTTTCTGTATTAGAATATTTCTTTGTTGCCTTCAACATGTTTCACCGATTTCTGTAAACCAAGCAAAAAGTGTATTCTGCTTATAAGAGAAAATGTGCTCAGTTTTGTAAAAGACTTTAGAAATATTTTTTATTTCTACAGTTCACAAGCTCAGGTTTTCATAAAACTTCTGTCATTGGTCTGAACTTAAGCCTTTTTTCCCCCAACCTTTGCTTAATTTAGAGGGTAAGTGCAATGAAATTAATTTTTTAAACTTATTATATGGCACCTGTAACATAATCCAAGTACTTTAAATTTTTCCTTTGAATGTGAAATAGCATTTAAATTAGCAAACAAACACAAAAATTCAGGCTGTAAACAAAGATCAAAAACTGCCCAAATTAGGCAGGTATCCTGAAGAACTGAAAAATAAAATAACTGTCCTGTGACAAGCTCAGGGGTTTAGATTTAGCAGAATATTAAGTAAAATATTTTATTTTTCCCATTACTGCAAGGTGAATGAATCCTTTGTTTGCAATCTATAATTTTAAAATATTTTTTATATTAAGAAATGTAAATATTCAACTTAATTATGTGGTGTACACCAAATGCTTTGTGCCTTATCTATAATACCATGGCTCTGCACACATGTGCTGCCTTCTGTTATTTACTATTGTCTTAAATTCAAATTTGTTGTCAGGAAAATATCTTCTTTTTCCATCCTTCTGTTTGCTGAAACCTGGAACTCAGTTCTCAGCTCATGCCTGTTTGAAGCACAAAGATACAATTGTGCTGTGTGTTAACATTCAGTTTAATTTGGAAATAATCTTAACAAAGTACTATGGAAAATGCTAGTGGTGGGATAAAAAATGCTGTATTCACGGTAAAAGAATATCACTGCCTGGTGGTACTTTCTCTTCTCTTTCTTTCCTCAGTTCTGTGCTGTGGAGCCACATGTTTTGCTCTTAAATATATGTCAAAACTGATTAATTCTGAATTCTACTGCTACTTAAACATCTTTCCAGGCATGACCACATCAGTGCAATCAGTGACAGTGATGTCAATGCAAGTGAATCCTTTTAAATGCATTTCCATTTAGCATTGATACAATCACACGATCAGACTATTAAATAGTCCATGAAGTGGGGGGTGTGTATTGATCTCCTCCAATAGAGCATTCTAGTGTAAGAATTGCCCAGTTATTATACTTCAGGATAAGATTCACTCCTTTGAGCTCCTCTTGCTTGCGACAGTCACAGAATCCCAGAATGGTTTGGCTTGGAAGGGACCTTAAAGCCCATCCAGTGCCACCCCTGCCATGTCAGGGACACCTTCCACTGTCCCAGGCTGCTCCAAGCCCCAGTGTCCAGCCTGGCCTTGGACACTGCCAGGGATCCAGGGGCAGCCCCAGCTGCTCTGGGCACCCTGTGCCAGGGCCTGCCCACCCTCCCAGGGAACAATTCCTGCCCAAGATCCCATCCAGCCCTGCCCTCTGGCACTGGCAGCCACTCCCTGTGTCCTGTCCCTGCAGCCCTTGGCAATTGTCTCTCTCCAGCTTTCCTGCAGCTCCTTCAGGCCCTGCAAGGCCACACTGAGCTCACCCCAAAGCTTCTCCTCTGCAGGCTGAACAATGCCAGCTCTGGCAGCCTTTCCTCCCAGCAGAGCTGCTCCATCCCTCTGCTCATGCTGCTGCCTCCTCTGGGCTCTGTGCAGCAGCTCCAGGTCCTTCCTGTGCTGGCCCCAGGGCTGGGGCAGCTCTGCAGGTGGGGTCTCAGCTGGGCAGTGATGGTTCCTGCTCTGTCCCTGGAGCTCGGCACAGCTCGGGCTCTTCCTGCTCCAAGAATCCACACACCTTGTTCTGTTTAGATTCCTTTAGAGCAGGACAATTCCATCAGCCCTGGAGACAGCACAGAGCATGGAGGGGGTCAGTTTTCCCTCAGGTGCTTGCATTGATTATCTAGACTCATATGATCAGGATTAGGAAAGGAGTGTTTTCCTAAGTTAACTGGGATGAATCTGTGGAGCCCTTCAACCTTTTTCTCCTGGAAGCTTTTAAAGGATCTGCTTCACTGCCCTTGCAGAGGCTTTGAATATTAGCAGCCTCTTAGTCTTGTATCCAGTCTGTTTTAATTTAAAAAATATAGTGGGGGATTCTTTTTCTTGCTTAAATGGTTTTGTGGATTTGGTACAAGCAGTGTCCAGGTGAGGGAGAATGTCTGGTGATCAGGTGCCCTGAATTTGCTCTGATGAAACAATGAAACTAAGTGAAGAAATCGTATATACTGTAATGTTCGTTCAAACAGAAAGAAATTGAAAAACAGCTGCACCTGGGGAAAAAGATTTGGAAAGGCACCTGGATATGTTCCAAACGTGTGCTTTCCTAATAATTAGCACATCATACACCTAGTTAGCATCTCATAAATAACCATAAAGTAGTCATTTAATGAATCACTTTACTTTGTGCTGTCAGAGGTTACAAAAAAAGCAAAATACTTTGTTTATTTTAAGAACAAGGTGTGACTCTTCTTTCAGCATCATTTAAAAAACTGCAGTAGGAAAAGTGGTGTCACCTTACAGAGCAGCTGGGGTGTTTTTAAGCTACAGAGTATGATTTATGTGCCATCAAGTGCATCAGGGGTATCAGGGCACTGCTGTTGCTGTCCCAGGGGTGTCCCACGCCAGGGGGCGAGGGGGAACCCCACACTTAATGAATCACCTCCTTCCTGAAGATAAGAAACCCCAAAGCTCTGCTGGGAAAGCCAGACTTGGATCTTTTCAGGATTCTGCTCCCAGGGAGAGTGGATTCGCTCAGGAGAAAGGGGTAGGGCCTTAGTGGCAGGAGAGTTGCAAGAAAGCTGGTCAATATTCAAGATAGCATCCTCCAAGCTAAAAACAGTCTAGCCAAAGAACAGGACACCCAGCCAGGAGGGCTGTAGGGATGAACATGCAGCTCCTGGCAAAACTCAAACATGAAAAGGGAATAGATGGAAGATAGAAGCAAAGACAGGTAATCCTGGGAGGAATATAGAGAGGCTGAGCATGAAGGGCTGGGGTTAGGAATGCCAGAGCCCACTTGGAGTTAAATCTGGTGAGAGTTGTCAAAGGCTACGAGAAGAGCTTTCATAAATACATCAGGAGCCAAAGGAATATGAGGGAAAACATGAGCCTGCTGCTGAGCTGGGGCAGCGGCCTGGGGGCAGAGGGTGTGGAGAAGGCTGAAGTACTGAACATCTCCTCCCTCTCAGTCTTTACAGCAAGGCTGGCTTTGGAAACCCAAGGCCCCAGAAATCCAAGGAGTCTTTCTTGTGGTGGAACAGGACCAAGTTAGGGAACATTTAAACTAGACATACAAAAGACCCTGGGCCCTGGTGGGTTTATGCACAAGACTGCTGCCTGATTTCTCTGCGAGGCCACTCTCTATAACCTTGGAATGGCCATGGAGCTTGGGAGAGGTGCCTGAGGACTGAGGAAAGCAAATGTCCTTTCTCTGTTCCAAAAGGGCAGAAAGGAGGACCCAGGGATCTACAGCCACTCATCCTGCCCATTGTAACCATCCAGGGTGGAGCACCTGAAGTGCCTTTTGTGAAGAACTTTCCTGTTTATTCTTGTTATTATATTTTTAATGTGTAAAAAGATGCACTTCTGGAGGAATTTCTTCTATAGGAAAGAGTGTTCAAGGTCCAGCTTCTACATACAGGCTTTGAAAACTAAAAGTAGCCTGATTTTTAAGCCCTTGGCCTTGGTGGTGGTTATATGAAGGTACTGTGAACAACTGGCAACTCAATTTTCAGAGAAATCAAGCATTCCTTTACAAATCCAGGACAGTTTAAGGCTTAAAACTTTTGGGTAGGAACTCTTTTGGTCTATTGCTGTGGTGTATTTGTACAGACTAAAAGCCCAAAATTATGCATAACTTAAATTTCTCATTGGAATTAATGATTACATTCCCAGAAAAATATCAAAGTTGGTAGTCAGCTTTGCAAATTCTTTAATTTTTCCTTTCCTTCATAATGAGGGAAAACTTACCACTGATGCAGTTAACCAGAAGGTAAAAATGAAGTAGAAACTTAAGCAAAATATTGTATTCTCCTTCTCTTAAGAATTAATGATAATGTTTGTGATTAGTCTGTCACGCAAAATACGAATAATTAAGTACAACAAAGGTCTCTGTATTTAGAATTAATTAAAAAATAGTTAAATAGAGCACCTCGCTAAGGAGCTTTTCTTGTTTGCCTAAAGTTAAGTAAATATGCTCAGTGTTGTAGGATCCAGGTATATAAGCACTGGGAAGAGAAGCAAAAAGGAAGGTTTGAAAGGTGGAGTCTGCGCTTGTACTCTGGACTGGCTGCAAGTCAGGGTGGCTATTAGAGGTGTGAGTGGTGGTGACCAGTGTAAATCTGATTTTGAAGCTAATTTATGTTTACTAAACTCTCTTACATGAGGCCAATCCCATTTTTATCTTCTGGTTTTGGCCTCTTCAGTACCTCCATAGATTTTTTTTTTCTATTATACAAACAAGTGAAGATACCTTTTCACATCCTAATATTTTATTGAAAACCAAGGCTTTAGTTTAAATACTGAGCATAATAATTGCATTTCTTATCTAGCAACAGATAAAAATTGATGAAATTCTGAAGAGATTCAGCTGGTACCATGAAACTAATTGTGTTTTTTGGGGCCATAGAATAGGGGGAAATAACAACCAACACATAAAAATCTGTTGCAGAAACTTTTGAATAAATAAACTGAACAGTATCATTAGAGAGCCTTTGACATCCATCAGCCTTCTTTACGTGGTAAGTACCAATAAATGTCTGTGGAAAGAAAAACTCAGAATTATCTAATGTGGTGAGTACAGGGAAGGTATTTTTGGATTTCTTAATGTATCTTTCCATTCTGCAGTGCATCATTAGGTGTTATCAACAGCAAGGAAAACTGCCAATCATCTTAACAACTAACTGCTTTTAAAAAGCCATCTAGCAACTTTAATTATGATTAAGTATTTATGAAATTAAGTAATGCCGAACACACAAATTCCATCTGGTAATGATCAAGGTGTTTATTTTCTCCATATTGTTAGGCTTTGCTTTTGCAGAGCACTCTGAGCATATGCATACTTCTGAAGTTAGGAGAAGCCTCTTACATAACCAACACATTTTAATTACCTTGAAAGATAAACTCCCAAAGACCTCCAATAGTTTCTCCAGGAAGCAGCAGTACTTTTTACCTCCCATTTTTATTTAATGCTCTTTCTGTGGTTTACCTTCCCTCCAAATTGTTCCCTGGGAGGGTGGGCAGGCCCTGGCACAGGGTGCCCAGAGCAGCTGGGGCTGCCCCTGGATCCCTGGCAGTGCCCAAGGCCAGGCTGGCCATTGGGGCTTGGAGCAGCCTGGGACAGTGGAAGGTGTCCCTGCCCATGGCAGGGGTGGCACTGGATGGGCTTTAAGGTCCCTCCCAAACCAAACCGTTCTGTGAATTTTTTTTTTTTTTTTGGATGAACAACTGGTTTATTATTTTACAGTCTGAAGTAATTGAAATAGTAAAACTGAGTGAAAGTAGCCCTACAATGTTCCATAGCCTGGGAAGTGGGGTTGGGGATAACACATCCAACATCCTGCTCTAAATAAGTTTGAGCAGAGACTTGCTTTCCCGTTCTACTTCAGCTCATCTAAGAGCTTTACCCCAGTAGCATTAAGTAGTCATTCCTCTCATTTTATGTTTTTAATTAACAGAAAATAAAAACAAATAATAAACTTAGATGAAGACGCTTTGGGCAGATGAACCTGGGAAGTCTGCAAGAATTTTTCAGTCAGTGCTTGCTGAGGTTTTTTATTCATTTACAAACTGTTAGGATACCTTCTGAGCAGGCATTTCTAAATCTAAATATTGTAGCGTTTTGGAAAATTTGAGGGTCTGGTCAGGACTGGATGAATATTGCCCAAACCTGTAGGTGCTAGATGAATGTAGGTGGAAAATATCTGAAAACCTTTGTGACTGATAATAATACCCTGTTAGGTCCCTGTGGAATTTAGAGACTTAACTACTGTACAGCTTTGTAATCAATGAGAGTCATAAACTGTTAACATGTCTTGCAGCTAAGAGCTCGGTAACATTTGTCAGGTACTGAAGTATCTTTGCAAATCTGGCTCTCCATCCTTCTGGCATATGGAATCCTCCTCCTCTCCCTCAATGGTGCTGTTGCTTTTGGCAGCACTGGTAGTACTGCCCTTTTTACTATTATTCCTCCTCCCCGTGCAGAAACTCCTGTTTAATGTGCTGTAACCTTCTGGTCCCTGACAGTCAGAATCCAGAACACAGCAGGTTGGAGCACATCCATCTCCTATCTGGTCCCATTGCTTCTCACTGTCTGTTCTGTCTCCTCCCCTGCACATTTCCATTTCCCAGAGTGCCCATGGGGCACCATTTCTATGGTTGGAAGCACTTAACTACTCTTAATTTTTTTTCTTTTTGTTTTACTTTCCTTACTTGGCTCTGAAGATATTTTGCTGATACACTATTGTAACTCTCTGAGGATGGGAGCAAAAAACTAAATCAATTATCCTTACCTTAATTACCCTTATTATCCTTACCTAAACTTTTTTTGTTTGGTTCACTGCACAAACATATACACAGAAGAAAACCACCCTGCTAGTCCTCATTTTCTTCTAAGAAATTCATTGACCTGACTTAGCCATCAGAGGTTTTGGATGTTGGAATTTTATACAGCCAGTCGGCAATCTAACATAAAATTTCCTTAGGCTTCACCTTTATAGACCAAATCAGAAAACTAAAAAAGAACTCAAAATTTATAAATTTAATATTCCAAATTATGTAGGCAATTCCACTGTTAGGCAGCATGCCCTAGTGCAGTTATATGTGTTTCATTTTCAGAAGACCCTTCAATACATATTTATAAAGAACTAAGATTTCTGTGAATGCATTTTTGTGCTTGGGCTCTTTCCTGGGCACTTTGTCACCTTCTCAATTTTTTGTTGTTGTTGTTTTTGTTTTTTTCCAGATTAATGTTTAAATTAACCCTGCATTTGGCTAACAATTACCCTGATGTTTAAAACTTTTGTTTGAACAACACTCCCAAAAGGGAGCATATGCCAAATTGTGTGTTGGTAATTAAAAACATACATTTCCATCATTCAGTAACCAGACAAGCCTAGTGTGCTTATTTCCTTGCACTTGCCTGGCAAGAGGGTTTATATTATCTCATTAAAACATCCAACTTCAGTGGCAGTAACAAACTAAACACAAAAGAACACCAAGTGCTGCTTCTTTGCAATGAATAGCAGCTAAAGAACTCAGTCATACATATATTTGTGTTTTCGAGTAAATAACCCAAGCTGCAGAGTGTAATAGAATGATTTTACAATGAGTCTTGGCTCTGAAACAAATGGACAAGAGAAATAGAAGGTAGATTTTAAATGTTATTTGTCTCCCTGTAAATTATGCATTTGTATTTTAAATTACTTTACTCTCTAAATAATTAAATAAACAGTAGGTTAAAGCCACTCATTTATGTGTCATAAGACTGCTCAGTGTTAAATGAGATTAAACGAGTCTTTCATTTTTGGTTAATAGTTGAATTATTAATTGTGCTTGTACGCCTCTATAGGGATTATTTGGAGAACAGAATTTAGACTGTGTTATCCTAAGGAATACAGAGTGTCTGTTTTTAATTCACTGCTGAATTAACCGTACTGGGGTCTGAGGAAAAGGCTGCTGGCCACCAGCCAACAGCAATTGCCACAAGTCAAAAGAGCTGCAGGCAGCAGGTCAAATTTAAAAAGTACGGAATGCTAAAGCTCAATTATTTAAATCAAAAAAACTAGTGTGGATGATCAAATAAGCAGTTGAGAGTATTTGATTGGGAGCACATGGAAACCATCTGTTCCTCTTAAAGCAAAAGCCCAGTAATAAATACAGGCAATCAGTGTCGTTAGCTGACTACACTTACTTAGGACACTAGAATGCCATTCTCTGACAATTTATAAAAAACATTTCAGATTATTTGTGGGGAAAAACATGTGTATATGCATATGAGAAATGCCCCAGAAAAGTGTGAAGAGTTTTACCTTGTTATTCTTCCCTACAAATTAATGCTGTATAAGTATAGATCATTTCTGCTTTTTTTTTTTTTTTTAATTCTTTTTCTTGGTGATCTGTCCATTCCAGATAGATTTCCAGTGGAGAGTTCTGAACAATGTTATTTTACATGTACTGTTGTTGAATGGTCAAAAAATGTCCTACATTTATTTTCTCTTTTTGTAAAAGACTGTTTGGTCTTTGGTGCTAGAAATGATTGAAAGTGAAGCAGAAATTTCTCTCTGGTTTGACAGCAAAATATTTTAACTGTTGTGATAATTAATCCATTATTGCTTGCTATAGGAGAGGTTTATAATAGTTGAATTCATTACCACTACCTGGGATAATTAAATAAAAGCAAGTGCACAGGGGGCTTGTCCTGCAGTCATTTTTCTAAGTTGTAGTGCATATTTCCTGCATTTCAGACCCATGGCAACCTCTCTCAGAAACAGTATATTGGCTGCTTATGTGCAGCACCACTCTGAAATTTTATGGAAAGTTTCTTCCAAATAGATGGGACTTGTCTTCTGTTTGTGGAATGAGTGCAGTGAGCAAATGCAGTGATCAGGCACATGGAACTGCACAGAAGGGTAGTAGGGGGGTGAGGTTTTCCTGAGTGTACTTCTCTAGTATTACCTAAATATCAAATATTTTTCGTATTAGAATCACAGAATATTCTGAGTTGGAAGGGACCCAGAAGAATCACTGAGTCCAAGTCTTAAGTGAATGGCCCCCGTGGGGATCAAGCCCATTGCCTTCGTGTTATTGGCACCATGCTCTAGTACTGTACGAAATAAAGGAATCTGTTCCTTACCTCCAAAATTCTTCTGTCTGCCCAATGGCTTTAAAAATATTAATTTGCACAGACAGAAGGTGTTGGTGGGAGCTCTATGAATATCCAGGCTTGATTGCCATAGGCGTACACAGAGATCACCACCTCTTAATCCATTTCAAGTATGAATTTACTTGTTAAATTCTTCCTGTCCTTTCCTTCCTTACATTCAGTATCCAGTCTTTTGGTCTTCTATGTGCCAGGCAGGGGTTTTGGAGCTCTGCTCAGCTTCCTGATGCCCAGGAACCTGGCATAAATAGCTGTTGCATACACAGCAAGTGCAATAATTCTTGAGACAGCCCTGAAGTCAGTTTTGATAGCTCTGTGCCTGAATTAATACCCAGTAGTTCTGTTGTGGATGGAGTTTAATTGCTGCCAGTGACTTCAGAACTGAATAATATTTTAGATGGTTCACAGAAGCAGAGAACTGAAATGGCAGGAAGACTTTAGGTCAAGAAAAGGCACAAGAATGCCAGCACCTTTCTAAATGGTCTGTTTTTATTGAAGATTTTTGTTCCTTTGAAAGCAAAGTAGAAGAGACGCGGAATCCTCAGTGAAGGAGGCTGGTACAAAACCTCAAGCCCCAGCTAAAAAACCTCATGAAGTGCTGTCCAAAGTAAGGCTTAGGACAATTTTAGCACCAGGAGCTGATGGAGGAGAGGGCTGGAGAGTTGAATGGAGATGTCATGTCTCATCACTTGTGTCCTGCTCTGAGATGGGAATCTAGTTTTAAAAGTTACGGTGAGCGTGTTCAAGAAGTCACGAGCTCCTTCAATTTGCCCTTGTTACAGGAAACTGGAAGTCTTCAAACCAGCTGCATGGCTGAATCACAGTTTGATACCTGTGCAAGTGAGAGATTAAAAGAAATAGGCAAAGAAGACACCAAAGATGTTCTGAATATGTGTTCAGAACTATAAACTACTTACCTTTGAAAACTAGGACATCTGTATTTGTAAAATAAACATAGGAAATTATTTTTAAAATTGCATAAATGGGGAGCTCCATCTTTATACACTAAAAATCATGACAAGAAATTCACTCTCACTTTGTTTTCCTCTTAATTTTCCTTGGTACACATGGCTTTGGCTGCGTTGAAAGGATTTAGACTGAGGAAAAATGGTAGGATAATATAATGCCCTTTGTGTCTTCTACTTTTGGCTGGTACAGGTTAAAGTTTTGGGCAGTTCTGCTACTTGGAATTCAGTAAACTGCTTGGTGATGGTAGGTAAATTTCTGAAGCAGAAAAAGGGGCATATTTCTTGCTTTTTTTTAGTGTAACATATCCTCTGTGCATGTTTTGAGTTTCATGGGCAGGAGAAAGGCTAGACTGAGGTTCAAGTCAAGCAGTATAATAAAAATGTAAGTCAAAAGTCAAAAAGCACATTCATAGCTTTCTTTCCTGGGAGTTTTGTATAAAATCAGGTTCTGTTTATCTCCTCTGTGGTGCTCACTCATTTTTCTCCACCTTTGCAGCTGTGAAGTTGCACCAAGGGGGAGACCTCATGTAAATCTCTGTTCTTTGAAGTAAAATATCTTCATTAAATAAGAATGGCTCTAAAACAACAGCAAGCAACATCATGTACTTGATGGGAACAAAAATTACTTTTTAAGCATTCTTTGGGTAGTCCTTCAGAATGTTTTTACACAAAGTGAAAATCTGAAATTTCAAATGCAGGTGCTGTTGTGTATTTGGAATGATGACCTTTCAGCAACAGAGTGCTTCACTTCAATATATTTCAAATCTTTGTTCAGTTACATAAAGTTATGAATTAATTAATTGCAAGTACAGATGGGCAAACCAAACTACCCAATGTTGATGATTCTAGAAATAATGCACAACATAAGCACTTCTTGGAAATTTATGGAGAGGTGGCAGCACACTGTGCAATTTTTTTGTACCAACAGTTAGGCTAACTAATTACAGTGTTCTGTATTTGTGCTGTCACTAAATGGTTTCACAGTGTGTAGCCACATCAGTTCTGTTCTTGAATTTGGCAACTTCAATTATTACTGATAAAAGCTGATTTGTTCAGAAAGTCTAAACTATGGGAAGTATGCTATTAAATTCTCCAGGGATCCTGTTTTCATTTAAACTGCTTTCTTTAGTATCAAAAACTTGAATTTTCAATGAACAATTGAATAAAAAAGTAAATTATTAAGCAGAGCTCAAATCTTAGAATGTGGAGTGCCCTTCTGGCTTATGTGGGAACTGTTTTATTTCAGAATAAAAATGCTGAAAGGTTCCTAAACAGAGTTAAACATTTTAAGATAAATTTTCTCCTTTACATGAGTGAGCGAAGTATAAATTTTGCTTTTTGTGAGGTGCAAGAATGTGATGTGTTCTTGCAATGCCTATTAAAACAAGGTAGAGAAGACGGCACAGTTGTTTGGTACTGACAAGCTTTAAAAACAAACCTCTACATTGGTGGTAGGTGGGGAAAACAATTGCATCTTGTAGAGTGAATCACACATAAGGATGCAATTCTGGAGTTGTGGGTCAGACTGAAATCTCATGGAACTTGTAGTCTGCAAGTAATAAATTATATTAATGCCAAGGAAACTGCTATTAGTGCACTCCCAGTGCAGAGAGGTGCTAAAGATCAACAGGTAATCCTCTTATCAAAGAGTTTGTAATGGAAACTGATAGCACAGTAAAAGAAATAATGTATCAAGGAGTGAGAAATTAAATGGTGGGATGCTGCATTTTTTTCTAGAACTGCTTTTTTTTTTTTGTCAGGGAAGACGAATAAAACTCACTGTGTGAAGGATAACTAGGGAGGAATAGGAGCAGAAGGAAGTGGATAAGGGAGGACAAGAGGAAGAGTAAGCTAAAGGCCAAGGGCTTGTGAGGATGACAGATGGAAAATTTGGGGCTAATGACAGAATTACACGGGGGAGGGAGATAGAGAGCTGGCTGATAGCCTTGAAGAGGCAGCTGCTTTAGGAAGCAGCAGAAGCAGCACAGATTCGGGATAGGTTAAAGAATATGTCAGAAATGAAGACAACAAAAGAAAATTTCCCCTTTCTCCTTTGCAGTACTTGGGTGGTGCTGATGCACCTTGCTAAGCATCTTACGAGGTGTGGGGATGTTTTGTGTTTCAGGCCATTTCACCAGCTTAATCTCCTGATAAGCTTTCTAACATCTGTTCTGAACCTGACATTTATTTTCTTTTCCATGTTATCCTTGAGGCAAAATTCTTTTCTCTGGTCCCCACTGCAGCTCTCTTATCTAAACTGCAGGTCTTTGTAGGAGTTTGCATCCATCGAAGGGAAGTTTTGCATACCAGTCAAGAACAGAATGTATTTAATGATTCTTCATTTTCCTACTTCAAATGCTACAGAAAAGAGGATTCAGGAGGTTCTTGCAGATTGTTTTCTGTTATTGTTGCTGCTATTCTTGTTTTTATTTTCCTTCACAACCTCTTCAACGACTTCAACACTTGATTTTGGAGAAAGAAATGGCCAGCTATTGACAAGTAACATTCATTGCAAGTGTCATTTGTGGCTGTGTGCACTTTATCAAATCCATAATCTAGCAAGCATTTGATTAGAAAGTAAAATGATGTACATAATTTTGAATTTAAATTTTTCTGTTGCTCCCGGGGAGTTATCACATTTCCTTGTAAAGTGAATCTCTTTTAGAGGACTGTGGATTTTTGTTGTCAATCAGTAGAGAAGTTCATTCATATTTTTTATGGTGACTGAAGTGCACCACGTGCACTTTTTTTTTTTTTGTCAGCACATTTTAGTCTCCTAGGTGTTTAGAGGAGCTGCATGTTTTTCACCGTATTACTGAAATATTTAAAGGTGGTTCATTTGAACAGCACAATTATCTGAAAGTTGGGGCGGGGAGGGGTGGGGTGGTGTTGATTTGTTTATTTTGCTGGAGTTTGTTGTTTGTTTGGGGGTTTGATGGATGTTTTTTAGGTGAAAAGAAGATTCCTCAATTACATCTGCTGACAGGAAGGAGGTATTCCCTAGGATAAACAGGCATTCCTTAGGGATTCCCAAGGCAAGTGGTTTATGAGAGAGCAGAACAAAGAAACTGTCAAGATTGACAAATAATGAGTACATATCTGTAGGATGAAAGCATTTTGTTTTTAAAGAAACTGTACATTAAAATACCAGTGCAGAGCTCTGTTAAAAGACTTGATAGAAATTTATGGAAAATAGAATTCTAATCTTTAAAGGATCACTTTTTTACATAGTTGGGAAATATTCAGGCATAATTAGTAGTAATTAATAAAATTTTAACTCAAACTATCCATTTGTGATTTTTGGTAAAGTCATTATGAACATAAGCATTACAAGTAGGAAAAAAATGGCATCCATCTCCTGAGGAACACATTTCTGGTTTTAAATTAATAGGTGTCATGGGTTAGTAAGCATAGTCCTGGAAGTGATGTTCTTGCAAAGGGGTGCTTACAGCTTCCTCTGTGACTTGACAGGACCTATCAGCTGGCCAGTTTGAATATGGACAATTCTTTGAGCCACTTAAAGTTGTGACTGCCTCTGTGACCCACACTTAAGAATAGTAAACCCCGAGGCAGAGGCTCTCTCTCGTTTCCGGCGCTGGGACAGGTGGCTGCGGGCCCCGTGTGGGGGCCAGTGGGCCCAGACCCTGCTTGGGCCAGGCTGGGCTGGGTCACGGCCATCCTGGAGCCGGTGGGCCCTGTTCCACCGCGGAACCCCCCCCCCCCCCCTCCAGCCCTGCTGTGGGCAGCCGGATCGGCTCGGCTCCGCCCCCTCTCCACTTCGATAAGAAACATTCCAGCTGCAAAGCCTGGGTGAGATTAACCCTTTTAGTGCTGTGAAGAGCTGAAAACCTAAGGGAAGAGAAAGAAAAGATGCTTAAAGTTGAAATTCTGTTGTGAAGCTATGATAATCAGAGTACCCGTTGTAATTTCATGAAGGCATGGGGGGTGGAGTGTTCAACTCGTGAGCAAAAGCACCTGCGCTGAGATAGGCAGATGCTGAAGCAGCTGTAATTTCATGAGAAGTTTGAACAGGGAGAGATGGAAGCGATGAGGACTTTTGCTCCCAATGGAAAAAGAGCAAATGGAAAAATCTGTTCCTAGAGATGCTCCCAGAGATAGTCCTAAAGATGAAGATGAGGAAGACCCTTTGCTCCCAGGGAAGGAGAAGGGCCACTGTTCTTAGAGATGAAATGCTCCCAGAGATGGGTGAAGAGAACTTTTATTTCTGAATGGCTCAACCTTAAAATTGTACCCCAAAAAACTTCAAGAGTGGACCCTCGAAAGCAGTTGTGGGAAAAGCTGCAAGTTGGGGGAAGGGACTCACATGCGAGCAGAGACTCCTCTTCCTAAATGGACTGAACAAGGTTATTATGGAAGTGGTAAACAGACTGAACGTCTCAAGGGTTGTCTTTTTACATTGTCACTGAGAGAAAGGAGAAAGGTGGGGAGAGGAGAAGTGTTCTGAAGGTGTGGTATAATTTTTTTTTCTTTCTTTTAGGTCTGTTAATAAACTTCTTTATATTCTTTCAAGTTTGGTGCCTGCTTTGCATTTCTCCTAGTTCTTATCTCACAGAAGATAAACAGTAATGAGTATTTTAGACCAAACCACTACACTAAATTGGTGTTTCTGCCTAGTTACAAACCAAACCCGCTACAATAGGTAAATAGGTTGCATAAAATGTAAGAACAAGTACAAAACACAGAATACTACTGATATCAATTAGAAAATGAATCAAGAATCAATACAGACAATTTTCTGAATTTTTTTTTAACAACAGGAAGATTTTCCCTGTCAATGGTTTATCCAAGATAGAGAAAAGTAGTGTATAATGCAAATTAAGAGGAAACAAGCTGCTACTTCCAAGATAATATTTTTTCCAGTTGTGTCCAAACCCAAACTGAGATCTCAGTAAGACTTTTAATAAAACAATAATCTACAGGTTTAAGCCCACATTAGCATCTTTAAGCTCACTATATTTACTGTTGGCTTCTCCTATTGCTTCAGTGCTTTTAATTCAGTAGATGGACTTTTGACATGCACTAAGTCCACTGCATTTGGCATGATCAGGCTGGGTGGAGAGACCATTGGCCATTCTCTGAACAAAAGAAACTTTTCTTCTGTTCTGAAATGACCTCCTTCTGGAGCAGTGTTAGACCCTACTGACCAGAGCCTGATGTGGAAATGACATGGCCACGTCACCTAAAACTTCCTGTTGTCACAAATTGAATTAATTTGGGGCTGTCTGTTTCCTTTAAAGCAACATTTCAGTCACAGAGGCATTTGTAACTTATAAAAGTCTGTGAAACTGTTTTCAGGCAGCTTGTGGTCCTCGGATCAAAAGGACATCCATGCTTCAGTTCTTTAGGCTTTTGGGACTCCTTTTTTTGGGCACTCTTGTAATTAGAATACAGCTGAAAAGGTGATATTTTATTTCAAACGTTGTAAGGGAGTAATAATTCACGGCAGAGATCTACGTTTGGATTTCCACGGTCAAATGCCCTTGGAACACTGAACTATTCCCAGAATCTTAGCTGTTGCCAACCCCTCAGTGTCCACAGGAGTGTAAATGATGGGATTGCAGCACCGGGAACTGGGGATTCAGTCACTTTCAAGGTCAATAACGCTCAAGGAAAGGGTTCTGTGGATTTTCCAGTGTGGTCATTGCTCCTGGGGTGGTTGTAGGCGTGGCAGTATAGATTTTTGTGAGTATTTGGAGAATGCTGTGTAAACACATGGTGTGTCTGGATAGTCCTCTCCATGTCCTTTTGGCTTGAATCCAGCATGTGGAACACATGTAATTTTTACTTGAATTTTTTTTTTTTTTTTTTTTTTTTTTTCGATGAAGTAAGCAGGCCTTCTTTCCAATAGCTCTGGTGTGATGTTAAATGGAATTGAAGCTCTGTCTCTTTGTTCCAATTCCTCAGGAAAAAAAAAAAAATAGCAAAGGCTTAATATATCATTTCTGGTAACTGCAATCGTAAGAGCGCTCACCAAGCTTACAACAGGACAGTGAAGAGAAAAAAGTATCCCCGCATGCACTAATTTTGTACTTTTTGTGGTTTGGTTTTTATGGTTTCATGTGTCTTTGCTGTCATTTATTGCAGTATTAGAAGGTTAGAAATGTATATTGTCTAGGACGCCAAATATATAGTTCATGGTTTAAGCAGGATTTTGAGAACTTTAGTGTTGTGTGAGCTTAGTGAATTTGAAACTTCAGTGCTGGTTTGAGAAATGACTTAATGACAATGTCTGCATCTTATCAATTCATCATATTTGTCTGCCTCTGTTCGAAACTATTATTGTTATACGTGATGCAGCCTGAAGTAATCTATGTAAGGAAGACCCCTTTAATATAGTGCACTTTGTGATTTCCTTCAGGATTCCTGAGGAGATAATGTGATTTGAGAGTTCCTAACACCTGAAGCTGCAGAATTTTCCCTAAGTGTTTCCAGAAAAAAGGATTAGAAACGTTGGATGTGCAGAGTGATCTTTACTTCTTTATTCTTTGAGCTTCTGGCAGGCAGTAGAAGAGATTTATTGAGTTGGAAACGCCTTGAAAAGCATTAATTGCATTTGATTGTGACTAGTGAAGAATCTTCTACGAATTGTAGCTCAGACTTTTTTAAAATATTCCTGTGTTCCACCACATCTCGTGGCAATGAATTTCACAATGTAACTATGTATTGTGTTAAAAACTAAGCATTATTTTCCTGTTTGGACTTTTAATATACTACCTAACATTTGTATTGATGGTTTCTCAGTTCTTGTACTGTGAGAAAGTGTATTACTCCACATTTATTTCCCTCACTCCTTCTCCTGATTTTATAAATCTCAGTAGTATTCTAATTCCCCTCTCTCACACTGTTCTAGCCAGTCCTTCTATGGTGTTGTCCTCTCTAATCTTCTTATTCCCCTTCTCTGTGCTCTCTGACCAGAATGACTGCAGCGTGAGATGCCATCTTTCTATGGATTTAAATCAAGGAGAATTTCTGAATATAATGTAATAATTATATGGGTTATATACTTTATTTTTCAGACAGCTGGGCACAGTGGCATAAAGATCTCTTTTCTGAACACTGTTCAATGCCCATCTCCAAATGACTCCGTTTCATGAATGGCTTTGGACTCAACTGACATTTATCCCGGAGTTGGTCGGGATATGAAAAGTTCTTACTGCAAGTCTTAGTCTAGTTAATGTGAGAAAAAATATGTATTGAATAGGTAATTCCAGAATAATCTCTGTGGCAACAGCTATTGGTGCTGGATTATTTTATCCTCTCCAACTGAAATGTATGAAGTAAGCAGAGCGCTGGAAAGTCAAGTAAGAGAAAATAGAAGTTCTAACATGCCTGCCAGTGCTGTGAATGATCTACCTGTCAGCACTTAGTCTGCTCATGAAGATGAACATGTGCTCTCCTGCAATGATTTACATGGCTTGGTATGTTTGGAACATTATTTGCCTCAGTGAAGATGTCATTTTTTCCTGCTTTTCCTAGATTTGTGTAGACAGATGACTTCATGGCTAGAATTCTTTGTCTCTGTGCTGAATTGCTGCAATACTTTACCATCTCTGTGGTTTATTATGGAGTGCCTGCTGTGCCAACACTTATCAGCAGTACTGGACATGCTGCACTTCACATGCACAACTACTCTAAAAAGCTCTACAAGAGGAATTGTTTGATGGATTCGGAGCGAGATGCTTTTGCTGTTGAGCTTATTTAAAATGGCTAAATTCTGAATTAATGCAGAGGAAGCAGCAGGATGATCAGAGGAATGGAGCAGCTCTGCTGGGAGGAAAGGCTGCCAGAGCTGGGATTGTTCAGTCTGGAGAGGAGAAGCTTTGGGGTGACTTCATTGTGCCCCATCCCTGGCAGTGTCCACAGCCAGATTGGACAGAGCTTGGAGCAGCCTGGGATAGTGGAAGGTGTCCCTGCCCATGGCAGGGGCTGAACAAGATGACCTTTAATGTCCCTTTCAACCCAAACCATTCCGTGATTCTCTGAAAAAAGCCAATATAGGCCCTTGTTCTGAAGAGTGCCTAAGTGTACACTTACTCTAAGCAAGTGCCTGAAGCTCTCCCTGAGATACAAGATGACAAAAATCCACACATTTTGTTAGCAGATGATCTAACAGAGTTTAATTTTGTGCTGCTTGTTTCTCTCAAACTTCTCTCAACATTTTTGGAACTTCTTACTTCAATAAGTGTTATGAAGAAGAATAAATTATGTGGAGTTATTTTATTTAGCATTTGCTTTTCCCTGGAGAGAAAGTGTAGTTTTGTAACCAAACAAGTATGTTGGTACTTGTAGCTGAGTGCAGCAGTAAATACTATACTTGAGCTGAATGGTTTTTACTTTAAAATCCAACTCTGCATTTATTTCTTTGGTACTAGTTTATGATTTTTTTCCCCTGGATGGTTAAGATGAATGTTGTCACCAATAATCTGCACTGTGTTCTCCTCAATCCCTTCTTGTGAGCTGTGTCAGCTGCTTGGAAAAGAGGTGTGCTATGACTGAAAATAGAGTTTTTGATTGTTTTGATAGGACTTCAAAAGATTTTCCTTATAGTCTGAGAACTGTGCTTTTCTTGCACATATCTCTATCCAAAACATTTTTAAACAAGTGAATAATGTCACTGTGTTCAGCTAAAACATGCCCTTCGTCCATTTTTATATATTTTCACATCTCCAGGTTCTTAAAATTGAACTGATGCTTGCATGCCATGTTTGACTGAGAGCACAGTAAACTTCCAGAACACTCCTAGTTCCTTTACAAAGACAGACAGTTATTTGCCATGATACAACTTTGTAATTTTCAAACAAAATGGGTAATATTTATTTGTTATTATAAAACTTATGCATCATGTCTGTCTTCCTGTTACCACCATTAACATTTATTTTTCTTTTATTTCTCATCTCTCTTGTCTACTGCTGCTTACCAGCGTAACCCATTCAAAAGACACCTCCCTGTAATTAAATTCCTTGGGCAGAATATGCATCAAAACAGTGAAGACATTTGCAGCTTACTCATGTTCAGCAGTGGACACTGTTTGTGTCCCAGAGGGCAACGGGCACAAAAGATTAAATAATTGGCAGTTGTCAGCTCTGTGTCTCTGTTCCAAAGCCAAGGCCACCTGAGACAGAGTGTTTGTGACTTGCTGTGTTCCTCATGAAGGTTGATGGCACCTGGTCACTGTGACAGGGGGCAAAAGCATCACCAAGCCAGAGCTCGGCACT
This sequence comes from Corvus cornix cornix, assembly GCF_000738735.6. Lineage (NCBI taxonomy): Eukaryota > Metazoa > Chordata > Aves > Passeriformes > Corvidae > Corvus > Corvus cornix. The sequence continues at coordinate 17,285,568 of NC_046341.1, read as the reverse complement.
CAGGGGTCAGCAAAACAGGGCAAAAACAAACTCCAACAAACTTAAACAGGCTCCTGATGGACTGCCACAGATTTCCTGTGGGAAAACTCTGCAAATACTCACCAAATAGCTTAGATAATTTTTAGTTCAGTTTACAGGTAAAGTTCTGCCTCTCCTCAGTCTCTGAAGGAGTTTAGCCACCACCAGGCCTGGAGAAAGGGAGGTAAATTCACTCTTACAGTGACTAATTTATAAAGGTTTTTTCATTACTTGTTCTGGGGGATTAGTCAGTCTTCTGGTACCATTCCTGGCCTTTGAGTCTGATCCAATTTGCAATGAAGATGTTGGAATAATCTGGGGGCATTTTTGAATGAGAGAGCCATCATCATAGAATTACAATATTATAGACTGTTTCAGGTAGGAGAACACCTCTAAGATCAAATCCAGCCATTAAGCCAGCACTGCTAGGCCCACCACCAAACCATGTCCCTAAGTGCCGTATCTATATGGCTTTTAAATACCTCCAGGGATAGGAAACTAGCATTAAAAATATATTAGTGAAATAGGTTTTTTTCTATACAGCATTAGGCTTGTAATCTGCCAGTGGCAGATTGTTACAAAGGCAATAGTAATCATTGCACAGGATATTTGAAAAAAGAAAGAAAATAGTTTTTAATAAAGTGCATTTTTAGTAAATTATTCTACCAAGAAATGTGGTTTTTATTAACAGATTAATGTTTGTTTATATCCTCTCTCAAGTGCAGTACATCTGTACTTTGTTTATCAGGGTATACATGCAGCATAAGAAAGATTAAAGCAATAATCATTCATACACAAGTGATTTTATTACAGAGAATCTAAATAATCTGGATTTGGATGGGTTTTTTTCCAAAGTATCTTGGATTTGATTAGAATGATTTATTTTGGAAGGTCTCTCTGGATCCCCTGCTCTTGTCCCCCTGTGCAGTGGTGCTTTTCCAAGCAGATTGCCCCGAGTCTGTGCATTGGGCAGCTCAAGTGGCTCCCGGAAGGTTTCAGAGGAGTAGGGAATGGTTTCCCAATGCCACTGACAAACCTCTGGGCACTCTTAAGTCACATAGGCTTGATATGTCCATGTTATTTGCTAAAGCAGTTTGTGGTTTAACCTTCCTTGATTGAAATGCTTCTCCCTGCAAGGCCCTGCTTCTTTCTTGCACCCCTTTGCACTTTAGGACAGTCTCATATTGTGCTGTTCCAAGTAGATCCCCGAGCAGGCTAAAATCTCCTTTCCTGAACTTCATAGCTCTAATTCAACTGGGTTTTTTCTGCTCACTTCTCTCAGGGTCTTAAACTCCATCATGTGGTCTTTGCAGCCAAGGCTGTCATCGACCTCTCCATCCTCAAACAGCTTTTTGTATTTATGAAACAACAAGTCCAACAGGAATTGCTCAGCCTGGAGAACAAAATTACCTCTTGGTTAACCTGTTGATCACAGCTTTGAGTCTTCCATCAGAAGGTTTTCCATCACGTTTAAACTTCAGAGTATATGAAGACCAGTGGGGGTGAAGGAGAGAAAAACCCCAAACTGTGTGTTTTTTCAGACTATTTGTTGATGCTTCTGGTCTTGGATTCTCTTTGACATCTTCCACATTTCTCTTTGTTTTGTCATTTGGCTGTAAATAACACAATAACACACTTTCCTGGCCCTTAGGAAGGCAATGCTCTCCTCACTTGTCTTGTACAATGGACTTACCACTGAGAGGAGCATTCCTGGCAGCCCCTTGAAGAGCTTTAAATTGAAACATCCTTTTAGTGTGGAGTGGTAATCAAAATGCTGGTGTGTTATATGGGGAGAGGAGAAGTAAGCGTTTTTCAATCTTACGGCACTGAGTTTTTCCCTTTGTTGTAAGAGTTCCATCATTAAAGAAGCCACCTTAAATTGCCACAAAGTTCCCAAGAAGTTCTAAAAAACATTTGCTTTTGGAGAGCAGTGTTTGGATCAGTTGTAACTGTAATTGTACTCTGTTGCCACAGGTTCTCCGTGTGGATTTGCTCTGTGTGTTCTCCTTCATCCAGAAAGTACATTTGATTTGAAGCATTTTCTCCTAGGTGCTAGTGTGAAATATATCATATGATTTTCTCTATCATCTCCAACAACTGTGCATTGTTGAGGGGCAGGTTTTCTTCTGGATAAATATCCCCTTTTTGTGTGAGTTTCAAAACTAGTGCTGATGTTATATGCATTGCAGCAGTGTGCTCTATGTGCAGTGTGTCATTTGGCAGCAAACTGTAAATTGTAGTAAGTGCTGCCATTACAATATTGAGTGTTTTCCCACAGGAGGAAACTGCTCTGTGGATTCCTTTTGTAAGAGTTTTCAGAAATTTATGAGGATATGGCCTAGCAATGGAGTAGAACATGAAAATGAGATTTTTTTTGGAATTTATTTACCAGATTGTTGTACTAGCAATAGGTCTTGCATTTTGTGACTTTTTCACTTGTTCAATTTTTCGTATTATCTGATTGGAAGCATTTCATGTAAGTGGTTTCCATTTTTATGAGCTCATAATGAAACTTCATTTTCTCTTAAATTGCTCATCTGGATCTAGATGAATACAGATGGGTTGCCAAGCACCCAACACTTCTTGAGGTCATGTATTTGGAACCACTTGCCATGTGATTTCATAATCCATGAAATAGATTAGATCTAGACTAGATCCCTAGGCAGGCCAACTTGCCTGGCGTCTGCTCTCCAGATTTCCTGACTGTGGGGGATCCCTAATGAGCTGGGATAGGAGTTGTGGCAGGTGCAGACTGAAATTAGGTTCCACAGTCAGAATAAAAATCTCCTGTGTTAGTCAGTGGTGAGTAGTCATGGAAATGAGAGATATTTTATCCATATCCATATCTAGAAATACCAAAGTTGCTTGGATGTCCTGCTCTAATGTTCAGCAAGTACTTTGCTACTTTGAAGTGACTATTTTACTCTAGAAATGTCATATTTGGCAATAAGTACACACTCCCAAGTTTTGGCTCATTGTCCTGATTCAGTGTTATTTTCCTTGAAAATAAAAATTTCTGAGAAAGTGAAATTTCATTTCTGAACTTGCTCTCAGCACATCTATGTTCTACCAAATACAGAAAAAATAAAACTGACACTAAACTGTGCATACCTTTAAAAGGTGAGAACCACCTGGCATTTGGCCCTTTCTTGCAGGTACATTATGATTGCCTGTTGTTCCCCACCAAGAATGGACTGACTACAGAACCTGAGCTTTCTTACTCAACTCCTTATTCTTTCTGCCTCCCAGCTCTTTATCCTTCAGAAATACTGACTAACTGGTTTGTTTTGGGTTTGTTTTTTTTTTTTTTGCTTATCATCAGCCTTCTCTTCTTTAACAAGTCAGCTTTTTGGCACTTTCTTTGCACCTTCAGACTGCTCCTTTTCTTTCTTTCTTTAGCTTATGATTCAGTGGTGTCAGAATGCCAGCAGAGTGCAAGGAGACAAAAGATCTCAGCTTTTTTATGCCAGTACCTGATTGCAGTAACAGCAATTATCATTAAACCCTTCTCCACTAACAAAGAGCAGGACATGCTTAGTGAGCCCAGGACATTGGAACATGAATTTAATATCCACTTTCCTCCGGAGACGCAATGCTTGTAAAGTTTGGTCAGCAAAATCCAACAGTTTGAGCTGTGAGAGGCTTTAGTTCAGTCACTGAGAACAGATTCTTTTGCTTGTTATTCTTTGGGCGCCTGCTTACATGTGTGGGAAGTGTGGAAATGCTGGCAGGCTTCAAAACAAAAAAGTCTGGGAACTATTTTACATGTGCAAAATTCCTCTCTCCCACTGCCAGTCTCAGAAATGGCTGAGCAGGAGGAAAGTATCAAAAACGAGAAAGAAAAGCTCAACCAGAGAGAAAGAGAGACAGAGACCCAGTGTAGGAAATGGCAACAGAGTTGGCTAAAGTTTGAGCCAGACAAAGCAGGATGTTGGAGAAGGAGCAGCAATGCAGTGTTAGTGTTCAGTGCTACCTGGAGCTCCCTAATATCAGCACTAAATAATCCTTGTTTTCATTTTGTATGTTCACACAGTAGTGAGAAGAAAGCTCTCTGCTATAAATTCACATCCCTTAATTTGCTCCAGGTTTTGGAACCCAGCAATGGGACAAGTGAAGTGGAATTGTTCATCTGTTTCCTTTCATCATGAGCTGTTTTGTATTGCCAGGGTTCAGAGGAGGTTAAGAGCTATATCACCTGAAAATAAATTTATTTTACTGCTTGGTTTATTTTGCTCCTTTACCTTTCAGGAGGCAATTATGTCTGTTGCATAATTTCATATTTTTAAACCAGCATGTAAATCTGCTGTAGTGATATGTAGATTCATTTTGGAATAGATCCAAACCTACTTATTTGTCAGATATTATTATAATATGTCTTAACAAGTCTAATAAACCATGCTGAAGTGGTGTCACTATAAAAGTATTCCCAGAGATGTCTGCATTGATGTGAAACAGTTCCCTGACTATTCTGATCTGATCAGAGCTATGCAGCCGGCTTCGCATCGGGCTTTTCCAGGCTTGATAACACAGATTTCCATTAATTTTTCAAGCCTTTCCCTAAATCTGCTTTATTATTTATTTAGCTGTTTCTTTGCTACAAAGAAATCCAGAGGAGAAGGAATCTCTAAGCTGCTTAATCGTTTGGCTAGGTCAGGTTTTTCACTGTGCCTCACTGTCTTCTGTAGAACTGAGGGCTGAAGTTCTGCTTTGGTTTTCGGCTGCAATGCCTCATGCCAACCCACAGAGGTGAATCCACGGCTAACCCATGGATAAAACTGGGCCTGTGGATGACAAATATCTCCATAATCATTAATCTGGACAAGTTTGAAGTTCCCTATTTTTTTTCTCAGGCCTGAAAAATTGAGAGAAAAAGCCATTCATTATTAGCTGCTGCTTGGAGCTGTGTTTGTTATCAGCTGCCAGGCTTTCAAATTAGCTCTTCAGGAAGATAATGGCAAAGAGCTGTTCATCAAAATCAAATTTCTGCATCAGAAATTATATGATATCCCAGCACAGGGAGAGAAATCAGCTTTGGTGCACTTTCATCCATGAAGAAAGTCCTCAGGACAGGGTTGGCAGGGCTGATCTCCACAGTGTGGGAGGGGTTTCAGCCTTTGCTGCTTCAAACCTTGCTCTCCTCATTGCTGTGCTGTTCTTGCACTGGTGTGAAAGCAGAGAGGACAGCCTGGAGTGGGAGAGACAAGAAATACCTTGGCTGGAGGATTATAGCACATCACCAACCTCTGTGGATGTGGGTGGACCTGGGGCTGGTTGGGCAGGTCTGAACACAAATGAGATGCCTCCAGAATGCCCCATTAGGCACAAGAAATGCAAGGCCACAAATGGCAAGAGAATGTGAGTGTTGGCACACTGGGTTTGTGAAGCTCTAACACTTTTGTTTAGTTCTGCTATTGCAGAGTATGTTCCCCTGAGGAAGAAAGAAGCAAGCTCTCCTGAATGATATACCAGCAGAAATCGCTGATATTTTCAAATGCAGTCAACTGTTTCTTCTTCAACAGATTTCTCCTGAACTGAGGTCTGTGCTTTCCCTGTACATTTGTGTTTTACAGTTGTGAACCACAATATTTCTGTTTTATTTCAATCCAGTAGAGGAATTAGAAACTAACTCTCCAAAAGGCTATCTCTGTGTTTATGGCATTATATTTTACTTATGTCCCTCAGTGCAAAAATTATCATAGATTTAACTTGTTTTCCTGTATCTGAACTCCTGTTGTGGAGTATATGCACACTGCATCTTGAGGCATGCAATGTTTCTAGTGCATTTCACATAATGTTACAGATTTTAGCAAATTTATGTCATCCTGATGGTCTTCGAAGGAATTATAATTTCAGATTTACTCATCTACAGCAGCTAGGAACCTCAGACCAATAACAGATGGGAGATGTATTCCTAAATCTTAGAGCTCTGATACTTTGCGTTGTAATATTTGAATATTTGAATCAAAAGAGAAAAGTGATAAGAAGGATGCAGAGATATTATTTGGAATACTTTTTATATAGAGATTGCAAAGCAGAGAACCTGGCTGGGGAGATGTAGGAATATCCCTAAGCGGGTTCTGAAATAATAGGATGGTACCATTGTGAATAAGAAGTGCTGGAAATCCTTGGGCAGACACAGATTCCAGACAAATGCCCACCCAGCTTCTCATTCACACCCTGCTCCTCAGCTGGATGTGGGGAGAAAATTGGATAAGAATGTTTTGGGGTAAGATAAAGATAGGGAAAATCTTTACCAATTACTGCTGCAGGCAAGGGAGACTCAGCTTGGGGAAGAATATTTTTTATTCCAAGTTAAAGAATTTGAAGGGGGAGCAGAGGGGCAGGAATTGATGCCTGCTCCCTGGGCCAGGGACAGCACCCAGGGAAAGGCTGGAGCTGTGCCAGAGCAGGGTTAGGCTGGATATCAGGGAAAAGTTCTTCCCCCAGAGGGTGCTGGGCACTGCCCAGGCTCCCCAGGGAATGGGCACGGCCCGAGGCTGCCAGAGCTCCAGGAGCGTTTGGGCAGCGCTGCCAGGGATGCCCAGGGTGGGATTGGTGGGGTGTCTGGGCAGGGCCAGGGGCTGGACTGGATGATCCAGATGGGTCCCTTCCAACCCAGCATCTTCCGTGATTCTATGATTCTAAAATAGACTTGGTTTGTAGGAAGCAAAAACTGTTGATCGGCACGTTGGGAGAGTTCCATGGATGGAACTGGCCTGGGAAATCTCTGGTGAGATTGTGTAGACAAATTACATGATAATTTGGTCCTGTGATTGATCCAAAGACATTGCACCAGCCCACCTGGAGAAGGAGAAGGCTGCAGTGCTGGATTTATAGAAGACAGTCAGGTCTGAATGAGTTATTTAACCTTCCTGTATCTTGTATTTCTGCCATGTGCCTGATGCAAGTTTATCTTCTGCTTACTCTGTACAGAGAGTTTTATGTGCAGTTAATTCTGCGGACTATCAGCCAGGATAATTTTGCAGTGTGCATGTATTTCCCAGAAGTGCTGGTGTATGAGGATCTGGGAATAAGCCATTAAAATTTTGTGAGAGCTTTGTTCTTTCCTACAGGGTGTTGTAAATAACTTGCAATAATTTGGACTTAAGCAAAAAGGAATTAAGAAGTTGACTGCTGTTAATGAATACTAATGATTGCTGGAAACATGATCAATGTGAGGCACATATATTAGTGAAGGTGCCCTTCCTAAACTTCATTAATCACCAAGATACCTAGGAAGCAACAAATAATTCCTTGCTATTTGGTAACAGCTAAAGGAAGAGCCAGTTTGTAATTGGTGTTAAATTCTGCATTCCTGTCTCATACTGACGTAAAGCAAGATTGCTGTAGGTTTGTGCTGGCATAAGCAAAAGATGTTTAATGCCCAACTGGTGCAAAGGTGCCTGAATAAATGACTAATCCTGGTGGAGTCAACCAGGTAAGGTGTGAGTTTATGGCCAATCCTGGATTTCAAAACAAGTCTGGAAGGGCTCCCATCTGGGCAGAGTGAGGCCTTGGCTGTGTACAGTCAATAGGATCGTAATGTCTTCTGAAATCCCATATGGTACAAAGACCCATCCTTCTTCTTTTCTCTAATTAAACACTATCATCATAACAGAAAACTTCTAAACACATTTTTAATTAAATACTAAACATGTTTAACTTACTATATGAAGGCCTGGCTTTTATCTTTGTTATTTTTCAGATTGTGAACTTTTTTAAGGTTTTCTTACTGTGCATCGGGTATTCCTTCCTTAGCTCTACTAATTTTTGTAACGACTAGGCAGAGATTGTGCCAGGAAAATATCTTGTGCTACTGAATTTATTTCTAATGTATATTTTCAACCTGCTACTTGATTTCTTTGCTTTGTCAGTCTTATGAATGGTATTGATGATAAGGTATGAATTTATAATGGAGGTATCTGTTGTGTTAAACTTATTGCTGTCTAGCAATATTCACACTTGGCTAAGCTTGGAATGTTTTCTTTCTTCTTAAGAATCTCCGCAGAAAAGTTTTGTGGCGTTTAATTTTTTCAATTCAGAATTTCACTCACATGGAATTTTTTGATATCCGTGTTTGAAGGAGCTCTTCTAGCCCAGTCAAATTGATTTTTGACTTGCAGTTAGCCCAGGCCTGATTTTAACTTCTTGATTTACGTTGTCATCTTCTGTTTCATTTCAAGAAAATGCTTTTTCACCTCTTTGTCCTCCTTATTGACTTGAAGTTTCCTATCCAGCTCTTTCATTTAAGTCACAAGCAGGCCAACTGTGTCTAGAACTTCAGACCTCCTCAGCACTGTGTGCTGTAATTTTACTGTTCAGTAATTAGTTCCTTCAGCAATTCACTCAGCAACTGCTCTTCCTAGGAAGTTGCATTAGATTCCATTGATAACCTGCTGTGGAGAGTTCTTTGAAGAAGTTTACCTTTCCCAAGTGTGATTTTTCTTTTTTTCTGGGCTTTCTTGTGCTCATTTACACTCTCACAGTAAAATATCTTGTAGGAATATGAAGATTCTCAATTTGGAAACTTAAATGCTGTAAAAGAATTGGGTTTTTGCTATTCAGTAGGGATGAAATTGGAGCTCTTTTGATAATTTTCCCCAATTTCCCAAGTAAATTAGATTTGGTGTTAAAAAAAGGAAAGGGAAAATAGGAAAAGCAAAGGTTTGCATGTGCCTTCTGGAGAGCCTCTCAGCAGAAATTCTCTGGGAATATTTACCTTTGTCACTAGATTTGGAGAACAAAGCAGATAAGTGACATCTCCTCTGTGCCACCACCAGAAAAAAAAAAAAAAAAACAACAAAACAGCAAAACATTTTCAGGCACAGAATGAGCTGTTCATTGTATGGCAGTGGCAGAAATACTTTTAACTTTATTCTTAGGATCGTATATTAGACCCACGGTAAATTTAGCATCTTTTCTTCTGGAGCATTTTTATTTTCCTGCCGTAAAGAGCGTGCAGATACTGCTCATGTTTAACCTTCAGATTCCAACCCTAAGGATCTTGGCTTTCTTTTAGATCATCACCCAGAGAAATTTCGAGGGAAGCTGCTTTTATCAGTGAAATAACATACTCTCTTTCTTCTCATGTTTGCTTTTGTCTCTGTCTCTACAAGAAGCAGCTTCTGGGAGGAAACTTCCCTGTGAAAACTTTAATGTTCATTCCCATGGTGAGGTGCAGAGAGTTCCAGCCCTGCTGGTCTCTGAGCCCACAGCTTCAGGTGGAGGGGAGTGCTCTGTGCATGGAAATAATTTGTGCCTGGGGTTGGTGTCCACAGCTGAGGGAGGAGATTTAGTCTGGCAGTGCAGCTGGGAGTGTTTTTGTGAAGCTGCTTTTCACTGTGAATTTAGAATATCAAAAGTGGATTAGGCTGAACCCAGGGGGTTTTAGGTGATGTAGGACCTGGCCATGGAGGAGTTCTTGTCTCGTTCCCTTCAATAAACCCCAAAAGTTTTCAGGCCTTTTGTTTTCCTGTATTTTTACACACTTACATGAGGAAAACATTTGTACTCCACAATATTCTTAATGAACAGTTATAAAAAGTAGCTGAGTTACTCCTTTTGACTGAATAACACAATTTTGTATAATAATTGTGTGTTTACTGGCAAAGGATAACATAGCTGAGTAAAAACCCATGGTTACTCTCACAGAAAGATGGTAAAGCCTGGCTTATTAATCTGAGTGTAAAAGATAAGGAGAGGCTGACTGTGGTTCACAGCAGTTTGCTATAGACAAAATTCTTCTTCGCACATTATGGTCACAAATTGTCACTCAGATGTTTCAATGATAAATATTTAATTATCCCATAATCATTCTGTAATTTGTTTCTACCCTTTATATTGCACAGTGATTATTTTATAATTAAATATTAATTTAATAACGTGATTATGTTTGTGTTGGAGCACAGAATTAACATTAAGTTAATTATGAAATTTTTCAGATGAAGCAATTTGAAGTAGTAACCTGTCCCTTTTCCCAGAAGAAATGGAACAAGGATTGTATTCAGAACATATTCCAGGGTAGTAAAACGGGATAATCTCATGCATGAGTTATGACAGACCTGTGGGAACTGGGGTAGTTTATTGGCATTTAAAAATGCTTAGAGACTTGATGCTGGTTTTAGCTGGTTAATACTTCAGCAAGGCCTGATGATTCTTGTACTAGTGGTTGTTTCCAGGAGAAATTAGCATTCAGATTATCTTGGCTGTTCAAGATGCTGATTTTCATATGCAAAGACATCACAACTACACCGGAAACATTTTGTAGTGGAATTATGGAGCTAAAAAATGTGCACCCCGAGGCTGGCAGGGAATGTTCATAGGATACTGAATAGATCAGGTGTTTTGGTTTCTAAATGAGTCTCCTCAGTGTCTAATGAGTTCTGAAAAAGGAAAACATTGGGGACTAGGTCAATATTTAAAAAGGCCCAACTTGTTTAATTCTGAGATATTAATTCCTGGGGCAATATTAGGAATACTAAAATGCTGTGGAAGGGTTCTACCTAGATAACAGTAGGGTTTACCTCTGTTTGTACCATGCTTTTTGCATAATTTTAAAACCAAAAGAAAGAAAATAGTTACCTTTAACAAATAAAACCACTTTCTATACTGGTCTTGATGTGGAATTATGAATTATTTGGGGTTTTTTTCCAATCAGAGGAAATATCTTCATTCTGAAGTTGGGTTTACTAAGGAAAAGATTGCTTCATAGCAATGTGGAACAGTGTGTTTGGAGAGAGTGCAACTCTAAAACCATCATTCTACCCTATATTTTTTGGTTTTATTTTATTTTTTTATTGTATCGCTCCTTGACAAATGGCCTTGTCTCTGCTTGGGCTCAGCTTTGTGCTACTGAAGGTGCTGCCTAAAGTCACTTAACACAGGCTCCCAGGCTATTTAAGGAATTAATAAAAGAAACAGGCTATTTGACAGCAAATGCAACTTGCTCTTGCAGAAACGCGAGTCGTGTCTCCTCTTTGTTTATCTCAGCACATTTCTGATATCCTTTGCAGTAGCTCATCACATGACTGAATTCAGCCACATAACCTTGGCATCCTCAGTGCATCACCAGGAGTGGTTTATATTGTGCTATCTGAAACAGGGGACAGTGTTTGATAACCTCCTTTCCTCCCTCTGCATTGCTGTTGTTCCTTATCAATCTGCTGCAGTTGCAGAGTGCAAGTCACAGCACTGGAAGTTATTTATAGTAAACTTTGGGAAAAGTCAAGTACTGTAGGCTGTTTAGATGTTTTCATTAGCAATATTATTTCTGGTTTATACCGTCTGAAGGTATGCCAAATCAATATCTTTCTTAAGAACAATATTTAATTAATTTTTTTGAAAGGACTGTTTTTTGATCTTAGCTTGATAAATTCTTTCCTTGCAGAAAAAGAATGTGATAAAACTAATTATTGTTTCTTTTTACATCTTTTTTCTGATTTTGTATACATTATAAATATAGCCAGCATTATTCATAATTCAACATTAGGTTTGGAACTAGACACTTTAGGTATCAAATAAAGGTGTTCAAATAAAGAAGAAACCTGGAAAGCTGATATAAAAACCTTAAAGAATGAAAAGAACATAGTGTTACTCATTGGATATCAGCAGAAATATCTAAATATTCCTCTTCAGGTAAAGCCATAGCTGTCTATCACTTTCACAGTTGCATGGTCACTTGTGTCCATCTGGAGTCTGATGCTTTGCTGACCACTCATTGACCTGAGTCAACCCCAGGAAAAACAACTCCAGTCCCCGTTTCCTCATCCAGAAAAATCATCATTCTGGGTAATTATCCCGAGTTCCCTCAGCAAGGGATCAGTCAAGCTGCAACCCAACCACATGGAAAATGTGTCCAGGAGAGAGGTTGAACAGGAAAAAGAGTTTTGTTCGATAGAAGAGGGAGCAGGAGATGTGCTCCACAGCAGGATGTAAACTGCTTTAAGTGCCCTGTACTTGGACCTGAGGAAAATGAGGCAAATATGCTGGGCCAGGAGGAGAGAGAACCCCTTTCTCTAGTTTAGTGACAAAGGTTAATGTAGAAGACAAATGCTGCTGAGGTAAAAGCCAAAGGCACCCTTGCTCTAACTTAGGTCTGGTCTCACCAGAAAATCATGTTTGTAACACCTGAAATATTACTGGAGAAAGTCTACTTGCTTGAAGGGACTAGATGAGTGTGGGTACAAAATTGCTGCTAGCGAGGATTTTCTTGCTATTTTCTAAGCCCATGAGAGACTTTTCTCTCTCACAGAAGAGGTAGCAGAGTTCTGTAAACAACCAAGCCACCTCCAACCTTGAAAAGTCTTGTTTATGGTACAGTAGAAAAATATTTTGATAATGGATGTTTTAGGATTTTAGCCAATCACCCCCAAGGGGAGGCTGATCCTTGTCCAATTAGACTATGAAGAAAAAGTCTATAAAAGAGTTTGTAAAATAATTAAATGAATCAATTTTGCTGCACAGTTCCTGCCTGCTGGATCTTCTCTCCTCCTCCCTATGGCTGCGGGATACAGTGATATACCCTAGGGTAGTTTTTTTTTAATAGATGAGAATTTTGCTCTTTCAGATTAAAGCACATAAATTTCCTTTAAATCTTAATTCTGATGCACACATCTAACTTGGAATCTTCTTGGTCTCTTGTCTACCGGGATGAGATTTAGAAGGGCACATTTGGTGTTTCCAATTAAGGTTTCGCACATTTGAAAATGCAGAGCGTGTTCCCAGTAGGATTTAAGGAAGTGGTGGTATGAATCTTAGGAGGATGAGGCACTGAATTATACAAAATGACAGACAAACCACTCAGAACTGGGTGAAATAGCAGGAAATACTGACTGCAGGTGCATAGTTGTCTAGGCTGTCACCATGCTCATGAGCATGAGGCTCTCGGTTTTCTGAGAAATTTTCTTCCCAATAGTTCTTCACTAGAAGTAATTTTGTATGTTCTCTTACAGAGAAAGAAGAAATGGAATAGACTCTCAATAGAAGGAATAGACTCTCCTACTACCTTTTGAATAGTTTTCCAAAGGCCTTAGTGAAGCAGCAGCTTTCACCTGGGAAGTGTGGATGCCAGCTTTATTTGCAGCTGCTGGAAAGCTCCTCTTCCTCAGAACCAGAGTTATGTTCTGTCTGTGCAAGATGGCCAGATGTTTTTGGGTCATTGCTATTCCAGAGAGTGCAGAGAAGTCACACCCAAAAAAGAACTGACCAATCTAAGTTTTGTCTGAGCTTCCTGCAAGTTTTGCACAGGTTTTCCAGTTGCAAGTTTTCAGTCTGGAATCTTGAAGCAGTGGGTTGGAGCTGTCTTAAAAATGTTTCCAAAAGAAGGAAGTAGAAAGCAAGTTGCTGAGGTTTAATGTGGAGCTGAAAACTTGCATACATATTTTATTGAGTCTCTGGATATCCTCACAGTGAACAAGAGACTGAGTCACACAGATGTGCACTGCAGAAAAGACTCTGAGGTTTCTCCTGGCCGGCTTAACTCCTGAGGTCTGATTTAATACTGAAACCATCTTCTGCCCCTTTGATGTGGGTTAAGCTCTTTTCATCATGCCTGTTTAGGAGCTGTTTATTTTTCACTTAACCTTTCCCTTTGCATTTGTTTAATTAAAAGATTTCTCGAGAAGTCACATCACTGCAGTGCCACGTTCCACCGCCTTTGTCAAGATTATATAGAAGTGCTTCTCTAATAATTGTCCTGGGATTTAGGAGAATTCTGCAAACAGGTCACCTCCCTGCCTCTGAGTCTGTTTCCCATATTAAACAGATTGCCTCTCTGCCTGTCATACCTTGGAAGTCTGGTTTATCACACCACAAACGGGTACAGAAGTGAAGGAAATCTCTCTCAGATAGCTGTTTACATCAATTGCTAAAGTTAATTTATGATCACTATATTAAATCTATTTAGTTTTGTAAAAGGACTGTAAATTAATTCTGTGATTTGGGAACACGCTGAAGTTATTACTGCACAGCACCTTATTAAAATATTTGAGAACTTCTTGCCTGTACAAATACACTGTGATGCTCTGATAGTCTCAGTGGCTTTTAGCTGTGCTACTGCAGCACTGTAATAAATTTCTTTAATATAAGAGAAACTTTGGGTGATGATTAAACATTGCTTTGTTTAATTATATGCTGTATTTGATTGCACATATATATTGAGCCTCTTTTAGGTGTAATTCATAGTACTTAATAGAATCCTTTCTTGAAATTTAGATGCTGCATCCAATATATTTTGCCATTGGTATTTCAGACACTGTAGTGTCTGTAGATACTTTGTTAGTGGAAAAAGTATCTTTATTTTCATCATGCCATGTTACAGGAGGCAACAAGAAAAACACCAAATTCAGCGCTGTTTTCTTCCAAAATTCCTTCTTTGAATCCATTTTGTGAGACAAAAAATAGCCTGTGAAGTCATTAAAGATAAATTTATTAAAAAAACCTCCCGGTATTATATTCAAAAGGCATCAGTTTTTATGTTGAAGTGTCATCACTGGTGTAAAACACAGGACATTAATGAAGTGGGAGCAGATATCTTTCACAGTAGAGATGTGAAAAGGTAAATTTAACACCTCACAGTTGTTAAGTGCATAAATCATGAATGGCTCAGCAGTAATTTAATCCTTTGTCAATCAAAGTATTCACTATTGAGAAAACATTTCTCTGAGAATGCTATGTTTAATGGAAATGCTTGTTAGGTGGAGAGGCAAAGTGTAATTTTACCAGCATAACACTGAGCGTGGTGCATTTTGAAACAGTTTGTGAACCCTGAGATATCAAAAAAGAGGAGTTTTATTGCCGGTAGTCATGTTTTGTTGTTATTTAAGAATTCTGTTTAAATAACACAATGGCAAATAGACAAAGCACTTCCCCATTCAGTACCTACATAATATTTAGTGGTGTTCTACATTGGCCTTCCTGCACAATAGATGAATAATTCAAAGGATTCTCAGAAAAGTACTTTAAAATTGTATGGACAGTAAAATCATTAAAATTCGGGTGAAAAGGCCAGTAAAATATTTACCAATTCTTTGACTCGGGTTTATGGCAGCCTGTTTTTCACACAGGCAGGCTGGGTGGAAATAAGTGGAGGTTTGGGTCGGTGAGGGAGAGAAAAGGTCTGGCTCTGTCTGTGGCACACGGAGGGATGGGGACTGCAGCTCTCATTCAGCCGGGCTGGTGCTGAGCCCCGAGCTCATCAGCAGGTGACAGCTGTCCTGCGCTGCGGCTGCTCCTGCCTCTGGAAGCAATTGTCGTCTGGAAGTGATGCCCTCCACCCCGCTGCTCTCCCCCGGAGGGCGAATCGTGCTCCCCACCAGCACGACTGCTCTTTGGAAAGCTCCCTGCCCCATTTCAGGCAGCAAGCTGGGTTCAGAGAGGCTGGCTCCAGAAATTGGCTGGAGCCACCCTGCTCGTTCAGGGGAGAATGGCACTCGCAGACGGAGCTGTGAGAGGAGAGAGAGGAGGAACAGCCGCAGAAAACTTGGCAACAGCTTTTTGTCTGGCACATCTGGGCCTGGAAGGGAGCTGTGTCCTCAGCTGTTCTGCAGCACAGGCTCTGTTGTGGCTGACAGCCCTCGCTGCCTCCTGCAGCAGCACTGCCTGGCTCCTGGGGCTGTACCAGCCCTCTGGAATTACCTCTGCCTGGCAGAGCCCTCACGCTGGACTGATGCTTGCATGAAATATGGATCCAATCTCGAGGACAGGCTCTGAACTGTCTTTTTCTTCTCTAGATATAATTAAGTATGGTTCAGCAGGTTAATTTGAGTGCTTAAGCACTCTCATATTGAGGATTAGGGTAAAGCAGATGCAGACACATAGTTTTTCCATAATTTACTGCAATGAGGTGAGGTATATTTATGACTTCAGTGATCATGAGCATATAGAAAGTAGAAATTAAGCTTCAGAAACCTCCAAGCAAAGTTAAGTCTTCTGTTTTGATAAGGACAATCACTTGTTTGTAATGACTTAAATGCTCAGCGTCCCAAAAGGAAACAAAATAGCAAAAGAGCACGAAATAGGTAATTATTGTTTAAAGCTGAGGAACAAAGTGTTTAAATTTGCCAGAATGAGTGTCCATAACATATATGCAGGTACAAATATAAGTTTTTGTCAGTCGCTTCTTAGTGTTCCAGAAAACAGGACAAATAAGAATTGTATACTGTTTATGTATGTTGTCTAAACTTTCAAAAAGTGAGTTACATTTTTGGGTCATAATTTTGCCAGGGAAGATCTATTTATTACCCAAGTGTGATGTCACTCAGCAGATACCCTGCTGGCTTCATTTGCAGTGAGCAGTTCTGCAAAAGCAGAGACAACTCTTTTCCTTTCCATCTGCTGCTTAGTTAAATCCCTATTACGTTGGGTTGGTATTTATATAAATTGCTGGTAAATTCTTTGCCATTGCTTCAGATGGTAACTGCTCAGATTTCAAGATCCCTTTCCTCAAATTAACATGAGAGCTCATGCTGTTTTCAATTATTACAATTCATTCTGTTTGCTTTGTAAAGAACTTTTCTGCATTCCAGTGAGGCACCAAAATTAAGTTTTCCATCGAATCACTGGAATACCACTAGAACAGTGTTTTTGTGGTGCTGCCCATACAGTGGTTTCCTTTGGGCCCAGTGCTCCTCTCTTTGAAAGCCAGCCCCTAATGGGCTCAGAGGGAGGCGGGTCAGAGCCTCGGTGAAACACAGAACAGCCTCCCCAGAAGAGCCTCAGAATTATCACTGTGATTCCAGCACAGTGAAAAAAAAAAGTGAATTTTAGTACATCTGGCATCACACAGTGAAGATACACACAAGAGTGACTGGTGAGAGTCCTGGTGGCTCTTTTTGATTGCAGGATTTCATTGCCTGAGCTGCTCACTTTGCATCCATTGACTCAGGGAATAGGTTGCCCTGTAGTGGCAGAATCTCAGAAGAAGGCAGTTTGAGAACTTGCTTGTGGTATTTCATATCCTAATTTATGCAACGGATTTTGAGTTGCTGACATAGGAGTGCGGGGTTGGGGTTTCTTTCCATTTATTTTATTTGGGATTTTTTTGACTGTAGAGGCTGCTCTGGTCCACTTCTGTTGCTTGCATGGAATTGAAATAGTATTCAGAGTGGTGGGCAACAGTACAACAGCCACAGTCAGAAAATAGAAATGGGTCTAGAGCTGCACTCACTATTTATGTGTGCGTGGGAAGTGTGTGCAATCCTGGGACAGGCTGCATTGTGGTCAGTAACTTGCACTTCTCGTGGTTCAAACGATCCACATGCAGGCTGTCAAGGGTGACACATTTATCTAACGCCTTGTGACAGATTCAGCGCAGTCCTGAGCTGGCAGACGCACTGTTTGGACCAAATGTTCCACCACCAACGCGTTAGGCAAGGAGCCAGCAACTGTTTGTCATGCAAATATAAATAACTGATACCACAGCAGTGGTGTCTTGCTGCAGAAAATCTGCTTTCTGCTACAAGCAGAGTTCACTGGTTCTATTTGAACCATAGAGGATGAAGGAATATGTATTTTTTTTTTTTTAAATTGCATGTTCAAGTGTCAGAGAACAATTGTTAATATGGTTATAAACTCCGTAGTGTTTAAGAAGTCATGCTTGGACTCTCTGCTGGTACCTTTCTGTGTGTTTTTGAATGCTCTGTGGCAGGGTTTGGACCCCTCTCAGTGCCAGCACGCAGCTTCCAGGGCAGTTTAATCGTCCTGTCTGTCCAGACCTGTGATCACACAGGCAGGGAGAAGGCTGATCCTTGGAAATGAGCCCTGGAGTCCTGGCTGAGGTCCTTTCCCACTTTATTTCATAGGTACCAGCTCACTGCTGGTCAGCTGATGGTCCAGGAGAGCAGAGCTGTTCCTCTCTGGAGCTTCTCTGTGTCCATGTGTGGGAACAGGGCACCACCTCCCCTGTCCTGGGTTAAAGAGCAGCTGTGACGTTCCCAGGACACTGTGCATCTGTCCAGCTGCTGAGATACACAATCAGGAATGCATTTTTCTACGGAACCTAGATTTTCAAGGTCTCCGCAGCTGGCTGGATGTTTAGAGCCAGGCTACCAGGGAGACAGAAGTTGTAAACTCATCTAACAACAGGATTACTTGCAGCATAACAGATTACTTCCAGTGTGATACAGGGCATTAAGGAGGTAATGAGCAATATCTTTTTTGTTACAATAATTTAAAAAGGTATTTTAAATCCTCCCTGATTAAGACAGTTCTTCTGTATTTGCCTTCCTCCTTTTCTAGTGGAAGACCTGATGATCTGAAGGCCTAGGTTGTATCTTTATTTGGTTTGCAACACTGTTGGCAACTTACTGAACCAAGTAAAAACATTTTAGTGTAATATCTCTGCTTGTGATAAAAGTTAATAAAGTTACAGCCTCCCACTTTAAATCAGCTCTTCTATTCCTAATTCATTTGTGCTCTTGTCCTAATCGATAGAGGCACTGCTGCAGTTGAAACTCAGCAGCTGTTAACAAACCTGCTACCATAAAGGCTCAGAACAAAACTGGAAATGCAAAACAAGGTATTTCTGGGAAGACAAGTTGTCACAACTGCCTGAAATTGAATTTGGATTGGTGAAGTGTATGGGGACCTTTATTTATCAGGAAGAGTTCATTTCTTGACTTTCATAGAAGCATCAAGAAGCAGGTGAACTTCTCTCTCAGGATCTCTTCAGAGCACAAAGGGTGAAACCACTGATTCAAACCCTGCTTCTTAAATAACTTGTGTGTCCTCGGTGTGTGTGTGGCATAACCAGAGTCACTGTGACACTGTGGTGTCTTTTGGAGATGAGTGATTGCAGATCTGTTCTCTCAGTTTCTTAAAGTATCATTCCCAGTCTTGTTTTCTGTTAGTTTCTAAAATACTCATGCTTCAGTTTCTGGGTAAACTGTGTTTGATAATGAAAGCTCTGCCTTTGCTATCACAGAACAGTTCCTTATCCTTCTCTTTTGCTGTAAACAAGGATAAATGGTTATGCTCCCTTAAAGCTGAAGTCTTATGTCAGTCACACCATATAAATATGTTCTCTTTTTCTCTCGCATTAGTGTCAGGGAAGAAAATGACAGCACTGCTGATTTCCTTCATCCTTTTACTTGTTTCAAATCTTGGAGTCATGATACATAAGCAAACCCAGGACTATTTTATCCAGCCCAAAGCTGATGTGCAAAATGTAATTATCTTGGACAGGGACATCTCTCTGTAACCTGCCTACTCAACATGTCTGGTCTTTGTTCTCTGGCAGTGTTAAAGCTGGTGTCTTTTTTCACTTTATCTCTGCTATTGCTCAGCATCTTTCACTCCACCTCCAATGTTTGCTTCTGCAATGTCTTGCTCAAAAATGTAAAAGCTGTCCCATCATAAGTAAACGCACCAGAAGCGTGTAGCAGTGAATGAACAAATTGTTATTTGGCATCCTTCTTAAAAGTTGCTATCTTCCTGTCTTGGCTGTTCATTAAGACAGATGCATTAAACATCTGTACTGGTCATCATTCACTGCCAGCATCCTGGCTCCTCCAGCACAGCTGAAAAGCCCATTTCACTAATCGAGGAGAGAGTTAGCTGCAATCATTCTGACAATAATGGTTTCATGGTCATCCCTCACTGGAGAAGGAGGGAGCTGTGAATGTGCTGTGCACATGTGCTAAATAATACCACCCAGGATTTCCCAGTGTACAGGCTAGAAGGCATTCAGAAACATTAGTCCTTTCTTAAAGCTAATTATTGCATGGGAGTCTAGTTCAATATTCAGTGCCGTTACTGATGTAAAGGCTAAAAGTATAATTGCAGGGCAGCTCCGAAAATTGGACTCCTGCTAGGTACCTCTCCAGGTACACATTTTATTGCTGTATGCTGGATATTTGCTGTGTTTACAGAATAGGTAGATATTTATCAAAAAGATCTCATGGTGCTTTGTGCAGCAGGGATTGCAAGCCTACAAACATTATTTAACCCAATGAATAAAATAATTCTTTTTCCCCCTTTTATAGTCTGTCACTGTCACATTTTTAAAAGGTGTGAATCTCCTTTGAGCCCTCCCACTAAATTTGCAAAATGAGAAATTTTACAATATTTTCCATTAATCTGTGAAACTTGGTGCTATGTTGGAACTCAGTTATGTGTTTTATGATGGACATACTTCAACAAATTTACTTAAAAATGTGGTTGCTAGTCATGAAAGCAAAAGCTGAATTTTTTTTATTCATGGGCAAATTTTATGTGGAGGGGAAGTGCAGAAGGTGTATTGCCAGTGTTCTTTAGAAATACGACAGGTTTTCCACAAATACACTTAATTTTAATATTTGTTTAAAATTTTTGCAAACTTTTTAACAGATACATTTTATAGTCTCATACTGAAGAAAGGCTTTGCGTTTTGGGAAGCCACAAGAACAATATCTGAAATTCAGAGAAAGAAATACTTCGGTCTTGAATAATGTCCCTAAAAAATGCAGCAAAATTTTCTCACAAAAAGCTTTGTCATGAACAAAGGACTCACAAGTTTTAGTGTCGTGTATTTGAATATCCTAAAATGAATAAGTGCAAAATGTATTACTGGACATGTTCAAAGCAATAGATAAAAGTGTTACCCTGCTACCTATACAATACTTTTTTTCTTCCATCTTTGATGGACTCAAACTGGCAGAGAGTAGGATTGGATTGGATACTGGGAAGGAATTGTTCCCTGGGAGGGTGGGCAGGCCCTGGCACAGGGTGCCCAGAGCAGCTGGGGCTGCCCCTGGATCCCTGGCAGTGTCCAAGGCCAGGCTGGCCATTGGGGCTTGGAGCAGCCTGGGACAGTGGAAGGTGTCCCTGGGCATGGCAGGTTTGGAACGGGACGAGATGTTGCCTCTTCAGCTCTGCCTGGTATCTGTTTCTTGCTTTGCAGGTGCATTGAACATCACAGTTCCCAGCTACCATGGAGTTTGTTCTTTAGGAGACGAGTGGGTTAAAACAAATTTCTTTGTTTTGAATTGTTGTTTCCTATGGGATGTGTTTGGGCAAACACAAAGGAACTGGTAAAACAATGATCAGCAGAACTGCACAGACATGGTGCTGATGGCAGGAGGGTATGCAAGGAGCACAGATATTTGCACCGTCCCACACTTGCTGCTTGTGGCTGGATCTACAGATGTTTCTTGAAAAACTAAGTGAAATGTGCAAAGATTTATGGTAGTTCTTAGTTTTTAAGATATATTCTACAGTCCTGAGATGTCCCAAGAAAATTCCCTCTGTTGGGTAAAACATTTTCAGTGTGCCCACATTGATTTCTAAAGTACTCACTGATTAGAGCACAAACATTTACAGTAAATAAGTTATCTGTGAATTCAAGTAGGGGTTTTGTCTTTAAACAGCTTGTGCTTTTAACACATTTCTTCTCAAGCCATAATTATCCAGTAAGTCATTTCATGATTCTTGTTCCCAAGACAAACAGTACACTGTAACAGTTCATGTTCAAGGAGTCAGGAGCAAGCTTGTGATTAGCGCTGGAGCTCTGATTGTTGTCAGGTCACAAGGAGGAAACTCTGCTCCAGAGTGATTGACGTGACTGTGATGGGCAGCCAAAGCTCTGGGAACGTCTTCATCCTCCTGAAACAAAGTACAAACTCTAGAGCTGATGCTCTGTGGGCTACTCCTCATTTCATGCCTTAGTCTGAGGAGAGGTCAGACTGGTGAAATTATCTAACAATTATAACTGCTGTGCTTTCTGCCTTTGGGGAAAGGCAGCTCCTTTTATATTCAGTATTCCTGGTGCAATGAAACAAGCTAGAAAATTGGAAGTGCCTTTGGAGGGAATCCGTTCTTATCCTCCCTGTTCTACACTGAGAAAACATTTGCATGGGGAATAAAACCTCACTGTATTGCAGAGCCTGATGCAGTCCCAGAAGATGTGGAGAAATCAGGAAATGCTTACCTAAAGCAAGTGATTTCCCCAGCGTACACAATGTGTAAAAGGTAGCAGATAGTGGTGTTGTTTAAGCAAGAACTTTTTTTAACATTAATAACGTGAATCATGCACAACCTAAGAGTATTAATCTTATTTGCATATAAATATATATATATATGTGTGAATGTGTGCACATGTACATAACATAAAAAATACAAAGTGTGCTGATTGGTCTAATTAGGTTACAGTGATAAGTGTCTTTAGTAGGTGGAGGTTCCATGAAATAAATCTAATTTCTCCTCTAACTGGCTGCAATTTTCTTAACTCTTTCTTAATTTATCTTCCTGTTCATAACAGCTAGAACTCAGTACCACAGAGCTAGAGACAGAACATCAGATGTTTGAAGTGACCTCCCTTCTTGTACCTTCTTCTACATTTATTTATTTTTTATGCAGTGGGTGTGCTCAGAATTAAGTTTGTTACAAGATTTTGCCTGGGCAATTGTCTTGTCTTTAAAGGATGAAGGGCAGAAGTGTTTCCTTTTTTTTGTTGACCACGGGTCAATTGAACTTAGTTTAATTTGGACCCCAAAGCTTCTCTTTACTACACATCACAGTATAAAAATCCAATTGTAGTTTTGATAAATGGAATCAAATCTATTTAATATTATTTGGGCCTCAATGCAAAATTTAAAAGTGTACTGTGAAAACTACATGGTCCTCTTTCTTGAGCCAAGTGACAAACATGAACTTCATATCAGAAGGAAAAAAACTGCAGAGGAATTGTGCACTTTCAGGTAAAGTAGTTTCTGTGCAGAGGATCCCATTCGTATTCCTTTAATTCAGGAAGAATTTCTCCTCATAACAAGGCAGAAGGGTCACATGCATGTTTCCAAATCAACTCTGTATTGGGATTCATTATTAGCAGTAAGAAGGGAGAACGATATTGTGTGGAATCCCAGAAACAAATAAAAATGTTTTATTTTATTACAGATTCCTTTAGCTATTTTTATTTTTATTTTTATTTTTATTTTTATTTTTATTTTTATTTTTATTTCTTTTATTACTCCTAGGCTAAGCTTTTTTTGACTGGCTCCCTGACTGAGCTCAGATTTAGTTTGATGCATTTCCATCTTTGTCATTCAAGCACAGGTGATAGCTGTGAGACACTTGCTAGACATGATACCCTGAACACTTCTGTAGTAATTCAGAAAAGTGACTATTCTGCTTTCTGCCTCAATCTTGTTGCAGTCCAGTGTGCCCAAAAAAACCCAAACAAACATATTCCTGGCATGGCAGTAACTGCAGGTAGATGTCAGCGCTTCTGATCATTAAAAGAGGTTTTTCTGTACACTTCTTACAGAGTACTGAAGTTAAATACGTTGGGGTTTTTTATATATTGTATTAGAGTTAGAGTCCTCTGATCTCAGTGGAGAAATTCCCGTTTTGTTTAGTGGATTTTAGATGTAGCCTCTCATAATTTTTCCTCTAGATTATTGTGTGTGAGCCTTATTCCTTCGAGAAAATGAATGAAGAAATGTCTCTTCCTTTTGTCATACAAGTGTAAGACAGACTTTCTTTACCTCTTCATCTGCTTTGCAAATATTTTACCTGATATTTTTCAGAGTGGAAAAATATTACTTTTTATGGAAATTAATAACGTTCAGCTAGGATACATTAAATGTATGTAGTGGGGCTTGTTTAGACTTATATACAAAATGTCTCTATTTCAATTTCAAGTGATAAAAAATTCTATTTTTTGTTAGAGCATGCTGTGTATGTGCACAAATTACAATTCTACTTTCAGTAAATAGAAAATAATAGTTATTTACTTGGTAAGATTAAGGCATAAAGATATATATAGAAAAATGTTATTTTATCATTTTCCACTTTTTTTTTTTCCTTCATGTTCCCTCTCTGTCTGAGAAGTATATCAACCCTCTCATATTTTATAATTATGCCTGAGATCAAATGGTTGTGGGACTGGGATGTTGCAGAGACTTGAGGAATGTGCCCAGTCGATAACAATGGTGCTTGTACATAAAAGACAATAAAACAGGTGATAAAGCACAATCTGTTTGCTCAGTGTTGTTGATACCTTGATCAGGATGTGAAGAGAAACATTTCATATTGGTTTAGTTTCCTGTTCAATAGAATTTAGAACAAATATTTCCTCAAAAGGGAAAGGCTTAACTTTCTCATTCAGTCGTGTTTGATGTGTGTTCTAAGGCAATTAAACAAGGGAGATCCACATAGCCTGGAAGTACCTAAAGCTGCAAATATTCATGTTTGAACAACACAGAGTGATGCAGGTTTGATGTTCAGAGCACCTGAACACCATTGTGCAACAAAAAGCTTGTATTTTCCTTAAATTTCTGCTCAGTTGTTCATGATCTGATGGAAATCTGGTTTTGGTAATAGGGGAGTTTTAGCTTTTTAAGAAACAGAAATCATAAATAGGCTCAGTGCACTTTAAAGACTTAGATTTTGTCGTAGTTGATGGCTCCTTGTGCTGGACTTAGCATAATTCAATTACCTGTGTAAACTGTATGCTCTGTACTGGAGGCTGCATTCTCTTGCTGCCACTGAGTACGAGGCACCAGGGGGATTTGCTGTATCATGAATCTTCAACCAGCACTTGGGGTTTAAGGTGATCCTGGCTCTGGTTGCATCCCACCCTTGTCAGAACAGGCTGGCTGAACCTCCTGGACTGTCCAAGCAGAGAACTTCTTTGTCTCAGCTCTGTTTGGCGCTGAGTCTAAATCCTAAGTCAAGTGTAAATACTAAAATGTTAATCAAGAAGTGGAATATTGTTTGGAATATACATAATATGCTGTGAGATAATGCAGTGTAAGAAGTTCAGAGATGTGCTGTGGCTGGAGAGGAGCAAGTATTATATTATTATAAATTATATTTCCTTCCTCTAGAGAGATACAGAGGTCAGCTGAGCAGGATAGCAGCACTTTTGTACCATTAATGACATTTTCATCATGATTAGAAAAAATTAAATGTATGAAACTGCTGTTATTAGACTGATCCCAGATCTGAGCAAAAGAGCAGCGAGATGGAGGGAGGGAGGACTGATGTTCCCTGTTGATGTGGTTCTCCTTTCCTCTGGCATGGCAAAGGACTACTCCTGGCTTTATGCAGAGAAAAAGAGGAAGCAGTTTGGAAAGATCATGAAAATCACATTTCTAAGCTTCCAAAAACATAACAAGGCTTGTGTCAATTGAACTGTGTCAATGAAGGCAGGTTTGAGGACGTGTGAAAATAAGGAAGTGCTGCTGCTGTGGCTCTCCAAAGGTCCAAGCAGGAGATGTGTGACAATCATGGATATCTCAAGGCTGCTGCTGTTGCAGTTTCCATGGTGGGAAGGCGTAGTTCCTGCTGACCGTGTTTGCAAACAAAATTCCAGCAGACCTGGCTGGACCTTTTTTTGCTTTATCTCGACCCCTACATTGGTCTGCTTCATCTCTTCAAGAGTCAGCCTGTTCTGCTTCAGAATCCTCAAGATTTTCTGGTTTTATGTAGGTACAAGGTGAGAGTAAATACTGGTGCCTGTTCCATTCAGTTAATGAAATACCCTTTTGATCTAGAACCTGCTAAGCCATTGGAGTTAGAGCAGAAGAATGAAGCACAGGAGAAAGTGGAAGACTCTCAAGAAAAAGAATTATCAAACCACTAATAAAAAACATGATTTGTTATTCTGTTCAAGAGCATTACCACAAATTTGGTGGCATTTGGGTTAGCATATTTCATATTTGTATGTGTAACACCAGACCCAGTATCACAGTTTTTTCTGTTCATCCCTAAACCTATCTTCATATTTTTCACCAGTTCCCTCTTATGCCATCGAGCTGCTATCACTCAGTGTTAATGAGAACCAAAACCAGCAAAAATTCTATTTGAAAGTCCTTATACCCCAAACAAGTGATTGGATGTTTAGCTTGAGAGCTGTGTGTGCTCAGCCTTTATAACTAGGGCATCTTTTTAGATACTTATTATTGTTTTAGGTTTCCTACATGTTTGAAAAGCCCTTGTGACTAAGTGTATCATTAAAGGAATAAACACCATCTTCAGTCATAGAAAATATTTTCCCCAAGTTTTATAGATACTCCAGCTCTCAGCTTCTGTCATATTTTTGTTCTCTCAGAGATGAAAGGCTGAGAAGAACCCTGTGAATGAAAAGAAACAAGTTTCCAGTCCCTGCCCCAAGTGATCGTTCCTGATAATTTTGCAAATGTGCAAACTGTGGTAGGAGAAAAAGACATGCGTAAGAGAGAAAAGTAAATAACCTTGTCTGAAAGTAATTTCTCCTCTCCCCTTCCAGCCTGTCAGAATGATTAGCTCTGTGGGGGCTTGTGGGGAAGCATAGGAGACCTTGAAGTCCCTGTGTGCCAGAGAGGTGGCTGTTGGACTCCGTGTGCAGCCCCACCTCCCAGCCAGAGACACTGCTGCAGCTGTAACCATCAGAAGGAGAACAGCAGGAACTGAGCCTGGCACTGCTTGATTTTTCAGCCTTTTCTGGACTGCTCTGTCTGTCTTTTCAGTTAAAAGCTTCAGTTTAGGAGCAGTTTCCTCCTGGGGTGCTGCAGGTATTGTAAACATTGTTCTGTCAGCTTTGGCCACCTGTTCCACAGCATTCCTCCAATGCTCTCCCACCCAGCTGTGCACTCCCAGACACCCATGGATGGATCCATGAAATGCTCCCCCCAGCTTGCCTTCCTACCCACACCATCCTTGTGGGCTGTGACAGGTCCATCACACGATCTCAGCTTCTTTGCACTGAATCAAGCCCCCAAAGTACTGAGGTTTTAGGGCCCCACAGAGCCAGGGGCTCTTTTTGTAGGGTCTCTAAAACATTTCCTATTCCAGGCAGTGATTTGTGTCATGACCCTGGTGTGAGCCATGTCTGACACGCTGAAGATGAAAGCTCCACTGCAAAACAAACCTTGGAAAGTGAAGATCTGCTCTTCTGTTTGATCTTGGTGCTCAGCCACAGATCTAAATGTCCTTCCTATAAACAGTGGTCGTTTGCCTGCACTTCTTCTGGCTTTTTAACTTTATCCTAGTCATGGTCACCAGTGGTGGTAGCAGCAATCTTTCCATCTCGTGCGTTTGAAGCTGCCAGATCCATATTTGATGGTTTATCTACATATGAAAACTCTGCCTGTATATATGTATTTGGTTTAGACACGTATCTGTGTGTGCATAAAAGTGCAAAGGGGAGAGAACCAGAAAGAAGCCCATGTAGAGAGATGAAGGTTAAGATCATTATTCGTGTCTCACTCTAGTTTTATGCTCCCCACAGCATGAGGAAGGTTTAAACTTGATTTCTCCCCGTACCTGCTAAATCCTACAGCATACAGTAAGTGAAATAAAACTAACACTGGAGTCTGACTAACCAGAAGCCTCTGCTGAAAACAAACTGCAGTTGTTTGAGCAAATTGAATGTAGGGAGAGTTTTCTGCAGTTTCTTTCCTCCTTCATGTGCCTGTGACTTTGGGAGCATAAATGCATTTTGTAGCTAACATCCATCAAAGAAAGCAGAAAGCTCTTTAGTGTTCATAGAATCACAGAATGGGTTGGGTTGGAAGGGACCCTCAAAATCTTTTTCCACCCCCTGCCAGGAGCAGGGACACCTTCCACTGTCCCAGGCTGCTCCAAGCCCCAATGTCCAGCCTGGCCTTGGACACTGCCAGGGATCCAGGGGCAGCCCCAGCTGCTCTGGGCACCCTGTGCCAGGGCCTGCCCACCCTGCCAGGGAACAATTCCTGCCCAATCTCCCATCCAGCCCTGCCCTCTGGCACTGGGCAGCCATTCCCTGTGTCCTGTCCCTGCAGCCCTTGGCAATTGTCTCTCTCCAGCTTTCCTGCAGCTCCTTCAGGCCCTGCAAGGCCACAATGCAAGAAAATGTAGAAACTTTACATAAAGCTGTAATTATCATTTGAGAGGCATAGAAATATTCCTCATAAATCCAAGGCAAAGGCTCATATTTTTAAGTGGGAGTTGCCTCATTATCTGCTATTCCTTTGTTCCGTGTTCTGTTGTTATTTCTTTTAAGGTAAACTGAAATCAATCATATATTTACATGCTGTTCGTACTTGCTCGGTGATCAGCAACAACATTGCTTTTACCTCTAATGCTGCAGCTCTGTTAAAACTCAGATTTTGATAGATTACTAATTTTCTATGTCTTGCTTTTGAAAAGCTGTCCATACCCACATATTAATGTACCTTAACTATGCATTTAGCTTTTACAGAGGCATGCAGGATACTGAGGATTCTGTAGGGTCACTGGTTTCCACACTGGATATATCTGAAATACCTCTGGAATATTCAGTTGGATATTGTAACCTCAGTTTCAGAGGGAGGGAGAGCAGTCAGTTTGTAAGTGGCAGTGGTGGATTTCTGGGTGGTTCCTCCTTCCTTAAACTTGAAGTATAATATAGATTTGTAAATCAGAGTGAATTATCTGAATTTAGGTAATCTGAGATAAAAGGGGAAACCCTGTTTTCAAAATATAAATTCTCTAACCTGTCTTTATCATCTTTAGAAAAGAGCTGTCAGTGAGAGCATTGTTGCCTAACAATGAGATCCTAATTTTCCTTTCTCTCATCATCCTGCTCTCTTTTCAGCTTTCTTGGCTTCCCAGCAATTGATTTTTCTACAGGAACAAACTTTATGCCACTCAGCTTGCCAACGTTAAGGTATATTTTTCTTCCTTTATTGTTTTTCTTGGGCTTCTCCACAATGGTTTCTTAAGATATAAAGTAAGCTGGCCTTTATTTATTTCGGAAAACAGCACGAAATTGAATGGCTTTTAGTAATTTCTTTTTCTGCAGTGTATATTCTTCAGTAGTATTTAAGAGCATGTTGCATTTTCCTGCAATAACTCATCAAAGATAGTGGAAAAGGAAGTTGTCACATATGATCTCACACCATGTGTGTTTGCACACCTTGACTGAAGCTAAAACATTTCCTAAAGTAGTGAGATATAGCACTCAGATATACTAAAGGAAGGAAAGTACAATTGCTTATTATTTCCTCAATACAGGACCATTCCTTGAGACCAAAGTGCATCAGCTTCTCCTCTGAACTAGAAAAACAAAAGCATGGGGATGTTGCCCAGGCAAGGGATTAAAGGGAGGTCTGGGAAGAGGAATCAAGTGCCCAAGTCATTGGAGAAAAGCATGGTTTCAGAAAACAGCAGAAAACAGCCACTGCTAATAAATTAAAAAAAGATAAATTATGTTATGACAGCACTGAGCAAAAATTAAGCATCTATGGCAGGCAGTGCTCGGAATTAAAAATAAACGTATCAAACTAATTCAATATGAATCTTAAAATCAAGTTTTGATTGAAGTTGCAGCAGAAGAAACCTTTATTTCATGAAAAGGGGAAGGAGGGTCTTTCAAGGATGTAAATAAATCTGCTATCTATGGCACTTGATGTCTGTTGATTGGATATTAATACTAATTTATCAAAATGCATAGCATAATAATTTCACAGAAAAGATAGTAAAACTGGTAGAAGGGCACCCAGGGATTTAATTGCAATTTTCTTGTGCTTGTACAAGCCACTGACCAAATTTTCAAATGCCAGTGGACATCAAACACTGAAATCCAGGCAGCCCTGCTGTAAAAATTAAACTGCAGTAGTGACTTAGAAGCCGAGTTGTGAAATGATGTGGAAACGTTTCAAGAGAGACAGACACTGAAACACTGAGAAATTTGATTAACACTCCTGTTTTGGCTCTTTGTTTTCAATTGTGCCTCTTTCTTGCAAACATTTGGCATTTTCTCATCTTTTTCAAGGCAGATCTAAATTTATATGAATTATAAATTTGTGTATAATCTATACTTCTATAGGGTTTTTAAACTTAATCATAAATGGCTGCTTTTGGGCTTTCCACTGGCAGTCTGAGATCTTTAAAGGAATCAGTGATAAAACATAGTATGTTACAATATGTTCTAGAAACAGGGCTGCCTAAAGGGCCAATTTTGTTTTAGTGGCAGAGAATTTTAGGAATAACTCACTGGCTAACAAGGTGCAGCCATCTTCAGCATTCATAACGCATGCTTGACTTGAAATCTTCATTATGGAGTACTGGATAACCCCCAAATGAATTCTTTCTCTTCATGAAACCTAGAAGAAAGCCAGATGATATGATGAATATTATTAATATATTAATTCTTGGGGACATTTTAGCTTGGTTTTTTTCTGGTTTTGTTTTCTAGCTTGGGGTTTGTGTGAAATTTTTAACATTTTTAAAATCTGACTCAGATTTCATCACTCTTAAAAAAAAAAACAACAAACAAGGAAAAAAACCCACCTGATTTTAGTATTTTGAAAGAGAAGGGGAAGAAAAGGGGAATTGTATATTCCAGAGCAGATGGGGGGATAAATCTCAAAAAAAATCACAGCAATAAGAGACCATTCCTTTGCTACTTTGAGTGGGATTACAGGTTCACAGAGTTTATAGTTTGCAAGCACAGGGTAATACATGAGCTTTTTGCTTTTTTTGCAGGAGTGGAATATCATGAGAAATTTTCTCCTTTGATTAAAATCTGCTTTTTTCTATGACTTGGCATCCAATTATTATCTTTGAACCACCTCTGACCCAGCTGAAAGCTGTGCTGCCACTCCGTCCATTTTATCCCAGTCAATATCTGCAGGTTTGACACAAAAAGCACCAGATCAATGTTTGTAGGCAGCTGTTCTTGGCCAGGTTGGCTTTACTCTTCCCACTGTGTCTTGTTTGTGTATTTGACATGTGCTTTATGAATTCTGGGACACAAGATGCTGCTCAGTCTGTTACATCCTGTTCTGTGAAAGTCTAGAACTTCTTCCTGTGCTTCATTCTGCTCCAGAACAGAATTTCATGTCAGCCCCCAGTCAAATGATGGAAACTGCTCCTCAGCTCACTCAGGAGCCAGAGCAGTTGAAATAAGATTTACAAAGAAGCAGCAGTTCATTGATGGGCAGTTTTTAAAAGCTTTCCAGTGTTCCTTAGAAACATTCCCTAGATACCTGAGGCTGTCTGCTCCAGCAGCACGTGGATATGGCAAAGCATCCCTTTAGTTCTATGGATTCCAGAGTCTTTCCAGGTATTACACAGAATGCATTTGGGTGTTTTTCAAGGCTCTACATTTTCTTTTCCTTAATGGTCTGCTGTCCCTTCAGTGCAGGGCAAACTGAACCCTATAATATTTACAACTTTTCTCTTTCAAATGCTGCACTGTTGCTGTTAAACTTTCTCCAGAAGAGGGGCTACCACCTGGGCTGAAGCTGTGAGTTGAATTGATGATAGGAACAACTCCAATAAAGCTTATTCAAGACTCTTCCAGACTAATTTTGCTTTTATGAGCCCTAAGCAACAAAAAGAAAAACCAGCTAAATAATGTTTAACTCGATATTCCCTCTCTCTGGAGGAGTGATGCTCTTATTGGACATCTCAGCAAACCTTGAGCAGCTTCTTCATTTTTCCTGTCCACATGTCTGCCCTTGCAGAGCCTCACATCCCCTCGTGCAATGCTTTGGTTTTCTGGGAGCTCCCTTGCAGAGCCAGTGGAACTGTCCCAACTTCTGACCTCAACTCAGACCCTGCTAATGTCAGTTATTATTCTTCCAGTTTGCAAATAGGCCACATATCTGATTTACTGCTTGCATTTCTCTTAAGGTACACATTCAAACCTAGGTGAATGAGTGAGCCAGGAAATAACTTGGGGTTTTAATTCTTAATTGAGAAAAAACAGTTTGAATTAAGACAAACTACCACAATCCCCCGAGGGGAGCCCACAGAAGAAGGTAAGAGGTCATTATGCACTGAGGAAATTAGGACAGAACAAACCCACATTTTTTTTCTATATTAATCCAGTTTTGACTGGCATTAAATGATAATGGACAGATGGAAGAATCACATGCAAGAGGTCACCTAGTAATTTTTTTTTTTTTTTTTTTTTGGCCAGGCTGACTGCAAATCCATCAAAATCTCTGGTTGTTAGAACTGCTAATGGGTTCCTAATTAGAAATTAGCCAGCCATATTAATAATATATAATGTTTCTTAAGTCTGTCAAGCAGGAGGATTAAACTGTGAACAGCCTAACTGCCAGGTTGATTCATGCTTATTTAAGAATATGATTTTACACACAAGCTAACCTTTTACCTCATCATGACCAAACAGTTTTCAGATGAGTTGTAGCAATTTTTGTCAATTAAGTCTACACCAACCTGTTTTAATGACCCAATCTGAGTATTTAAGAACTTCACAGTATTAGTGGTGGTACTGTTTGTTTTATAGCAGTGTTTGTATGGGTCTAGTTATTTCAGTAAGAAAAACAAAGGTTGATTATTTGGCATTTATGAAGTAGAGAAATAAGTTGCCTTCATCAGGAGATGTGAAATTAGTAAACCTACTGATTTAGGTTGGTTACTTTTGCCTGAATGATAGAAAATAATGTTTTGTTGGGAAAATTCAAGGTGATTACAATTAAATAAAGTATTACTAGGATAAAAAAATAGAGCTATTTCTTGCTTTAATTTGCTTCTTGAAGACTCTGCAGGATAATTTTATTCTGTACTCCATTTGAGACAGCAGAAATGGGCACAGACAAAACTAAGAAATTGGTTGGAAAGTTGCTTACTTATGTGTACTTCATTGCTGCAGTGTATTTTTATATAAGTGAGATTACAGTTAATGTCACTGTTGGGTTGTTAATATAAATCAAAGAAAAAAAGGTGTTAGCATCAGGCAGACTGGATTCAGGTTTGGAGGTAGGAGGGACAGGGAAATTTCAATGCCTTGTCTGGTTCTGCAGTGGTGAAACAGCAAACATCTAAAGGTGAGATACAATTTTGGACTCGCTCTTTATGTCCCAGGTGGTCTTGGGATCTGACTGTGTCCCAAAAAACAGGAATTTAGGAAGTGCCATGACACACACAAATCCAAACCCCTGCTGTTAAATACTCAGGTGTCCCAGGCAGTTCCAGCAGAGTCCCTTGGTTCAGTCCAGGCTGAAGATCAGGGATGGGCACTTTGCAAAAACTGCAGGAAATATTTTGAGACCTTTTAGCCAGGACATTTCAAAATATTGTTAGAACCAAATTATGTGTTTGCTAATGAACAGCATGCACAAATGTGTTGAAGCTGGATGAGATCATGCAGAATACTTCTGCAAAAAATTGAGAAATGTAACAGAATTTCACAGAATTGGACCCTGAGAATTTTTTAAAAAGCTCTTTTTCAAAGCAGTGAGGTGTTAAAATTATGTGTGCTACATAAATTATGAGGATATTTTGGTCTATTTTTCTGGCTTTTTCCTCTTTAAAAAAGTGTTATGAGTCAAGATAATGGTTGGACTCAGTGATCTTAGAGTTCCTTCCAACCTAAACGATTCTTATGTTTCTAAGAAAGGGCAAAACAGAGAAATACTTTTATTCACGGGATTGATGCTCCTCATTTCTTTGTACCCTGATATTTTCATAAAGCCACTTGCTTCAAAGTATCAGACAACTGAGGAATTGATTTAGACTTGTAGGTGAGTTCAGAAGAAGAAATGTGTGTGCTGTGGTCAATATTTTAGCTTTAATAGGAATTTGAGTATTCCAAAGCTCACTCAGACTTTTAATGGGGATTTTAGACTTCACTAAGGCCCAAAGTAATGTTCTCTAATTCTTGCAAATAAATATTTTAGGGTTTCTCTTTTCTAATGTGAGTGCTCAGATAATTGAGGTAAAGAGTTGGTGTTTAATAATTGCAATTAATTTTAATTGTAAATGTACATTTCCAGAACAAAAATTACCCAGAACACCTTTGCAGTTTTTTTCAAATGTGAAAAGTAAAACCTGAAGGTGCCTAAAGCATTAAAAGCAAACAACAACAAAGGTCCCATAATTGTTGATTTAGGCTGCATTAAAATTGAATAAACTCTTAATAAGTCAAAAATAAGCTAAAGTGAGTACCTCATTAATCTCATTTTAAGTAACTAGAAGCAAAGTAACTGTATGTTGAGTTTTGGCAGAGGTGCTGGTGAGTTTTTTGTTGGCAGAGGAATGTACAGACTGTGGTGGAATATTGCCTGAAAACTGCAGGAGTTCCTCAGACAGTGGTGCTGATTCATACAGCACAGGCAGACTGCTTATTAAGACTTATTAAGAATGGTTGGAGTATCCTAATTAGTGTTCTGTGTTCTGTGCTTGTTCCTGTGATGGCACTTGAAGGTCAAAAAAAAAAAAAAAAAGAAAACAAAAAGAAAACAAATTAAATTAACTAAAAGATGCAGGGACATTTCTGCATATTTCTTTTCAGCAAGTAGATCCTTTTTAAGCAGTTATTTGTATGACTCAAGATGGGGAGACAGTGGTTTTGCTCTTTAAATATGAGTTTATACAACTTTGCCATTTGGGAGTTGGCAAGATGCTGATAATTTAAGCTGTTTTCTGTAATATTCACTGAAAAAAATGTGCTGCTTTTTGGGTTGTGGGGGCATGAGCCAAAGATCTGCAGACTTGCTGGAAATAACTGGGCTTTGTTTGAAGAGGCCAAGTTGTTCTGGCTTAGGGGTAACCTCAAATTAATATTAGGATGTCGTGGCTGGGGGGAATGGGGAACGATGTCTGTATTTGAAACTACAGATCTGTGTCTGGGGGTGGCTGCGCTAAAGTGTTTCTCAGCAAATTTGAAAAAAAAACCATTAATAATTTTGCTTTTGATGGTATTAATGACTTTGTGGTAAAGCTTAATGAAAATCCCAGTATATAATAACTGTTCTCCCCTTTCTTCTGGCATGCATGCATTTGTGATTAGAGTGGTTATTCTTAAAATCTCCAAGTATGGGTTCTGTTGGGGAATGCTCAAATGTCTAACAGAAAGATGCCTCCTGAATTTGAAATGGCTTACACTGAAATTCAGGATGTTGCAGCTTAAGCCTTATCCTGTTTGCTGAAGAAACCAGTAGAATTTGTGTCACATTTTTTCCCTGCCTGCCTGCAGGCAGAGCTTTGGTCAGACCACTTCTGCTTGGCTTATGCCACGCTTAACTCAATGGAATCCCCAGAAACTTTTCCAATGGCCATTGCTTTGGTATGAGAAGCAACATTAGCCATAAAAAACCCCACCAAAACAAACAAGCAAAAAAACCCCAAACAACCAAACAAACCCTAGAGGAAAAGAAATGTGAAGAGAAGCTGGAATATACAAGGTGCCATTATATTCTCGAATTACCCAAGAAACTGTCGTTCTGTTTCCAGGAAACAGCTCTCACCCTGTAAACATAAACTCTGCTGCATTGTTAGCCCAACCTTGCAGAAGCTCTCTGCAGCCAAACGATGCTATCAGCAAAGCTGTGAATGTGTCATTTAAAATGAGGGGAGCTGGTGCTTCTCATGATCTGTTTGTTTTCAAGATTTTACAGTGTTAAAGGAAGCTGTGTTAATTCCTAGTTTACAAATTGAGGAGGCCTTCATGCTCCATGGTGAAACTCGCATTTTATCTCCTAAGTGGAGCCAAATCAGACAAGCACAGCTCAGTTAAATATGAATGCAACTAAAAGCAGAAACAAATGTGAGATACTTCTTATTTTATTACTTATACCTTTTAAATCTCTGTGTAATCTGAGAGAATTCTGAAAACTGCTAAAGGATCTGGGAGGAGTAGATGAACGCCTTTACGGATGGCATTTTCAGCTGGAATTACTGAGTACAAATTAATTCTAGCAAAAAAATTTTCGTTAAAAAAAAAAATTCCAGAGGCAAATGTGGTTGCTACCACTGACTTTGGAGAACTCTGACTGGGAAGCTTTGCTGAAGTTCTTTGTTGGCCTGACAATTAAAACAATTCACTGGCAGAAGACAGAGCCTTTCTGCAGCAGAAAATAGCAACTACAGGAAGAGTGTGATGCAAATCCAAGGGATGACCTACCATTACTTCACTCTTACATAACTTGAGGGGTTTTTTTTCTGAGAGCCAACAATATTTCTGTCCCCCCCACACACCTGATTCCACAAACTCTTCAGGCAGCACAAAGTCATTTTAAATAGTTTGTGCTCCCTGTCGTCTTAGAACGTTCTGCCACTTGCCAAAACAGCACAGCTGGTCATAGAACCATGGTCAAGAAGTTTGCCTGGAGGAAAAAATGCCATTTCTTTTAGGCAATAATAGGATTTCAGAACTTTTGAAGGTTTGAGCCCAAGCCTTGAATTGCAGTTGCAGTAACAGCTACTGCTGATGCTGTGCTGAACCACACTGTGCAGAAAGATATGTGCTCACAGGTTTATCTGCTCTTCTTAGGTGGCAGAGAACCAGAATTAAAAAAAAAAAAAAAAAAAAAAAAAAAGGGCACAAGATTCCCTGTCCAGACTTCTGTTTCTGTCAGCTTTTCCAGGAAAGGGCAGAAGCCAAGATGAAGTGATGCTGAATGTTCAGACCCAGCTCCTGGACCATAACATTCTGGATTAAGGATCACCCAGTCTGTAGATATCAATCTGGAATACAATAAGAATCTAAATTTTAGTTTGATTTCTGTAATTTTTTTTCATTAGCAGAATTCTGTATGCCCTGATGCATTCTCCAACTTGTGCAGTGTTCACAAAAACATCTTCTCAATCTTCCAGATTGTTCTTGCCCAGCAGCACTGTGAATTTCTGAGATGTCCTTGCAGGATTGGATTTCCCTTTTCCTTTCTCCTGCAACAGAATTTTCCCCCATCCCCATCTCCCCCTTTACATCCCCTTGCAGTGGCATTTGTTGCTCCCTGGTGTACTGGGGGAAATGCCATGAAATGCTTGAAAAGTATTTTTATTTTTTGATGAGTCTTTCAAATCATTCACCTGTCTCTTGACCAAGTAGCTTGTCAGCTTCCCCTCACCTTCTTTTCCTTTTACAGAATCTTTACCATCATTCATTTGGAAAGAATAAGTAAGTTCCTGGAGTTACAAACCTGTTTGAAGTGTAGGAAATCTGCCTGCACTTATACAAACCCATGTTAGCAGAGCAGCACAAGCACAATCAACTTGGTCACTGGCTAAATGTCTTCAAAGGGGGTGAAACAGGAGGCAATAAGGGGAAAAAACCCCCAACTTTTGCAGACTTAATGTTACAATAGAAGGGAGAATTTTGTGTGGTTTTTTTAATATTATTCCATGTGCGCTGGATCCCAGGAAATGATTCTCCTGCAGTCAGGCTTAATATAAATAGACTAAGAATGTGAGGGAATGTTTCACAAGTGCTTTTGAAAGAGAGAGGCAGGAATTAAAGACCTTCAGGAATATATTAGTTATTCCTGCCATTGCAGAGCTACTGAGATGCATGTTATTCCCAGGAAATGTCCTGTCCTGTTCAAAACTCGGTGTGTCAGGTCCAGCCCAGGCAGAGTTGTGCTGGAGGGCTGCCAGCTGCTCTGACACCAGGTCAGTGCTGGCTGAAGCCACTGCTGTGCCCTCCTCAGCTGAGCTCTGGAAGGCTGAGGGGACCCCATGAAACTCCCCAGAGCTGCTTGTCGGGGGAAGGCTGAAAGAGCTGAAAACAGTGATGGAGGAAAGAGTGTTTGTAATGTGTGATCGTGAGCAGGAGAGCTCAAAAAACAGGTGCCAACTGCACACAAAATGAGATTTCAGTGACGTGTGAATATGTTTTGAAACATATGTCTAAACTAGGTAAGAATAAGAATCTGAATTGCAGTAAAGGTCTAAAGTCCCAAGGGTTAGGTTGGAGATCAGGGAAAGGTTCTACTTCCCCCAGAGGGTGCTGGGCACTGCCCAGGCTCCCCAGGGAATGGGCACGGCCCGAGGCTGCCAGAGCTCCAGGAGCGTTTGGGCAGTGCTGCCAGGGATGCCCAGGGTGGGACTGGTGGGGGGGCTGTGCTGGACTGGATGATCCTTGGGGATCCCTTCCAACCCAGGATATTCTATGTTTTGAAATATTACAAATAAATGTTTAATTTGCAGGTCCTGAAAGTTTGTACCCTGTACTGTTCATTTTTTTTCAATTCACAGGTCGGTATTTGTGTGGTGCAATCTGCTGCTTAGACACAACCAGCTGAAATGCACTCAAATGAAATTATCTCCTTTCTTCTAAGTTAACTTGTTTTAAAAAAGTATTCACAGAAAGGAACACTATTTTTTCAGACTTTTATTTGAAGAATTGCAGGTGTGGAATAGTGGGTGTAAAGTTAAGTTACCTCATAAGAAACAGGAGGAATTTAGATTTGAATTTTTTGCTATCATAGCTGTTTTTAAAATAATAATAATAGAATTATCTTAGTGAGAGTAATCCTTGATCTTATGACGATGTTAGACCAGGACAGATGTAACTAGAAGGAAGTTAAATCCAAAAGGTGTTGTTATGTGAAGTACCAGTGTGTGGAATCACGTGCAGGCTGGTTGTCACAACGTGTATTTGTGTGTTTAATCAGTATCAGGAGGGTTGCACTGTGCCAGTGGGGTTTGTGTGATCAATGCACACAAATCAGGCTGTGCTGGAGCTGTAAGGCACATTCTGTTGTCTGTCACATCATGGACACATCATAAGCAAATGCACAAGAATTTCAACCAAATGAGAATCAGAGTATTTCCTATACACTCTGCTGCTGCATATTTAGTGACAGAGCTCTGTTTTGTTCTCCTGCGAGCTCCCAGCAGCTCTCACAGGCTCTTCCTTTTGAGTCTGTGGGCAAACTGAAATCCTGGGTGTGGAGTTGTTGTGAGCTGTCCATCAGCATCCACTGACTGGGTTACAATAATGCATTCAAACCCACCGAGGGAAGCACCATGTGCTGATCCCTTCACCTTCAGCCAAAGCCACATTCCACATTAAAGCTTCCCGAGTGGGGAGCTGATCCATTCAAGTGGGCTTTATGTTTTGGAAAGCCAGGATGTTGATATATCCCATGTTCAGCATTACGACTTAATTGCAGAGTCAGGAAGGAAGAAAAAGAGATGGAGAAGGTAGTGATGAGGAAAAGGATTGATTTAAAAGGCCTCCTGCATAAATTATTGGAAATGGATGTGAGCTCTCATTAGGATGCACTGTGAATAAGGAGTTTGCCTTATCTTTACTGGGACTCAAATCTTTGCTGTTTGAGGCACGAGACTAAAGCAGAAAATGTTCTCATTTTCCTGTCTGTACTCCAGCCGGAATGGGTGAACTGGGGCAGGAGCCTTTCACAGGTTTCTGTTTGTGAGCAGCCTCTCTGATCTTCCATCACACATTTCTTGGTCAGGACACCTGGGTCACCTGTGCTCCCTCTGACTGGGGCCACTCAGGTGGACACTGAAGGCTCAGAGAGGGTTCCCTGTCCTGTTCTAACAATCCCTGTGTGGGTGGAATAGAACACAGCAGAATTCTCTCTGTGGCAAACTGCCCTAGAACAATGCCTCTCCAAAAGGTTCTGGAAACCTCTGCAGTAAGATACAAACAATCTTTCATCCTCTTCACAAGCTCAGCTGCACCCAGGTCAGTATGAAAACTCCTTTTGACTTCTTGGTCCATGGAGCACCTTGGGATGCTCCAAGTATGGTCTCAGTTCTCAGAGTTTTCTTCATCATTCTCTCATCATTATATGTCCTGATAGGTTGGTAACAGTCAATTAGGAATGACAAGCAGCATAAATGCTGACTCTTTCTGGCTTTACAAACTATATTTAAACATTCTGTCTTATATTTTGATTTTTAATATCTTTAAATAGGATGAGTCTATTGCCTAGAAGGAGCTAGAATTATTTTTTTGTTGCTGTTGTTTATAATTCACACACTTGGTTTAAGAAAGCATCTGAATGTTGGCTGTCTGGTTAAAGTGAAATTTCTTGCTTAAAAAAGTGACAGGAGTGCAACCTGATGTTTATTCAGCTTATTTCAAGAAAATGAGATGGGAAACTTAAAGATAAGAGGCAGAGAAGTGTTATTGCTAACAAAGAATTGATTTTTATATGTACCATTAACTGTAGTCTCCTGTACGACAAATAAAGAAAAAAGCCTCCTAAATTCTGGTCTTAGCTCCTGCTGCTTCCTTTGTAGAAGTTAAACTTAATTTCACTGCTGTGTTTCCTCTTCCTGCCATCCCAGAAGCTCCTGTCTCATACTTTCCAGTGCTCCAGCTCCACC
Organism: Corvus cornix cornix; assembly: GCF_000738735.6. NCBI lineage: Eukaryota > Metazoa > Chordata > Aves > Passeriformes > Corvidae > Corvus > Corvus cornix. The sequence continues at coordinate 17,245,578 of NC_046341.1, read as the reverse complement.
TCTGTGCAGTCTGGGAATGGCCACTCACTCCACCTGAAATTAGTGAAACAGTGCTTCCTTTTCTTCATGGAATATCTATCAAGAATTTTATATCTTCTGTATTTAAATCCCACATTTTTACATTGTTCATGCCAAAAAAAATCACGTGGAAAATTCCCTACTGCATTTTTTAAAAAAAAATCATAGTTTTTTTTGCAGAACCAAATTAGAATTTAAGATTTATAAAACCTTGAAATTCCACTGAACCCTTTGTTGAAATGCTGTGAAATCAGTCATTGCAACTATTTGCAGAATTTGAGATAACAGAGTAGGCTGAAGTGTTTAGGTTAGGGGTTAATCTGTGTTAACTATGCTGTGGGATAAAGACAAATGTCAACACAAATTGCCAGAGCTCGTGGTGTCCCCTAGCAGTTATTCCTGCTCCGTGGAGCTCCTTAAGGCAGATTCCAGATTATAATGTGACCTGGAGATGCCTAGGGGAGAAGACTTGGATGGTACGACCAGCCTTGTTGAGCCAAATACATCTTAACAGAAACATTTTAATTTAACATTAACACGAAATGTGTCGCTGTGGCTGCGGTAAGAAAAACCAAAATCCAGTATCTAAAATTCCATTGTATGTAAAACACCTTCGGTATCTCTCTCATGCTTGAGGCTGCAGATTTGCCTTAAGCAGCTGAAATTCTACAGGAATGCTCCAAGGCAAAACTTTGCACAAAATCCCTTAATTGTGATACTATAATTTATGTTAATTTTCCTGTGCTGGTGAGTGTCTGTTCCCAGTAATGTCCTGTATTTGTACCAGGCTCTGAATGCAGATATTGGGCACATCAAGCAGTGCAGAGCATGAGGGTTTTCCTTGGATTCCCTCTCTTTGTCCAGGGTGGGCTCTTGGGACAGCTCTGCTTTTGTTGGACTGCAGTTCCTGTGTTGAGCTGTGGTAACAAGCAGTGTTGTAAGGTTATGGCAGTGTTAGTTGGACATCTGTCAATAAAACTGCTTTTACTGTAGTCTCTTGGTGATCCAGACCAGGGCTCTACCTGCCATGTGCCTGAACTTCTCCCCATCCGAATCCCTCTGATTCTCTTCCGTGGAGGTGGAGAGGAAGCGCCTCTGGTCCTGACAAGAAATGCCATCTTCCTCCTACAGCCAGCACATTAAACTTAAACCTGCTTTTGCCAGGCTTTCTGGAGGAGTTACTGGGGAGAGATGAGTTTCTCCAGGAAGAAATTGAGACTCTACTTATTTTCTGAACTTTTTGCCCTCCACTGGTTTGGTTGCAGATGAAACTGTAACGTGAATACATCCAGTGTTGCGCTCGATGGGGATGTCACTGAAAACACAGCAGGAGGGGTTACCAGCTGGTAAAAATCTTGGTCTGATGTTCTCCAATGTCTTACAGCATTTATGTAAAAAGCTGCATCTTCTATTTCAATATTTCAATTGACAGCATTTGGCATTTCAGCAGGATAAACTCAATTTCTACAAGATAAAATCTATCCCTGATCTTGCTAATAAAAACACCTGTTTTACTGTACACATGGTGAGTAGTCAAAAAGTAAATATTTCTTTAAGTGACCTAGTAATTATCTATAAAACATCTGCTAAATTTCATGTGGTTTGAAACATTTCATGAAATTTCATGACCTACTAATTAACTACAAACATCTGCTAAATTTAGTCTCACTTAAAGTCTTTCCTGAAACAATGTTTCAAAAAACCTTTGCCTTTTTGTGCTTTTCTTATCATATTCCTATATGTTGTCTTAAAATTCAGTCCAGCTATTGTCAAGGAAAGCTGTTTGGAAGGATGTGGGTTATAAAACTGTTTTTAAGTGATTTAATTTGCAATTGTTACAAAGACTTAGCTGAAATGTTTCATGCTGTGATAGATCCTTTAAATATTGTGATACCAGAGACAGCTGAGTGATGTACTGGGAGCACAAATTTATTAGCTCTTGCCTGGTGTTATGTTATAATCTAGTCTGAGTGAGGGTGAACCTGAATGCTGAATGAAAGCAAAGCAAACACTAAACAAAGTCTGAAGTCCCAGTTTTCTGCTGGGCTATCCTCTAACAGCACACCCATACTGCCAGACAGTTCCTTAAGCTTCTGTTATTTCTTTAAAATGTGACTTCACTGAGACAGTCAAAATCACGGTGTTTAAGCATATACTCCACTTACTTTTTACATGGGGCATGATCTTCAGAAACAAAGAATTTTATTCGTGGAATGGGTGACTACTAAAGGTCAAAAATCTTCCCTTCTGATGTGTTTTCTGGATTTCAATTGCTCCTAATAAGCTGCAGTACAAGCAGTGAGGGAAGTGAAGTGTTTATTTAGATCACTTTAGAGCAGGTCAACCATTGTTATGACAAGGGAGGAACTGAGGCTTTAATTTTATATTTTTAAGAGAAAGGATTTATATCTGAAGTTAGATTAATTAATTTTTACCACAAAGATATATTGTCAGCATCTCCCAGTTAGAATAATAGGGCTTTCCTTTCTGGCTGATCCAGTTATGCTGAGGGTTTGTGTGTGCAGGTGTTCTCTCCCCACCCCACCAGTAACAACCTGATGGCTTCAGTGATGCAAATTACCTGCCTAAATATCAGCAGAAAAAAAATCTCTCATGCAATTAAATGCAGTATCAGTGCAGTCTTATTGAAGTATCTTTCACTTGTTTGGTCTGTGGTTGGTTGGTTGGTTGGGTTTTTTTCTTGGTTTTCATTTAATTTTTGTTTTTTCATATCTTGGTTCAGCAAATTAATAAAAATGCAGCCTGTGAAAATAAAGAAAGTAAAGGTGGTCATTCCAATCCCTAAACTGACACTGCTCCTCAGTGTTGGTGATGACTGCTGACCCAAATGAGTTTTGGGCTGGTGATCCACAGGTGTTTTCTGCATCCTGTGCAATCCTGCTGTGGTTTTCTGGTGGTTCTGACAGGCTGTGCCACCAGTGCCCTCACTGCTGTTCCATCCCAGAGATTCTTATAAAGTCAGCCATTATTTCCTTTCTCCCTAGTCAGTCATACCTGCAGTGAATGAGAGGGTGGAGTCACTTGCAAGGATGTTAGCTGTGCTGGAGTCTAATTAGGAGGTTCTAGTCCAGGAATTAAAGCTGAAAAGTGGGAAGTCTCAGGGGCTGTCACTGGGATGGGCTTCCTGTGACACAAATCATACACTGTGCACAGGCTGGGGGTTCACTGAACACTGGGGCTGAAAAACACATCCAGAAACAGCAAAGGAAGCACATTGGAAAATATTTTATTTTGAAAAGAAAACAATAAAGAACAGCAATTAACATTAATAATTAAGGGGGAAAGGTATTTGACAAGATTACCTTTTGTTTAAAGGGTTTGTTTTGAAAGAATTAAAATACTGATGCAAAACGAGTTTTCCTAGCAGTTTAATCATCTTGTTAATTCCCTTTCATTAGAAATTCCCTAGCCAGAAGTTTCTCTCAGAGCCCAGCTAGAGAGATTTTTAAAATTTGCTTTTATTGCATGTTTATTTCTCTCCTGTGTGGATTTTCCAGTGAGCAGGCACAGAGAATAGCCAAATGCAGAGAAAGGATTGGAAGAATCCCCATTGGTGCTGTGCAGTTTTAGATCAGGGTCAAAATTCCCAGACTATTGATGTCAGGATCCCACCAGCCTCCGAATGAAGTGGTTGGGAGAGAAAGGTGGGAGCAGGAAGGGAAAGCACTGTTGTATTAAAATAAAGCTCGGCATTTTCATTTGCTTTTTGCCTGGAAAAAAATAAACCCAGAAAGGCCTGCACCCTTTTCCTTTTTTGAGGGAATAGTTTTAATGACCCACAGGTTATAACTGTTATTCAGACGAGCAGTAAGGGCTGAAGGAAAATGTTATAGTGCAATTTGTAGGGCACACCCCATGTACATTGTAGTAGCATAAAGAAAAGCAATTTAATATCTTTCACGCCGAATTAGTAATGTAGAAAAAATTATAAATCGGGATGGAATGTTATAAGAATTATAATGGGTGATAATGTGCCAGAGGAAAAATTATTTCTTCCTAAAAACTGAAATAGAATTTAAATTTCTTGAATTTTACGTAAAGTGACAATTATAATATTTGCAATAAAAAACCCCAAAACCCTCTAAGCAGTAAGTTGGTAATTTGCACTTGCCGAAAACATGCACTCTGCATTTCTTAAATTCCCTAATTAAATCCTAATTAGCATGAGCACTAGAGTGTTAATTCTTGCTGTTATTCCTCCAGGGTATCCCTACACCTTCAGGAACATAAGCTTACTCAGATATGTAAAAGATAATTATCAATAAGTAGGACTACCACATCGTATGTTCATTATGTTACTTATTTGTTACGTGCCTGCTGGTCTGTGAGCCAGAAAAGCAAGAGAATTTGGTTTGTTTCTGTTCTTGTATGAAAGCATTCAGCTTTCATTCAGTCAGTGGTACACCACAGCTGCCCAAAAATTGGTCAGCATTTTATCAGGTAACAACAACACTGGAGCAATTTTTGCCTGAAAAATCCAAGTTTCACTGCTTGTGTGTTCCTAAAACCTAGAAATCCCTGTTGATAGGGAAAAAGTGCCAGTTTAAACTAAGCACTCAATTCTCTGTTATAGAGAGCTTTAGGTTATTTCTACCCTTATGGAAGTATTCCACCTTCCATACTAGAAGTTCATATCAACTACTTGGTGGCTTATTCATATTTCCAAGGAGCACTAATTATCTTAACAGTTGAAACCCAACAGATAAAAACCCAGACGCTGAAAATAGAGGAGCAGTGTCATTTCTTGACAGGTGGGAATAAATCAGCCAGTGGGGCTGTGATAGGGACAGGGGTGGGTTCAGTGTGTGAGAGATGTTCTGAGCATCCTCTCCACAGGGCTGAAAATCCTCCTAAGGACAGGCTTTGGGTTGGGTGGTAACTCATCTATTTGTAGGAAACAATCACTGGATATCTTTCTCTGCTGATCAAAACAGGTGCAAATGATCAATTGTACTCATAAGGTGAAAATTTCTGCTCCTGAGGCTGGCGCTTTGGTTGGATTCAGTGGTTTAATTGCAGTTACTCCATGAAGTGACTGGAAATAAGTGGTTTCCTTCACATTATTCTATTCCTCTCTGCTCCCTCCCACAGCATCGATGTGGTCACCGTATGTGATGATTTACAATTCATTAAGTTCTTGTCCCGAATGCCAAAGGGGTTCATTATTTCCACCGGAAGGAGGTTTCAAAAGTACTTTGCCAGAAGTACTAAGTTCTCACATTTCTCTTCATTACAATTACAATTAATCTTTGAATGTGAGGGATGAACCCCAGTGAACAGCGTAAGCTCTGTCATCCTTGCCACCACATAACCTGATCTGTAGTAACAAATTATTGGGAAAAAATTTTTCTCTAAATAAAGCAAAATCAATAAAAATATGCAGTGTATTAGTGTTTGCCACCTCTAATGAGTTTCAATCACATTTAAAATTGAATATGTTTTACTCTATGTCTTTTAGTGACTTTCACTAAAATTGTGAAGATTAATTTTCCTTAAGCAATTAGAAATAATTTCTTCAGTTTGCTTAGACTTTTGTTGGTCTAGAGTTGCTCTGGCTGTAGCAAAATAATCCATTAACTATAGACAATTAAGGCTAGGAGGTCTGTAAGAAATCATCTTATGCATCAAATAGCTGTTTGTCTAATGTGTTTATAACAACTACAAATCAAATGGGTTTCTGCAGCCTTTCTAGAAATCTCTGAAGACTTAGTACCTCTTTTAGTCAGAAAACTTTTCCTAATATCTAAAGTAAATCTTTGAACCAAATTATAATGCCTGTCATTTGTTTTTTCCTGCCCTGCTTAGGATGACTGTCATTTTGCAGGTTTTTGCATTGTAAGTCTCTCATGAATCTTGCTTTAATGTTTTCTTTTGTAAATCAAATACATCAAGTTCCTTCAGCTCCTCTTTATCTGTCATGTTCTAAAATCTATTCTCTTTATTGTTTTCTTGCAATTTGACATCATCTATTTTGGGATCTCAGAACCCGGCTCATACTTACACTGGCAGAATTACTTGTCCTGTGTTTTGCACTCCTGCTTGTGCCTCAAGAATAGGCTTGGGGGTTGGGATTTTTTACTGCTATTTAAATTCTAGGTCCTCTGCTCTTTTCTTCAATTTTGCCATCCGGCCCTTTTCCTGTTAGTTGTTCTGGGTGCATTTCATGACTTACTCCCACACACAATGACTTGAATCTGCCTTTACCAAATTTCATCCTAGTGGTCTTTATTTCCAGCTTGTAAAGATCATTTTGGATCACAAAGATCCACGCTTGCATGTCCTACTGCCTTCTTTCCCTTGCACTTTTCCCCTGGCCCTCTTCACTGGAGGATAATTTAGATATTGCTTGAGTGGACTCCTGTGAATTTCCATCTTAATGCCTCCTTCAGTTCAAAATAAGAATATTGGTAATTGCTCCTTGAACATATCTTTTAAATTAATTAAGGATTTAGCTCAAGGGGTTTTCTCATCCAGGTAATATTTCCCTAGCTTGCCAATGGAGATTCCATGCCTAGCAGTATTTAAAGTTTTATAGAAGCGGGGCTGTATTAGGTCTACTGCTTCTGCCTTTTTAGTTACACCAGTTACCTGTAAAGGAAGGAAATTTAATTGGTTGCTCCTAACGAATCTGTGTTGCCTATTTCCATCACTTTATTATCCTGTAGGTGATTATTAATTTATTATTTAATCATTTTTTCCAGAATCTGTCAAGCAATTGAAGTTGAGTTGGCTGCTAATTATAAACTCTCTCTTTTTACTTGTTGGATGGGAGGAGGTGAATCTGTACAATATTTGTACTCCTCTTTGACTTCCATATTCTTTGTTGGTAGCAGGTAGCATTGCACTGAAATTTGCTTGTATGATTCCTTTGTACGCATCCTCACTCATGTGCCTTTTTATTGCCTTTGCAAATTTCCCTTTGAATTTTAATTATCTAAGGAATAGCTTCAGCAATCCTGCTTTGGGCAGCCATATCTCTTCTTTTTCATCAGTGCTCTTCCATTCCCCTGCCCTTTCCTCCCCCGCCGGCACTCAGGAGATGCAGTGAATCCTTATATGGACCCAGCCTCTTTCTCACAAAACTGTTTGGGTTTTGAACCAAAGTGATGCTTCATCTTCTTAATCTTTTTAATCTGTGCTTTGCCTGGCTGTTTCCTACTGGCTTGGACACACATAGAGTCAGTTCTCCCTGCCAAGCAACACCTTCCTGTTGACTCTGTATTCCCTGCCTGACTTTCTGCTCCAGTCTTTGGGAAGGCTGAGCCTGGAGGGTTCCTGCCCAGGTAGGCACATCACAAGCGCAGCCTTCTGTGAGAGTTAACAGCAGTTCTGGCAGCATGGTGTTTTCTGTGCTTAACAATTCAAAAATCTCTGCTTCTTCCTCTCGTTGGCTCAGCTGGTTCCTGTGCTGCTCTCAGTTAGACAATGATTTCTTCATGGTTTGTTTTTGCCAGTTGTGAAGTCTTCAGTCTAAAGATTAGTGAATGTTTAAGAGCTGGTCTATATAAAGCCTCTCATTTGAAATAATAGACAGCTACCATCTCTCAGGCAGGTGTCTAACTCATTTAGTGTTTATTAAATGTTGAATCTAGTTGAATGTGTCCCTGCCCACAGCAGGGGGGTTGGAACTAGACAATCTTCCAATTGTCCCCTTCCAACACAACTCTATGATTTTATGATTCTATGATTAGAAACTCCACATAAATTATTTTTGTTTCAAAGGTTAAAAATGTGTTTAAATTGTTTCTTTAAAGCACCATGATTTGGTATGGTTGGATTTGACACAAAAGCAGGATCCTGATGTGGTATTTCCTCTATTTCCCTGGAACACCTTCTGTAACCACTCTGCATTAGCACCTGCTGATGCCTGTGGTGGGGCTACAGAAGTCACCTGCAGCAAGGCTAGGGCTGATTCCATCATTCCACAGCACACTCCTGCCAATTTGTGAAAATTCCATGAGTTCTCATCCTTATGAGGGTGTTCTGGTTGAGGGCAGGGCACACTTTTGAAATAGCTTAGAGAGATTCTCACTCTGTCTCTGTGACAAATAAGCATTTTGGGTAAGTGCTTTTGGGGGTTGAGCTGGAGGCTATCTGGAATAAAATCACACAGCACTGTATCATTGCTTTGTTTCATTTCACACTATTTCTTGTCAGCTAATATTTCATTTTTCATAGTAAAGGGAAACCAAAAATAAGTTTTCCCAAAAACTCTGGGCTAACTAGACTTGACATTCTTATTTAGACAATTGGATTCATATCTGCCTTCTGGATTTAGCATATATAGTCCTTTATATATGGTCCTTATTCAGACAAACTTTGTGATTTAACTTGAGAAAAGGACTGAAATGTTTCCTTGTACAGAGAACTTTCCAATCAGATTTCTGTCTCACAGTTTCTGTATTGCCACCTTGGCATGCTCTGGGTATTTCTTTCTCAAGCCTTATTGAAATTTTTGAGTGTTAATCACATGGTCTTTTTGCCTTGGTAATTTCCATGGAACTACCGAAAAACTTAGGGGAAAACCACTGCCAAGTGAAGGGTGATTTCCACATGGGTGCCATTCCCACCTGTGATAGAGACTCAGCTATGCCACAGTTAATGATCATCTCCCTGCATTTTCTGTGAAAAGCATTTTACAAATGTCCCTTGGTCAATTCAGGGCTGTTTCACCTCTTTCATGATCATGTGACTGAGCCTCAAAACCAAATTTAAATAGAGCCAGTGTTACATTTTAAGTGCTGAAATGTCTGAAAGTTATTCAGTCTTTCCAAGAAATAAACACTGACCTAGAATTTAATATTTTTTATTAGCGTTTCTTACCACTGCTGACAAATGCAGCAACATAAGTATTGTTGAATGTTTAAAGCAGTGTAAATTGAAGACCATTATGGCATTGTGGTCCTTTCACCTTGGAGTCCTTCAGGACACAATTGGTGTAGAACAGCGTGGAATAATGGATATTCTGTGTCTGAGTGCTGCATCTCAGTCATTTTGGAGATACAGTTTTAATGCTTAGTTTGTTCCCAACATGCAGCAGGGGCTTTGAGGGAATACATGGCTTACCTGCCAATTGTGAAAATACTAGTATAGAAAAAATAATGATGTGATCATTCCCCAAAGTATCCCCCTCAGAAGAAATTTCCTATATTTAACATATTGACACTGAGCTGTGAGCATTGCCATGGCCTTATTAGAGATACTGTCCTGGCAGTTTAATTGCAGAATGAGAAGTTAACAAATGTTAAATCATGTAAACATACTTTGAGCTGCATAAAATGCTGCCTTTCATAACAAACATGCAGTTTAGATACATTTAATATGTGTGCATGATCAAAGGAATTGCCTAATACTACTGCTCTCCTATCCAGATGCTGGTATCCAAATACGTCTAAATGATGCCTAATTTATGAGTTATGTGCACATGGTGATAACATCCGGCATGTAAAGGGAGATGTGCAGGCCTGTGTAAAACTGGGCATTGAGCAGATACTGTTTTTAAACCAAGAGTGAACATCATTCTCTGTAGCTTGATATTCTCTAATTCTGAATGGTTTTAGTTATTGTTAAATTATGTTTTGCAGGTTGATTTTCATCAGTATGTTCTGTAAGAGACTGCATTCATCAAGTGCTTCTCCTCACTTCCAGGAATGTTTGCATGTCACGGAACACTGTGGACATAAACTGAAAAAAATCCACTATTGTTAGGCACTGAACATTGAAAAGGTTGCACAACAGGGAACCATGTAATTCTTGGGCATTTAGTGACTAGGACTGACATGTCAGGGATGCAGGCAGAATGCAGCAGGAGGAGGAAAACCTCTGTGAATGCATATGGACTGTGCTGAGAGCAGTTGGTTCAATTCAGAGCCCTCTCACAGAATTCTGTTTGGAGCAAACCCTTTGTCTTTCAGAAATAGCCATGAAAACATTGCAGTGGGTGCTGATCAAGATTTTTTGAAAGAATGTCTTCCAGGAGAAGAAAATTATTGCAGTATTTTGTAGCACCCCCTTTTTAAAAGGCTTTGATTGAAGCACTGGATTCTTCCCTGGGAGGGTGGGCAGGCCCTGGCACGGGGTGCCCAGAGCAGCTGGGGCTGCCCCTGGATCCCTGGCAGTGTCCAAGGCCAGGCTGGACATTGGGGCTTGGAGCAGCCTGGGACAGTGGAAGGTGTCCCTGCCCATGGCAGGGAGTAGAATAAGATGAGCTTTAAGGTCCCTTCCAAACCAAACCATTCTATTATTCTGTGATTCTATGATTTTTCATTCGATGTCACTTTTTGAATTGAATGCACAATATTACATGTTAAGTTTAAATCTAGAATGTAAATCATAGAATCATAGAATATCCTGAGTTGGAAGGGACCCATCAGATTGGAAAGGACCATCAGATTCAAACTCCTGGCCTTGGCTTAGAATATTAAAATGACAAAACCACAAAAGCAGTTGAACTGTGGAAAGGTGTCTCCAAGCCTTTTGGAGCAGCAGACTGTACAAAGATGGAGATACTGAAATGCTGAAATGCTAAAACTGCAGTTGCCACCCGAGGTTTGTTCTAACTGACCTCTACTCTGCAGTCTTTTCCTGCGTCTACCCCCTAAGCATGTGAGTGTTCTTAGTTTAAAAAAACCCAGCGCATTGCAAGCAATGCTGTAATAACTTACAATTTAGGCTGTTCACACAGAAATGGAGTAGATGACATTGTAATCATTGCAGTAGGATGCATACTTTATTACAGTGTGCCTTTAAACTATCCTGAGGAAGGTTATTCATGCTACACTAGCCAGGGATCGTTTTTGTTAAACAAGAAAAATAAAACTGCTAAGTACTAGATCATTTAGGTGGCTGCAGAGCTGAAGCCTGTCTGAGTGTTCTGCAGTCTCTCCTGGACAACATGAAATATTTATGTGGCTTAAAAATCCACACCCTGGCTTAGGAGCTTCTCAAGCCAAATAATGGCTCTGAGGAGCAACACGTGCTGGTGGGGAGGAGAGAGGCCCCAAGGGTCAGCAACTGGCATTCACACAGATCTTTACTTTGGAAAATAACATTAGCAGCTTCTTGCTGCTTCCTTTCAACAGTGTGTGAGCATGAGAGTTGTGAAAAACAATGATCCCCTGATGCAAGTGAAACTGCTGTGTCTTCACATAAACCTATCATTTGGAGTTCCTGGCAGCTGGGCTTTAAAAAACAAACCTGAGAGGCAGAATCCACAGCTGGAAAATTTTCCTTTTAACAAGGGATTTTCCAAGTAAAAGGGATGGATCTACTACATGGAAAGAAAAATCCTTTTCTTACTCACAGGATGGGAATATATAATCTCTATTAAAATGACTTATTTGATATTTTAACCTGATATTATACTTACACATTTTAAGTTTTGGAAGATTTATTAATCCTTTCAGTATAAAAATAACAAATAAATCAGAAGTTGCAATATTTTAAATTTATCATTTTGTTTAAAGAAGCTTCACTCAATATAATTTCCAGATTTACTTGTATGAGGGCATATTATGTTCTTGCACTTTACACAAAATTGCTATCTTGTGGGTTTTTGACATTTTAGTAAGTGAAAGGAAATTGAATATTAATATTTATCAAACCAACTTTAGTTATGAAATGTTCATATGGGAAAAATAGTATGATGTGTTGATTTTTTTTCATGCATTAGATGTTTTATATTAGATATATATCGTGAGATCTGAGCATTTTACTTGTTATGTTTTGCGTATAGCTAATGTAGTTTTTTCAATTGGTTCAGTCTCCTTTATACTTTGAAACATTCCTCTGCTTTTGGGGTGTTTTTTTAACAGGAGGCTACCCACAGTCTTGGTGCTCTGCAAAATGAGTTATATTTGTAGAGTTTTATTAATACAAATTATGAAATGAAAGTAGAATGTGAAAAGATGTCATGTTTTATTGCATTTTTTTACTTGGATTATAAGAAATCATGTGGCAAACAAAATCACACATAATGACAGGTAGGATAGTATTAATAGTAAAAGCACCTGTACAGAACGTGAACCAAGCTGATAAAACTAGTGGGAAATTGTGTGAAATTAGGAGGACTCACGTTGTGTAAAATTCATGTGTCGTTTGAAGCCAGAGATCCACATCGACTGCAGGGTGGGAGTGTCTCGCTGGGATTGCTCAGGACTGAATGGCTCACGGTGAATTCCTGATGCAGACTCCAGTGTCCCTGCCTTTTGAAGTGCTTGGGATTCTCCAGGGGCTGTTTAACTGTTTGCTTTCTTCCAGGGCTGGTTCATCCTTTTGTGGGACCACCTGGCAAAGAACCACCCTGCCCTCCTCACAAGCTGCACTGATTTTGTTAAGGCGCAGAAAACTCATGTTTAACCAGTAAAAAGATTTCATGTGAAAGGTTAGAGCCTGCTAGCAGCAGCGTGTCTGCTCTGTGCACAGTGGAAAAACAGCCTCCAAAGACCATCAGGAGCAGGAATGTCCCCATGGCAGTGCCAGTGTGAGCCCGGCAGGGATGGGCACGTCCTGAGGCCTCTGAGGGAGGCGGCTCAGAGGTGTCTGCAGAGCTGCTCCAGCTAGAGCCCATCTCTCACTCACACTGTTGCTGGTATCCCAGCTCCTGAAAAGAAAGCTGGGTTTAGTATCCCTGTCCATGTCCCTGTCCTGGCCCTGGTTTCCAAAGAGGTGACCTGTGTGTAGGTGCTGTGTCCCATCTCCACAGTGACACACACTGTGCGAACCACTTCTACACTTCTGCTTTCATCTCCTCTTGGTTTCCATTTCTGTTTTCTATTCTTACCAGTGTTTAGATTCTTTCACTGTTCCATTCTTACCTTAAATAAGCAAGACCAGGGCAGTGCCCGTCCCCTGTGCTGGCACTGCTGAGGCTGCACCTCAAATCCTGGGATCAGTTTTGAGCCCCTCATGGCCAGAGAGACCCTGAGGGGCTGGAGCGTGTCCAGGGCAGGGAACGGAGCTGGGAAGGGGCTGGAGCCCCAGGAGAGGCTGAGGGAGCTGGGAAAGGGGCTCAGGCTGGAGCAAAGGAGGCTCAGGGGGACCTTGTGGCTCTGCACAAGTCCCTGACAGGAGGGGGCAGCCGGGGGGGTCGGGCTCTGCTGGCAGGGAACAGGGACAGGAGGAGAGGGAACGGCCTCAGGCTGGGCCAGGGGAGGCTCAGGGTGGGCAGCAGCAGGAATTTCCCCATGGAAAGGGTGCTCAGGCCTTGGCAGGGGCTTCCCAGGGAGGTTTGGAGTCACCATCCCTGGCAGTGTTCAGAAAGCAAGTGGATACTCAAGGACATGGTGCGGTGGTGAGCATGGCAGCAGGGCTGGGTTGATTGTTGGACTTAGTCCTGTTAGAGGCCTTCTTCAACCTAAGTGATTCAATGGTTCTGCCCAAGTTTAAGCTTACAGGGTTGGAGGTGGCTTGAGCCTGAGTTCTCACACTGCAGTAAGCCCCAGTTGCACTGGAAAGGAGACTGGCTTCTTGTAAGAACAGGGTGTACTCAGAGAGGGGGGCTTTCTACAGGGTAACCCCTAAAAGTGTGTTTTGTCTCGGTACACAACCCCTGTGCCTCTTCTCCCGTACAGCACCTCAGGGATGTCTTGTGTGGAGAGGTGGTGTGGGAGTGCCTGGGAATCCAGCCTGGATAATGTGCCTCACCATCCAAAGACCCGGGATCACTGGGCACTAAGAAGCATTGCTGCTCTTGGGCAGAGGTCCAGGGGATCCAGAGTTTTGTGGTTCATTTCTATTTTCAAGTTCTATTCATAATGGGGAAAACTCAGTGAAGTTACTCTATCATTTCTGGTACTCAGAGTCAGAGTAGTAATCATAATATATTTGTTGTATTTATATTTAACTCGTCTTTGAGTAAGAGAAACTATTTTAGATCTTTATTTATTTATATTTACCTTTTGCGTTAGAAGTCAATGACCACATTGCTGACTGTGGATATGCATTATGCAAAGCCACTGTATTTTTCAGTATTTTTCTTTCTCCTTCCTGACTGTTTCTGTTTGACTCATTGCACCTCTTGGTCTGCATCCAAATAGTGATTTGCTAGCTGGGAGGATGGTGGGGATATTAGTCATGGAACAAGGCTTGGGGGAGAAAAGGGTATCAACTTGAATATTTGAATATATTTCTTGAATGTTTTTACTTTTATTTCTTCACTGCTTTATTTTCTTTCTTTGCTGTTTGTTATATGGGAGCTTCTTGATTTAGTTGTGCTTTTCCCTTCAATGCTCTTCTCAAAGACCTTCCTGTTAAATCATTCTGCTTTGTTTTTCTTCATAAATACTCAGTTAGCAGCACTATTGCTGCATTCTGGTATTTCATGAGTAAATTGCTCATAATTCCTTTAGATCACATTTAAGGCACTTAACAAGAACAGTGGAATCAGCTGCTCCCTTTCAGATCCCTTTCCTGTCAAGCACTGATTTCCATGGATAAGCTGAGCGTATTCGTATTGACGGCAGTGGTTTTTAGGATGAGGCACATGAAGACATGTCCTTTACACAAACATACTCTTCACTACCTGTTAATCTGCAGAGCACCATCTGTGCCCATTTGATTGCTTTTCTTTTAAGAAACTGTGCCGTGACTCTTAAAAATAAAACAAGAATCAAAAGGCAAAACTCTAAAACAGAGCAAACACACATAACAAGAAAGTAAACATGATGGAAACAGTGGGGCATTGCTATTTCTATGCTTTGCAAACTCAGTAAGCAAAAAAATAAATACAACTAAAGCTGTGGCTCAGAATACTAACTTGGAGCAATTTTTTCTTGGAATACTTTGTGACAAACATGTCCCCTCAATCCACAGAGCAGGTTAGAACAACCCCCTAAACAGCAAGGCTAAACAAGAGCAATGCAAATTGAGTTAGCATCAGACATGTTCAGCAAGCAGAAATGTTGACTTAAAAAATGCCTCTTGCAGTCACCAGTGAGGGTTTTCCTGATGGCTTTTGGCAAAGGATGCCATGATAGTTCTGAGTTGAACAGTTGGGCTGGGTAAAGGAAGGACTGAAGTCCTCATGGAACAGAAAAGAATTATACTTGGAGAAAAAAACTTGCAATAGACTACTGGAGAAGATCTGGCGGCTCCTACCTGTGTTGCATTTGAAATGGTTGAGGTAGTGCCAGCAGTACTCCCCTGTCCCGCCGTGTCCTGGCCGTTCTGGGGACTGTATGTCCATGACAAATGCCCCTTTTGTGCGGCCACTGCTGCCAGGGAGGACACAGGGAATGCAGCTGTTGTCATCAAACTTCCTGCATGCTGAAAACTGCAACTGCAAAGGCACAAAAGGGGATGGGCTACCTGGTTTTCTTTCCTTACAATGTTATGAACAATATGCCAGGAGCTGAAGTAAAGCTGATTTTGCTCTCTGAGTGAGACTCGGGTGTAACTGCTCTTGAGTGAGGGCAAGGCTGCACTTCCTCTGGTCATGTTCCTTCTGTACAGCACTAAAGTCTGACAGCAGATCTTGAAGCACCTTCTCCCTTCACACATCTGTAAATACACATCACATTCTGGATACTGGTGTCCCCCTGAATGCTCTAACATTTCATTGGAATATCCAGAATCCCTCTTAACTTCTTTATTAATTATGCTAATGCCATTATCAGCTTCTCATCATTGATGAAGTGAAAAGTCAGCAGAAACTTGCTCTTTCAGCATGATAAGATGCAAAGAGAAGGGGAGTGCTTACTGACTGTACCTGTCCCAGTGTTGTCCCACTCACTTGTGACATCTCTGCCAATAACAAATCAAGATCCCTGGCTTGCCAGCAGGGACACTCTTTTCACTATATCTAGTTTTAAAAATGTTAGAATCATGCTGGGTCCCTTTCTTAAAATCCCTTGCCTATGAAAGAAATTTCCCTCAGTGTTTTCAGGAATTTATGGCAGAGGAGAGTAGTATTGTGTAGGTTCTCGTTTGATTAGAAAAATCTCAGAAGGCCATTCATTATTTCTGTCCCTTGTGAAAACCAAGATGAACTCTCTGTCATTTCTGACAGTTGCATGTCTAACTGCTAAAGATCTACTGACACAGACTAAACTGATTCAGCTAACTTTTTCAGTACTTCAGCAACTTGAACATTTTTCTTGATGTCTAACCCAGATCTTCCTTGCTGCAGTGTAATCCTCTTGCTGCTGTATTGACCAGAGACATAACTAATCACTATTCTACTGCAGTGTATACTACATTTGAAGACTGTTGTCATGTCCTCCCATCTCCCTTTCCCCTGGAATTTCTTTCTCCAGCTTGAACAACTCTGGGCCACCCGTCTCCCTTTCTCCTCCCCTTTGCCTGAGCAGTTAACACTTTTCCCTGTTCTCTTTGAAACTCTGCCTCAGGAGTGTTTTCCTACCACTATTTTTGAAGAAAGATGCTGAAACTGATCCTTATGGAAAGACCATTATGGAAGATGCTGAAAGACAATGAAACTGAATCTTTATCTTAAGACCCTGATGGAGTGGAAGGATGACTGAGTTTTATGAAGTGCTTCTATTGAGATGTCCAACTAAATATATCGTGTTTGCTTTTGCCTAATTATTTCACTGGTGACTCATATCCTGTTATAGGTGATCTTCATCCAGTTCCTTTCCTGCACCTTATTGTTTCCTCCGTCATGTTCTTGAGGAACAAAACTTGTGAGCATCTTGCCATGCTGGAGAGTTGACTCCAAGTGCAAATCTAACCATGGCAGCTAATGTCCAAACACTTACTAAATAAGTAGGAATCAATTGACTGCAAAATTGAATAGGTCACACAGCAGAAACACCTTAATCCCTGTATCATTTGCAATCTAATTGAAATTAAGTAAATTAAAACAATGCAGATGAGGTAAGCACAGCATAACTATGTGTCTCAACTGTGCTATTAGTAAGTCTGTATCACAGCTCCTGCTTTCTTCTGTTTTTTTTTTTTTTTTTCCTTCCAAGACAGGTAAATTGCAATTTTCAATTATTTGACCTTTTGAGAAAAAAAGAAGTGTGGGGAGCTGAATAGGCAGCTCACCATCAAGCTTTTATTTTGCTTTCTTTCAATTCCTATGTGGATGAGGGCTCTCTTTAGAAGACTGACATCAATCATGCTTCCAAATAGATTCCCATGGTTTGAATGCTCAGGTCAGCCCAGTAGAGCAGTGTCTAACGATGATTACAAACCAGCATAGGTGGCTTTTCACCAGAAACAAGCAGGGCTCAGATGCTTAAATCCAAAATTAAAATTTCAGGTTAATTTTTACTTTAAAAATTGTCTATTGCTGGCAGCCTTCAGCTTTAACATAAAGATTCTTAAGCTGTTCTGCTTTCTCCACATGTCCTGGCCTGAGCAGCTGTAATCCTGAGCCTAACTGGGACCTGAAAGCTGAGGAAAGCATTATGCAAGTCCCCAGAAGGTTCTGTTGAGCAGGCAGCCTTTTGGACTGTGACTGTGGGATCATTATCAAACACCTCTCCAGTTTGGTTTATGTGCTTCATTTTTAAAGCACCACTCTCACAGCTGTGGAGCTTAACAGTTCTGATATGTCATTTATTTCTGTGCTTAGCTGACAGGATTTATCTCCTGCACAGTTTGATAGTAGTGGCTTGGCATTCTGGGTGGGCTGGAGAGCCTTCTTTGTGCTCTGGAAAACTTGGAGGGAGTCAGGCTGGGCCACTCTGAGCAAATTTCCATTTGTTCTGTCCAGGTTGTTGTGACTTCACTGCTCTCCACACCCAACTCATCTGCCTTAAAACAGCTCAGGTCTCATTTAAGGTACATTCAGGTGACAGATATAGTCAGATATAGTGTTATTCCAGGGATTTTGTGTAGTAGTGTCTGTATCTTTTTGTGTCCAAAGAATTTAAGTTTTCCCAAAAAGGAAATAATCCCACCAGGGATAATCAAATATGGGACACGTTCTGTATATGGGACATTAAATCAAACAGGATTTTTCAGCCTGGAAAAGGGATGACTTTAGGGGGTATAGCAGAGATCTGCTCAGTTGTGAGTGACACACAGAAACTGAATTTGGGATGTTTATTTTCTGTCTTTTCCAGTACAGAGATGAATAAAACCAGTAAGTGAGGGGGTGGGAAAGCCACACAAAAGCCATACAGAAAACCCACCCAACAACAAAAAGAAGGTCAAATTTAACAAACAAATAACAAAAAAAATAAGCCCCCATCTTCAAAGTCACATAATTAAGGCTCTGCCTAACTCTTCCCAGAATAAATATTCTTTGGTTTGAACTGCTAAAGTCTTCCTAAGTTCCTAAGACCTTTTATTTTTTATCCTATTTTCCTGGTGTAT
Organism: Corvus cornix cornix; assembly: GCF_000738735.6. Classification (NCBI taxonomy): domain Eukaryota; kingdom Metazoa; phylum Chordata; class Aves; order Passeriformes; family Corvidae; genus Corvus; species Corvus cornix. The sequence goes on along the minus strand of NC_046341.1, from coordinate 17,227,251 downwards.
TAGTTTATTGTTTCCCATGTTCCATTTCTGGCATGATTTTAACTTCACTTCTCTATTTGTCTCTAAAATATGCAAAAAATTAGTCTTAAACTTGACTTTTTCTTCACCTAATAACACATTTCTTTTTAGATTTAAACTGCTTGTGCTCACTTCCTATACTGTTTGTTCTGGACTTTGGGAGCAATGCCTTCCCCATTCCCATTCTGCCCCTCAGAAATCCCACCAGGCCCCTGTGCTTTCATTTCTAATTCACCCACTGTGATTTCTTCTACGAGAGGCTCTAAACCAAAATGCTCAGTCAATAAACAAAATGCCAGGGTGGCAGCTTGACGGACCAACAAGAGAAAGGTAATTTTAAAAAATTTGCTTTTGTTTCCTTTGGACATTATGTGCAGAAGGCATGAAGTGGAGTGCAGATTGCTGCAGTCAGATGACGAGGAATGAGAATGCACACCAACATCTGGGCATGGCTTTGGCAACCCCTAGATTTATTAGCTGGTTAGAAATAAAAGATGAAGACACAACTGCCAGTTGGTTCACTGAAAAGCTGTTCAAATGCTAATATAATGGAACTATTATTTCTAAGAAATTTGATTAAATGTAATATTATACTTCTACAGCCTCACTTTTCTGTCTGCAGTCTCACTGGAAAGAATAATCTGTTGTAATAATATCAATCTTGGTAGATAATACCATCAAACTTTTAACCAATGGCACATTTCACTTAATAAAGTGATGTGATTATGTGCATCTTAAATATTTTTTTTCCTGTTTGCATTGATTTGTACTTAAATTGAGATGTTTTCAAATAAAATCATTATCTTTCTGCTTTCCAGCAGTCTCTAAATGTGAAACAGAAGTAATCAGATTGTTATCTGTTACTTGCTTACCAGGGATTCATAAAATTCTCCTTCTGCAAGGACCTCCTTCTTCTGCCAACATTAAATTCTCCAGGTCAGCATTCATTTCTCCCAAGGATTTTATGCTTGTGCCATTTGTACCATTTGTCAGAGAAGATTATACTTGTACAAACATGATTTTATCAGGACTTTTTTGATTGCAAAATAATACTGGGCTATGAGGAGATAGATATTGCAGGATTTCCTGTAATTACATTTATTGAGTTTATTGCAATTGATTTGCAGATAAATAGTCATGTGATGATCTAGTATGTCCTCTAATATAATGTCAGTCCTTCCTAAGCCTCTGTTTATCTTGGGGGCTGTTGCAAGGGCATGGCTGGGAGTGACAGAGTTGAATCCTGATGGGAAAACTTTCTAGGTGCATATAGAATATAATAAAAAGCACAATCAAATGTGAAAGCGACCTTTATGCCACTTTTTTCTGTCTCATCTTATGTCCAAATTGTGTGTCTTAGAGACTGTCTCTTGTCATATTTTCTACAGTGGACCAAAATTAATGTTTTTTTAAATTTCTGTTATTTATTCATTTAGTGGCTATCTGGGTGAATAAAGAAAGTTAATTGCAGAAAAATAATGACCTGTGCAGTAGCTTTCTTTGTTGGTTTTAGTACTAAGATAAATTCAGAAAAATCCAAGTATTTGCTCCATACAAGGGGAGAGACAGTCATGCTGGAAGAGAAAATGTTTGTAACAGCACCATAGTGGGTATAATTGGAAAAGCTCTTATCAGAAGTGAGCTGTATGTCTGGTATTATTTTAAATCTTATCAGTCCGTTTCAATAGATTTTTGATGCTTGAAAATTTAACTGTAGGTAATTTTAAAAACTGCCTTTAAATTTCTTAGTCACATTGAAATTTCCGTTGTTCTGGTAATTTAGGTCAAAGTAAATAAAAGTTCCCAACTAGCTTTAACTGTGCTATTAATTTTTATATCTATCAATAGTCCAGATGCACAGATCATTATCACTCAGCAACATCAGCAGGAACAGGATCAAAAGGCAAGGCAGCATTTAACTAAGAAAATATCCCCACATTGCACATATGAAAGAGAGCCGAGGAGTTCTGCCAGCAATTAGAGTCCCAGTGAGGGTCCTGCTGTTGTTACTCTGCAGCCAAGACTTTGCTGAGCCCGACCTATGCACGGCATGGAGCTTTCAAATGCATAAATATGAATATAATGAAATAACCCACACAGGATTGCCTGTAGATAAGTTGGCTTTTCTTCTGAGATAAGATGTAATAACTGCACTGTGCTTTCATGGGAAGTTATTTGTGCCTGAGGAGAAGAGCAGGACAGAATGCACTCAAAAAGTATTTTCCACAGCCCAGGGCTTGGTAGCTCGTGGGGAAGGATGTATTTGTCTTGGGAAGCTCTTTGGCACATTTTAGGTGTCCAGTCAGAGTGAACAAAGTGTTTGCATTTTTAAGTGTATTGTTTATTGCCCTGAATACAGGACAGGAGAGGAGAAGGAGAATAGCAAACTGGGAGGATGGGGTGGGTGATGGTTGTTCCCATTACCTGGATTCTCAAGAAGTTTTATATCTACACTTCAATTTTACAACAAGTAGGAGGGTCCTTTCTGCATCACTCGTGTGTTCTTACCATCCCTAGGGAGTGTGGTTAACATACCTACTTTCCCATTACTAAAAAAACCCAAACCTTTTCCTCTTTGTGGTAATTCGAAGAACTGTTTTCATTTGCTCTCCTGACTTCATTTTTGCAGTGCACAGTGGATTATTCATGTTGTCTCTACATTTGACTCTAAAGCATTTACTGTTGATCTGAATTTTCTGTGTGGATTGTGTGGAGAAAAGAGTTTAATTTTTAAAGAGATTTGTCACTCGCAGTGCCATGTTCAGCTGAGAGGCTGCCTTTGTCTTGATGATTTTGTGCATACCAATATTTTATAAACACACTGACTGCTTCTTTCATGGTTCAATGGCTGCCAAAGTAAAGTTTCAAATGTTATCAAAACAGCAAGAGAATTAAACTCCATTTGTGGGTTGACTCAGGAGAGGACAGATGACACAGAAAGCCTGGCTGATCTGTCCCCAGCAGTGGTGAGCTAGGGACAGAGTCCTTGAGAAGAAAGAGGGCAGAGGCTGTGGGGGGAGCAGAAAGAGCTGTTGGAAGAAGGTTTTAATACCTCCCACTCCACTTTAATACCTTCCTCACAGACCCAGGTGATGCAGGTCTCTGGTGGAGTGGTCATGGCATGATTAAGCCATACCCTTAATGTATCACACAGGTTACAATTCAAAAAAGCTGTGACAGGAGTCAGAATAAAATTCAGACCAAGCACAGCCTGGTATCCAGTGGCTTGATGTATCAAAATTTACAAGAATTACTATAATTATTCAAAATTACAGTCACAACCAAAACCATGTCTTTTAGAGTAGAAATTATCCTGAAAGAATTCATGTGTGATGTCCACCTGTGATTTCAGGTGGGGTGAGAGAGCCAAGAGTGGGGTAGAGAGAATCAGCACCAGTGGATGGTGCAGGTGTTGATGGACATAGCAGAGGAAAAAGGTGTTATGTGCAGTTGATGAAAATACCTCAGTATGGCCCCTGCTGTCATCAGCATCACAGATGCACAGAGTGGGTTGGGTTGGAAGGGACCTTAAAGATCACCCAATGCCACCCCTGCCATGGCAGGGACACCTTCCACTGTCCCAGGCTGCTCCAAGCCCCAATGTCCAGCCTGGCCTTGGACACTGCCAGGGATCCAGGGGCAGCCCCAGCTGCTCTGGGCACCCTGTGCCAGGGCCTGCCCACCCTCCCAGGGAGCAATTCCTGCCCAATACCCCATCCAGCCCTGCCCTCTGGCACTGGGAAGCCATGGCCCCTCGTCCTGGCACTCCAGACCCTAATAAGGCCCTCTCCAGCTTTTTTTGTAGGTCATAATAGTATAGAATTAATTATCCTCCAGAGTAACATAACCTCAGCAAAGTAATGTGGTTTGTTAAATGTATTATATAGCTTTAAGATGTGTCTCATCCAGGCTGGAAAACATTCAAACATCAAGTTTTAATAGAATTAGAAGCAAAATGTTGATATATCCTGTTAAGGCCCAAAGCAGATGAATGAGGAGGCCGGGTGGTCAATGCAGCATCTGGAGTCATAAACCAGAGTGGAGGATATGAGAACTTGGTTCAGATGAATCTTGTTACTGCTTTCAGTTTTTGTACCTCTTGTTCTGTCCAAAATTGTTTTCTTTTACTTTCTTTTCCTCCACCCGAGACACCTTGTTTCATAAATCATCCATTTCAAATGGGTTAGAGAAATGTAAGATTGTAAGTCCAGGAAGATAAAAATTTGAAGGAAATAATAAATAATTAAAATAAAGATCGATATAATTTTAATAAACACTAAGGTTTTTATGAAATAAAATAGCAGTTTTTCCCCTCCTGCTATTCTAGTTGGACTGTGTAATTCTTGTGCACACATAGCAATTACAAGACCTGTACAGTCAATGTTTCCTTGTCTCTAATGTAGGCATCACCTTCTCTCAAGTAACTGAGGATGTAACAACAGATGTTACCTTTGCTTTATCTGCATTTAAACCTGCTTTTAGTTCTCTTCCTGAGAACACAAAGGACTGGAGTTTTTGATTTCCAGCACTAAAAGCTAAAAATACTTCTCCAAAATGCTTCACAATGACATTTTACTATATCATTTACTATTTACATTTTCCTGGGTGGCTCTAGCGGAGATTTGCTGTTTGTATGTTCAGTGCCCTCTCAGAGATTTACTGAGGTCTGCTTTGAAAACCAGAGATGTCACATCTGCTGTAGGATTTGGGCTGGTTTAGCCTGCACCATTTGAACTTCCCTGTGTGTGTTCACTGCTCTGTTTCTGAGGTGACACCACCCCCCTTTCCCCTGAGACACTGACATCCAGTCAGGCCCTGGCCACAACTTGCTCCTCTCTTCAGATTCATTCCTCCACTGGAGCAATAGATCTGGAGCCGTTCTGGGAGCACAAGGCCAGCAGAGCCCTGCATTTCCATCTCCCAGAGGCAGCGGCTTGAGGAGAAGCACAGGCATTTTATCAAGGCCGCCAAAAACAGTGTTTTACTGAATTTATTTTGAGAAGGCAGGGTTTTTCCAGCTGGATGACAGCTGGGGAACATGAGTAGGAGATAAGGTCTATCTTTTTTTTTTTCTCCCACTGTCAGCTGGCAAAGATAGGATAGAGCTGTACCTGCCAATGGGACCAGGCTCATGGTGATGAAAGGAAGAACAGCAGAACATCCTTAGAGCTTTGTGACCTCACTCCTGCACTTATTCTTGGTGTCCTTTGGTTTTCCATGAAGTTTCCTCAAAAAAGTCCTTCTCTGGGGTGAGGTGAGGGCTGCATCTGCATTGACAAATTGAGGAGTGCTGGGGAACACTCCCAGGCACTGTCACTCATCTCCAAACCTGTGAAACTGCTCCCATGGTCACGGTACCCGTGTGACAGCACCAGCACGGTGTGGGGTGGCACAGGGGCTGGGGAACAGAGCATCCTCTCCTGGATTCCCAGTGTTTAGAGTCCAGCTGTTTGAAGATTGAAGTTTGAAATTCTCTGAGTGCTGGAGTGTTAAATATTCTGGTTCTGCACATCCTTAATCCCACAAATGCCCAGCACCTGGAATCTCTGCATTCCTCACCTCAGTAACACACCATGCCCTGGCACACCAGGGTTAGCAAGACGTCTGTCTATTTTATTTTAATACAAAGGTTTTAAATTAAACTCAAATATCTGGAGTGAGTTTTAGAAACACTTGCTTTCTTTCCTAAAATTTTTGACAGGCAAATCGACCTTCTGTAGCTCTAAACATGGTGTCAAATATTTAAATCTAGCAAAAAAAGAAACAAGAATGTTGCTTCTTAAGTAGGATTTGTCTTAGGGAATTACTATGCACTGAACCAAACCTCCAAACAGGGGGTCACCTGTCTATTTTATGCTTTCCCATGAGGCAAATGTTAGAAGATAAAATGGGAATATGACAATAAATCTCTTTTATCTGCTGATAGAAGAATTTGTAGGTAGGTAAAAAGGCACACCCTAAATAGCATCTTGCATAGATTTGTGTCAGAGAGGATGCAATGTGCGTGCATATTAATTTTAATTTGGAAGATATCTTGTCATGAAACGAAATAAGGAAAATTTGCCTTTTTATATAATAGGAATAGTTTGGTTATGTCCTGGCTGTATCAGGTGTTATATCAGGAGAAAAAATCTTACATAATACTCTGCAAAGGCAGAAATATTAATATTGTGATACTTAGCTCTTGAGCACTTTACTATTAGTCTGAGATGGTTATGTTAAATAGATCTGAATGAGAAAGCTCAAACTCGAAGAAATATACAGGAACTCTCTGAAATGTGTGTTCTGTCTGAGCCATGTTGGCAGGAATGGAAGTCAGAAAGATATTACAGCTCTTTTTCATTTGATGCCTTTACAAGACAATGTGGTAAGTATGAAGGTTCCTGCAGAGAGAGAGTAGAAGAGGACATGACAACTAGCAGATAAAAAATAAGGGCAAAATTGTTGTAGTAATTTCTCTTTCTACTGCTTGGAGTAATGAACTTCATAATTTGGTATTTGCTTTTAGTACAACAGGAATGGCTTCTCACATTTCTGAGCTCAGTTTTGCCTGTGCAGAGATGTTGAGGTCATTTCAAGGCATTCACATTGCCTGTATTGCTACCCACTTTGCTTGTGCAAATACAGGAGTGGTTCACATATTCCTGTTTCCTTTTTGTCTAAATTTATGTCTTGATCATAGTTCTATCTGAAGGACAACATTTCCCTCTTAGATGTGCACATCGAAGCTCAGCTCTAATAAGCAGCTCTCACTTTGAGAGGATCCCCTGGCGAGATCAATGGGACTGGAGCATGCAGGGCAAGAGGAGTTATTAGAGGTGAGCTTTGCTCTGTGGATTTCAGAGGACATCTCTGTCCTAGGGATGAATTATTTATTTATGTATTTATTTATTTTGAAGTTGAAGCCTTACCTTTACTTGCGGCTTCTAGATGTGATGCTAGTGCTTGGTGTAAGGCTTTAAGGTGTAGGGTGTCAGGTCTTTTATCCTTCTGATATGAAAGAAGTAGTGCCATGCAGGAAGGTGGCACAGCTTAAACGGTGGGAAAGAATGTATAGAGTCATAGAATGGTTTGGGTTGGAAGGGACACTAAAGATCATCCCATTCCAAACCTCTGCCATGGGCAGGGACACCTTCCACTGTCCCAGGCTGCTCCAAGCCCCAATGGCCAGCCTGGCCTTGGACACTGCCAGGGATCCAGGGGCAGCCCCAGCTGCTCTGGGCACCCTGTGCCAGGGCCTGCCCACCCTCCCAGGGAACAATTCCTGCCCAAGATCCCATCCAGCCCTGCCCTCTGGCACTGGGCAGCCATTCCCTGTGTCCTGTCCCTGCAGCCCTTGGCAATTGTCTCTCTCCAGCTTTCCTGCAGCTCCTTCAGGCCCTGCAAGGCCACACTGAGCTCACCCCAAAGCTTCTCCTCTGCAGGCTGAACAATGCCAGCTCTGGCAGCCTTTCCTCCCAGCAGAGCTGCTCCATCCCTCTGCTCATGCTGCTGCCTCCTCTGGGCTCTGTGCAGCAGCTCCAGGTCCTTCCTGTGCTGGCCCCAGGGCTGGGGCAGCTCTGCAGGTGGGGTCTCTACAGAACCGCAAAGTCTCTTTTAACCAGATATTGAGGAATTTAAAATCCTTCCCAGAGATCACAAAGGACAGTGTTTTTGTGTTCATTATTAGTGCAAAAGCATCACCCCATACAGTAATTTTATATATGTTGGAAACTTAATGGAATCTACATGGATTTATTATTTCGGGGGCTTCAGGTGTTATTGCTTGCCTATATGATATGCTCTAAATTGCTTAATTAGCTGACAGATGATAATTACCAAGCAGACTCTCTTACTTGCTGCACTAAACCTGTGCTGGTACAACTTGCTGTACAGTTGGATTAGTGGGAATTCTGTGTTAACAACATGAATGGGACTGAAGAAAGAACACTTTTGAGTGGCACAGACATCATTAATCTTACTAATTAGTAATTGATGTCAGGTATATCTTTAAAAATATATATAAAAATGTGCTTTCTTGAAAACTGGGCCTCTATTTAGTACTGGACAAATGCTTCAACTAATTTTCACTTAGAGTTGTTTTTCTTTTCTCTTTATATTATTTTGTTCTTTCAATCTAAATATTTTAACTTTCTTTCTCAAGGCTGTATGAGGTCCACAGGAGGAAGTCTATAGCTTTCATCTTGATTTATGGAGCCGATGATAAAAGTTTAGTCTCACAGCTTGTCGCCCATTTCTCTGCTAGATTGCTGCCTACAGCATATGTTCAAAGACAGGTTGCCCATAGTTGAATGTAGCTTTATTTCAGTAAACATAGCCTACAGTGGAAACATATTGAATTTAGGCTAAACTTGCAAAGGGATTGAAAGAAGCAAACTGTGTGTGGTGTTGGGTTGCAATTAAGCCTGTTCTAACTTTTATGAGCTTGTGTGGCTGTGCTGGAGGGGCAGAGAGGATGGGATGGTGTTGATTGGGTTCACCCCTGCTTTGGGTGTCTGCAGTAGCCACGGTTTGGGGCTCGGGGTGTGCAGAAACAATATATTGTTACAGGTCTGGTATGAATGCATCTTCTTGTGAATCAATTTTCTGTGTCTCAGGAAGCTGCCTCTCTCAGATATCACAAAGAATTATTTCTGTGCAAGGTTTTCATGCTGTAGAGGAGAAACAATTGAAACTGCAGGTGAGTAAGGGGAGAGTTATTCATTCCCAGGTGAGGAAGAAGATTGCTCCTTCATGCTTCCTCAGAAAAGCAGGAAGAAGTAAAATGGAGTCATCACTTTGAAATACCCTTCACTGTTATATAGATTCTTCAAGATATTTATATATTAACCCTCCATTTTTTATATATAGCAATTATGCACGCACATACATGTGCACATTTCTTTAATACATGGACTATATGTGCCAGTATGTTAACTAACAGCAAAGGAACTTGTTACTTTTATTGATCAGTGTCTTTGACATTAGTTAGTTTCATATTAATTAAAATAAAATAAAATTGATACAGTTAAATGTTAGGAATTGCTTGCTGTAGGAGGGTGTTCTCAGTTTTACCCGAAGAGGATGTATGTTTATTTTACCTTGGAATAAGAATTCACTGTTACTGAAATACAGCATCATCTCACCAAACAAAGACATGTTTAATTAAACCAATACCTCTGCTTTAGGACCACTCATTCCTGGTAGTCTCTGAATTTGCTGTCTGGAATTACTACAGTTAGACTCTGCCACAGCAGGAAGGTGATTCTTTGCGCAGGCCTGTCCATGGGCTGGAGCCCACTCCTGTCAAAATTATTGCACTGCAGAAATCCAAAACCACAGCACTCTTTCAGTGTTAAATATTGGCAGTGAAGGGACAATTTTTGTTTTCTCTTTCTCTTGCTGAGCTTGGGCTGTACAAAGTCCATACAAAGCTGTTTCTATCACTAGTAATGAAAGTACCTACTTAAGGGACAGACAGCAAACAGATTTGCACAAAAAAAGAAGAAATATTCAGCTTAAATGCATCAGATTGAAGGGAAATTTTTGTTTCTCAAGCTAGTTGAAGCAGAATAAAGTGCAGAATATTACTGGAACTACGTGGTGGATGGTGGAGCATTGAGATCCTCATCCATAACCTGCCTGTCACACACCCCTGGTCGAGACCAGATTGGCTGCTCTGGGAAACTTCAGATTAATGGATCCCTTCTGCTGTCGGACTCGCTGGAGTGGCAGATTAAGATTCTATATTTGGTGCCTAATTTCTAAATTAGCAGCTTCCATCAGCCCGTGTTTACTGCTGTCACACAGGAACACGCTGGGATGTGCACGGGCTCGCTGAGTGACGGGTAATTAGAGAGAGCTGGGGCTGTGCCCTTGCTCTTGCTAAACGAGAAGGTGGCAGATCTTCTCCCTGAATGTACTGATGAGGGTTTTTTGGGGTATATTTAGTTGGAACATTCTTTAATAGATAAAAAACTGGGAGCTTTTTCCGATCACTGCCTGGTAATTGCTCAAAATAATGAAGAGTGTTTTTACTTAGTTTAATAATTTTGTTTTCCTGAATCTTTTATAATGTTCAAGTCACTGTTAAATGGGTAGGCTTTTTTTCAGATATTGTAGTTTAAATACAGTTTCACTTACTGAAAAGTAGAAACAAATAGCTGTCTCAGCCCATATGAAAAAATATTTCAGCCCTCATAAAGTTAAAATATATCTGTGACAGGAGGTTTAAGAACAGTAGCGGAATTCCAGGAAAAATTCTAACAACTGCATCAAAGTGGAGTGACTGATGTAAAGTTGCTTCCTGATTTTATGTCCATTGTAGGTAGACACTCTCAGCTCTCGAGGGAATGAGCTTGGATTGGCTCCCCATTCCTAAAATTAGCCTTTCTAAAACCTGGAATACTGCAGATAAATAGAAAACAACACACCAAACTTTTTTTTAAGGTCTTAGGATGCTAAGTTTTTTGGGAAAAGTCTCCTCTCACCCAGGAAGTAACAGTCTTGGGGAATGAAAGGTGAAAATGGGCCTCCAAAATTTACAAATGATTAAATTTCTTAATGAGGAGGGGTTTCTGAGAAGAAACTCTTTGTAAAAATGAGGATATGCTGGATATAGAGGGGGAAGTCAGGATTGACCAAGGTCAGGAGACTTTTGTTCACTTTTTTGTGTCGTAACTTAATGAAAAAGAGTAGTTGACACTCAGCACATAGTCAGGATCCACAGCTTGTCGATGGGTAGTGGTGACTCATTTTCAAGTTTAGAATAGGAAGCATTAAAAGGTATCAGGTGCCAGCACTCAGTGGTTTTGGTGTGTCTCCACACACTTGTGCTAATTAGTCCCAGTTAACCCAAACCAGATCAGGTTTTCCACTTAATATAAGTCAGAATCAGAGAGGTTTTGAAGAGGTTATGGATATATCTTAGAGATGCTGGAGTTAGTGATGGCTTAGGTATTCCATATAATTAAATGAATTTAAAAACATTTAGATTTATCTTCCTAGAAGAATCTTAATATCAAGGTACTCATTTGATTTACATTTTTCCTACTACATCTCTCCCTGGGTGATGAAGGAACACTTCCATTTCTTAAATGTGCATATGAAGCAGTTAAGCCTTTTAACAAACTGCTATATACCCAAATATTAATTATGCATGGAAATATTATCACAGATGAGACAGAATTATTTTTAACTTCAACACCTTATATTTCTTATTCTGCTTTTTATGCTTACCAGGAAGGGCATTCAGTGTAAGCCCTTCAGTATAAAGGTGACTTTATTCAGACTGCAGGTTTTTAAAGAAGAGTCTTCCCATCTTGTAAAGGTTTCGTACTCATTTCTTTGGATTTCTTTAGATATGTTTGCTGAACTGCTCAGGAAGTCTTTGATTTCCTGATACTTCACGTTACTGCAGTGTGTTTGCCAAAAATATTCTTTGTCAGAGAGGTTGCAAAGCTTTTTCCTGTTTGCCTCTTGAAGCTGCATGGCACAGAGATGCCTACAGTGAGAAAATGGAATAAAGAAATTGGTGTAAATGTAATCACTCTCAGTCATCTGGTACAACTCAAAACCTTTTTTCATCAAGCAGTGGAAGGAGAGGGGTTCATTCCGAGCAAAATGGTAACAATTAGGCTTTGATTAAAACATGTAGAATCTGGAGTATGGAACTCCTTAAACTCCAACCAGAGCTGGTGTTTCAAGCAGTCCTGAGAAGGTGAATTATTTCAGATTGGGGTGACTCCCTGAGCCCTGTGTAGGGAAGTTTTGCCAACGTGTGTTTGGCAGTGTCTGCGGAACTCTTTCAATGCCAGCAGTGCACTATTATCTCTACGTAACAGGAGATCTGCAAGCAATATTTTAGTCCTGGAAATGCTGACACATCCAGGTTGTATTTTCCTTTCCTCTGGTACAGACTTCTTACCTGTAGCTTCCAGAATTATAGGCATAGAACAGCACTAGAATAAATCATAGTGATTTCATTCCACTCTTATAAATTGTTGCCTAAATTGTCAACACCTCTTCACTATTAGTGTTAAGTAAACTGTCTTTTATAAAATATGAGCCACTCCATCATTTATCTTAAGCCTCAATCTATCTTCTTCTTGTTTTTAAAGGCAAGATATAGCAGTAAGTGAAAGCAGGAATTGCTTCCCTGAGGAAATTTTGCTATGATCAAAGCAACCTGGCTGTTTAGGAGTGAAAGCAATAGCTGGCTTAATGAAATCTAAAAGAAATTAGATAAATAGATGAAATAGAGGATTCCAAACAAATTGTATAGTAGCTCTGGAGAGGGAATGCAAATTCCCGAGCCTTCAGGTTGAACCTGGAGGGGACAATTAGTGTGAATAAATGATCTTGGGAATATATTTTGTTGAATAAGGGGGAGGCAACAGAGGATGTGGCTTTGGGATAGCTGGACACTTGATTATGTTAAATTGCTTTTGGGGTGATATGAGTGAAATGTGATGAGAGAAGAGACTAAATCAAATGAGAAGCAAGGAGTAGAGTGATGCTCAAAGCTGGAAGCAGGAAGATTGGACTTTAACTTAAAATCTAACTTTTCACAGAAAATTGTATTAAAAAAAAATATACATCCTAATAAATAGAAGATTACTATGCAATCAGTAGAGACTGGTTCAAATGTCATTCTCCCATCTTCAGGCCTGGCAGAGGAATAAACATGAAATGGGCCACACTGAAGTGTCTGCCAGTTCCAAATAAAACTTGAACTTAAAATCACTCCAGTTCTAGTTTAAAAGTCATAGGTCTCAAGGGATTTGCTGTTGATCAGTTTAACAGCCTTTATACTTGTAGTAATATCTCATTTCTGGGAGGCCTGGTGTTTATGTTCTGTTCACAGTCTCAGCATTATGCTGCTTGCCAGATTTGGGGCTGGGAAATCATCTTCCCAGATGAGATTGATGGGTTAATGGACCATTTATAAGGGTTGTTTAAGCATAATTGCACTGTTTGATTTGTGCAGAACTTGTCAGTAAAAATGTTTCAGAATATAGGGACGACTCTTCTTGTTTATCATCCAGTCTGTGAGGACAGAAATGAGTGTTTTAATTTAGGGATATCTAATTATTTTCTTTGCTCCTCCTCTCTAGGAAATCTTACTTGCTGTGTGGAGAGCCAGAGAAAGGTAAGAAAGATATTTTCTTAATTCCTGTCTATGTAACCGTATGTGTGTGTGGGAGAAACAGTTTTTCTCACAATGCTGCTTGTAAGGAGGTTTGAAACAATATGTCACTGATCAGAAGCTCTTGCAGGTAAGCACTGGGGTATTCCAGGGGGTGGCATGAATGCAGATGTAGCTGAAAAATTGCCAAATTGCCAATATTCAGCCAAGGCCAGGAATAGTTGTGGCTTTTCCTGTTTTACATAACCTTCAGTTTAATCTTAGACTCTCCACCCCACAAATCCAGGTGGGAAACTACTCTGAGTGCACTTCAAGTACTGCAGCAAGGTTTTTTGACAGAAAAAAAAAAAAAAAATCAAGTCTTAGGCTGGTATATAAGTGTCCCTTATTTCCTCTCAGTCTTCTCCAGAGGAAGATGAGAACAGGTTTTCAGATCTGACACTGACTCACTCTTTTTTGCCTGATGTGATGGCCAGCAAAATAGGCATGCTGGTGAAATTATGTGTTCATCATTTAAGCCTAAATTGTTTAATCCTGGTGTGGTGGTACCAAGACAAACACTGTCTGCTTATTTTTTTGTAGCTCTCCATCTCTGTCTGTATCCATCTGTTGTATTTTCTCCTCAGGCAGATGCCCAAATTAATATCAGGGAAGCAAATACAGTAGAGTTAGGGTCTAATGCCATTTATGCTCTAAGGTAGCTGTGTCACCATATATAGCAAAGTATCTTCTGTAAAATTACATCATTTTTCTGCTACATTACTGAGTTGAAATGTTCAGCTTCTAAACATCTACATTTTGGGCCACGATTCATAGAGCACTTCCTTAGGAAACCATTGGAAAGTTGGAGAGACTCCTAATTTAAATCAATTCCAAGGAAAACTCTGTGTGGCATTTTCAGTGTCCATCTGCAACTTTGCATTCTGTGAGAGGATTTCTGTTTTTCTCAATCCAGCTACTCCTCAGATTTAATCTGGGCCTCAAAATTCACTAAGTAAAGCTGGGATTTAGGAAGAGAGAATTCTGTGAAGCACAGATAAGGAAAGCTGCAGTATAGATGTGGGCAGTTAACTGAGATCATTACTGAGATTCTAATTTGTGGTATTAAATAAATATAAATATAAATAATATAAATATATTTACATCTAGCAAATGTGAATTGTTAAGTATCTTTCTATAACCTTAGGTACCCATTCCCATCACCCAGTGGTTCTGCCAGTGCACTGTGTTTATTTTATCTTTGTATTAATATTTTGGTTTGGTTGGAGCAGGCTGGTAAACAACTGAGCTGTGATAATTATTTCAGTTGCTTTTTTTGGTTTTATTTCCTCTTTGGGATAGTCTGTGTAACTGTGTTTGTACTGCCTGCTCTTCAGGCAAATGTTTTGGAATTGGAGATAATGACTTTTACACAACTTTGAATTAAGTTTTTGTATATTCAATTCCTCACATTTCTATATATTTTTTCTCTACTGCTTCTTCTTTCCACTCCTTCATGATTTTGTTAAAAGAATTTATTTACAATTGGTCTTTGTTATTAGGAGAAAGGATGTGCCATTAAAATGCATCATTACAGGAATTTTATTGCATGTGAATGAACTTTAGAATTATTTCTGTGCTCAGAAACCTTAACACCCCTCTCAGCCCCTTTCCTGTCCCAAATGTGTGCTTTACTTTCATTAAGTTACAACACGGTTGTGTTGAATTCTGCATTGGTGTTTTCAGTCTTAGAGGTCACCTCAATCAGTGTTGTCTGAGGGGAGAGTCAGTTTATTCCAAATGCATTGTTTCTGCCTTTGGCTAATTCTGTGAATACAGGGAAATGTTTTCACTGAAACAGGGAACATGACCTAAAAGGAACAAAAACAAATGCCTGGTTTTATCATCTTTGGTTCTTCGTTGAGATGGATTCAGCTCTGCCACAGCTGGTGCAAGGGTCAGTGAGTTTGTCCCCATTTTGTGTTTTACTGAGGAAGCAAATGTAAAACAGGACAGTCTAAGTGCAGTTTGGAATGTGGTTTAAAGGCAAACAGGTTATATTCTTTTCTTGCTTGTTCTACTTTTAATAATTGTTACTCCTCCAAATTTTAGCACATTCCTTTGTCATCCTGCATACGTGTGGTAATGATGAGAGGCACTTCCTCCAGTGCTAGTCTGTACTTTTAACAATCCACGAGTGACACAGATTAATAAAATGTGACATTTCAGGATCCAGAGTAAAATATGAAATAAAAAATGACTGTTTGAGGAAAAATTAGTCATATGCAGAGGGACCTATTAAAGTTGCCTCACATATCAAGCCTTTGTTCTGAGCATGTGTGACTGGAAGTGCAAAGCTAGGCTGTCAGGATTTGTTTAGTTAATGATTCTAACTTGTTAAAATTTTAACCATGGCTCCTTTTGTTGTGCTTCAAAGGATTCGTAATGCTCTTTATATTAATTTATCCTATATTCTTGAAAGTATAACACGTTTTAGTTATTATTTGGGTATTGATTTGACTGCTTGGCAAGTACTGTTTATATGCAATTTTGATTTTGAATATGGGGTTCAGTGTAAAGAAGAATCTGCATAAAATTCATAGCTCATATAAAAGTGCTTTTTTGTTATCCACTAAGACATGAGATACAAATCAAGTGTGAGAAGAGCTTGAAGCTAGACTGTAAGATGTGAATGCTAAAACCTATCACAATTCATACTGTCAGAGAAATGCACATTTAAAATCCTTGGTCATGTATAATAATAGACTGAAACACAAACAGGATGCTCGAACATCAAACTTTAAGAACACTTTTGTTTTGAAGAGAAGAGAGGAACTTGAAAACAGTCATAAAAGTGCAGTGTGGGAAGGAGCTCATACTGAGTTTTCAGCATGGCACTACCAGGCCTGTTATCTTTATCTGTCCCTGTGTGGTGAGCAATAATAAGGATTTCACTTTCTGTGTTAAGCTGCTGGGTAACCATCTGGTTACAGAAACACATAACGTTTTTGGATTATGTTTGGCACAGCCCTGTTCTGCCATCAGTCCCTGCCCACACTACAGACATTTTGCTCCCTGAGCTGGTTCCAGAGCCCAGGAGAATGAGTAGAGATGATGCTGTGGGTTTCAACAGTTAATGTTCATAATTAATTTTTCATACACAAACATTCAAAGCACAGAACCTGCTTCTCCCACTATGCAGAGGGAGGTGGGCTCCAAATTCCAGGGTCAAGAGAGATGTTTCTAAATAGATAGAATGCAAAAGGCAGTTGTTTGTCTGTGCACTACCCCATGGTCATCAGAAAAAAGGCTCTTGAAACATCCATGGCTTTAGAAATGCTTTGAAAAGATGGGTTCAAACCAAAGCCAGACACAGGGAACAGTTGTGGAAGGTAGGTCTCACTAAAGCAAAGAACTGAACTCTCTCTTCTCACCTAGAAAATCTGGCTGATCAGGAACACCTGCTCTCACAGGGAACAGCATTTCTCTTTCATCTGTGCCTGGTGGGGTTGATCTGGAGACATCCACAAGGAAAGAAACAGCCTTACCTTCCTGCTAATACACACATTAGACGGTGTTAATAATTGTATTTTTATACCATGCTGATTGGCTCATCAGGTTCCATTTGTATTAGCTGCACGGAAAAAAATGTGTCTGTACGAGTGTGTGAATCTGTGCAATTGAACTGGTTTAAAAGGTGTGTGGATCCTAAAGCACATGTGTACATTCAGTACATGCTTTGTAATTCCTGTCTGATAAAATGAAGAAAGAAACTACAGGGAGAACCACACTCTAAGCAATGCCAAGGACTTTGTAACATATTTTTTTAGATACTGTGTACAGCATATTACAACACTGATTTTGTCCCAGGCTATGTGTCTTTAGAAATCCCATTGTATTACCAGAGCCAAAGATTGGTTGGCAGTGTCAGACAGTGACCTTTTGGACCAATCCTTCCATCCTTTGTGCAGTGACAAGTTTGTTTGTTCCTCTTCCCATGTGAAGCTTGGGACTGTGCTCCCTTTCTGCCTCCTCCTAGCAGAGGGTTTGTCATGGCAGTTGCAAAGGAGCATATGGAGGCAGCAGAAGCCCCAGTGGCAGAACCAGCCACATTAGCAGGCTAGATGAAGGATGCTTCCTTGTTGATAAATATCATGTAAAGTGTTCTATCTGCATGAAAATGTGTGTAGTTTTCTGTGCAGAACCGAGGGGATTCCAAACTCTCTGCCCAGACTGGCAAAGCACACTCAGCTCTGTGGATGGTCCGAGATGCCTGTGTGCTATGGCATATTTTTGGACTTCTTTTGGATTAATATCATGCTTCAGTGCACCCATCTGTCTGTGTACTAGGTGCAAGTTTCGAAGGAAGATAAGTGGTATACAATCAATTAAAAATGCAGGTGAAATTTAGGACTTCAGCAAATTTCAGTAAATTCTGAAAAGTAAGGTGTTGCCAGATGGAAATGCTCGACATGTTAATGCAGTTTTCCAAATTAATGAAATCCATTTCATAAATGCAATTAATACAAACCTGGGAGGCTGAAGGAATAATGCTTCCAGCCCTCTTTTTTCAAAGAGATCCAGAAAACACAAGAGAGAGGCAAAAGGCATTTTGGTGTTGTAACAGCCTGGGATGGAGTTGAGAGATAACTGCAGTGATTTCCCAGAGACCACACAAATAATTTCAAAGTAGTTTGGTATGTCTGCAGTTTGCAGAGCAAAAGCTATGTCTGTATTTTACCACAGACACATTTTAACCTACCCTGCAAGCTCTGCTTCAAAAGTCAAGTCCGCAGCTCTCCTAAAGCTGAGTCTTCAGATCCATTTGGAGCAGCGGATTCATTGTCTGTGTCAGGCTTGGCAATGCAAGCTATTAGCCTAGAAGTTACTGAGTGAAATCAAAAAGCAAAAAGCCTGTAAGAAACTTAACCCATCCAGTTTAGCAGCCACTAAACCAGCTAACAAATAGAGAAGATTTAAATTGCTTCACAATGCCAGCTGCTTGCAGAATACCTGCCGTCCTCTGGAGAGGTTAAAAATAATCTATTTGCAGCTCTGAGGTTGAAGAATGCAATGAATTTAGCAAGCTCAAGCCTCACTGCACTTGTCTTTCATGCTACCAAATGTGTCCTTTTAAGATATTATACTGCTTCACAGCTGATTGAATAAAGAATTTAAGAAGATATCTTCTCCCAGTATATCTGTTCTTAAGTCTCTTATCATTTCTTAATGTTGGAACACGTGTGTGCCAAAATCCATGGGGCAGTTGGAAAATATTTATACAAAATGTCATGGCTGATGCTTTTAAAGCTTTGTTTGAATATCTAAGGAAGACTTGGGTTTCAGACTTTACAAAAAAAATGGAATGTTTATCCACAGACAAATACTCTATATCACCATATGCTCTTTCCAAAGCAGTGGTGAATGACACAAAAAGGGTCAATAAACTGCAACTTTAGAGCAATAGATTGACAAAGACCAGGTTTGTCACTATAAATCCATTACAGTTAAACAAATTACAGATTAAATTATTTTGCCCCAGGGAACCTGCAGGTGATGTTTTGTGAGAGGCTGAAGGACCTGAGGTTTTATTAAAGCAGTCTCATGGTGGTGGTGGTGCATTCAGCCAAATTTCAGTGTGTGTGTTCACAAAGGTGTTGATGGGTGTTTATACCTGCACACCTAGGTATGGATGTTGCAGATGTACCAAGCATTTGTAGCATTTTTGTACTCTAAATAATTCAGTGTGTTTGGAGGTATTTGAGACAAAAACTGCCTTGGGATATCAGTAGGTCATACATTCAGGGAGAATCGGCTTCTCCATTAACGAGCACTGGCATGGAATCAATATAGTGTGAGTTATGCTGTCAGCCTGTTCATTTCAGCTTCATAAAAATGTGGAAGAAATATCCAAATTTCACAATGGTTTATCTGAAGCAGAAAGAATGTCAGTGACTTATTTTGCATAGGAAATTGCTGCAAGGCTGAGAGCAACAGAGCTCGGGGCCTTGGACAGTTCTGGGTACATGGGGGTTTGTGCAGAGGAGTCAATAAGCATTACAGTTTTCCTGGCTTCTCTTCACAGTATTTTTTTCTGGGTGGATGTTATGGATTTTGGGGCTTTTTTTAGAATCAAGGTTAATGCTAAGAGCCCATATCAAACTTGCAAAATTCACTGAAACTCTGTAAACCACTGACTGAGGTAAGAACATGCAGATATTGGGGAGCAGAAATTTCTGCTTTAAAGCACTGATAAAGTTATTGCTTAAGGGTAATGAAGAGAAAGCGAAATTAAATTCTTTGAAATATATGTGTCTGAAGTTGTAAAATCTCGCACAAAATCAGCTTTTATGTACTTCAGAATATACCTGTGTTCCTGTTAGTTCAAGTGTGTGCAAAATGCTTCTGGTCATATCAAAAGCCTTCAGCATCAGGGTCTGTTGGGCTCTTTTCCACTTATAAGCTGTCTTCTGCAGCAAACTGACCTTTCTCTGAATAGGTCAACATCTTCCAGGGCCCAGGGACCACTGCCTGACCTATGTTACAATGATGAATTTCTCGAGTGCTTCACTGATATCAGTGCAGCTCCTCCATCACATTCTGGTGTGAGAGCAGGAGTTTCACTGGGAGCTGCCTTCAAGTACCCTCATGATCAGTTTAAAAACTTTAAATCCATTTCTTGCAGTAGTAATTAATTAAACAAAGGCTTGAAATCTAGTCCTTGCACTCTGCCAGGGGCAGTGAATGAGCAGGTCAGAGGAGATGGAATTGTAGGTGAGGAGACCTGCTAACATTTAACCTTGGAGACTGCAATTCGTGTTTGTGCTGGAGTGTCTGCAGAGACACCGACAGTGGGATTTTGCTCTGCTCTGAGATTGCCTATGGATAAACAGAGTCTACCTGGCTTCTTTGCTACCTATTTTATCACCTCTGCAAGCAGTGAAACTGAAATGGATATTCTGGTTTAGAAAATGGAAAATAGAATTAGTTTGCTTTGAACTAAGAATGGATATTACTGACAGACTCCATCAGAGATGATCAGGGCAAAGCTGATGTTACATGTTACTTGACAATTTTTCTCTCATTGAAATTAAAGAAATTTAGGCTGCTTTCAAACAAAGCTGTGTCTAATTCTCTAGAAGTGCACTTGTCTGCCTTGGGGAACCTTCAGAAATGTCTATTTATGATAAACCACTTCAAGCAGAAAGTTTTAAGCCATGCAGAATGCTAGCAACTATAAAGAAAAAACATGTCTGTTTAATTCAGATCATTTTCCAATTTATGTAAATGAAAGGCTTGCAATTTTTTTTTCTTTAGCCCAATTTTCTAATTTTCAGTGTTTTGTTACATCAAAACAGGCAAACAAAACTGGATGTATTTACTGGGATGTGTGTTTAGCACCAAACTCAGGGCAACATGTACAGTCTTGGAAAACATCTTTGGGGTTGGCTTTGCATGGCACTGCTGTCAGTAAGCGGATAAATTCAATCCGGCTTCAGCACTGGGGTTATACATTACTTCACACCCATTTGGGGTGTGTTTTTTGTCTTGATTTGAACCTTGATTCCTGATTTGAGACGTTGAGAAGTGGTGCCTGAGTGGGAGTTATAGATTCCACTGGTGCTGGTGTCACTGTGTTCAGCAAGTAAATAATGATTCCATGTGCATCCCATCACCTATGGATGTTATCCTTCTTCTGTGGTGAGGAAAAGTGTTAGAGCCTTCCTATTTATGGGGAGAAAGAACCAATTTTTCCTCAGGCTGTGTAACTGTCCAGTTGGGAGTGGTCAGATCAAAAGCACATGGGATGAGTGTGAGTTTAAACCACCCTATATAAGTAATATCTAATTTTTTTTGTGGGGAAGATGTAATGATTACTACTGGATAACGCTGCAGACAGCGGATTACTGGAGTTCCTTTAAGTACTCAGGGAACTGATTTGTTTTGAAGGTGAAGGTCAGTCTGGGAATGAAGGCACCTGAAGCAATGGCCATGGTAGCCATGAACCAGCCCAGTGTCACCCTTTCCCTCCTGCAGTTTGCCTTGCTTCCATCAAATTCTTGGCAACGGATTTTTCTCACAGGTCCAACACTGTCTGTGGCAAATCAGGTACTTGTGTGAAGGTTCTTGATCTGTAATCCCAGAGTCCCTGAGAAACTCATTTAATATCAGTCGGCTCTGACTGTGCCAGGATCTGTGTGCTTAATGGGCTCTCCATAAAAAAGAATAACTATATTGGGATAGTATTGGGCCCTGTTGTGTGCTTAATTGGTCACATCCATGGGCTGAAGTATGAAGGCGAGGAAGTACAAAGCTGGAATGCTTGTACCCATAAGGATCTCATCCAATTCAATACAAATCTCTGTTGGATATTTTCAGACAGAATATTCTTTGTGGTTCCCACACAGGAAGCATAGACATGAAACTGCACCCTATAGTGTTTTGGTGACTTAAATTTAGAATTCAGCATTGAATCTGCATGGGTACATTTCACTGCCTAAGGTTTCCCAGCTACTACAGAATGTACCAATAACGTGCACTAAAATAGAGAACACTCCCAGGCCTTGTGTAGCACTGGGTTTGCTGTGCACTTTACACAGTTTAAGGGAGCTTGTAGAGCTACAGACAGAGAATATCTGTGAACACAAAAAATAGTGAGTGAAAATATGGACAGAATACTGAATTAAAGAGTATCAGTGAGATTAGGTGCTAGAAAGTGTTTTGGTTTTTTGGTTGTTTTTTTTTTTTTTTTGCATTGTGTTTGAATATTGTTGAGCCAGTTTGGGAGCTCAGACAAAACTAGAGACAAAATAATGTTACAGATAAATACTGAAGAAATATATTCTGTGTATATTGAGCATAGATTTAACAAAAATGTGTTCTAACCTTAAGCAAAAAAAAAAAAAATCAAATGACATGGCTTTTCTTCTTGAATGACTTACATTCCTTGGCAACACATACCTAATAGCCTCATAAGTGCTGGAGTAGAAAACTTATACAAGTATAATCCAATAAAGCAAAATGCTAAACTAAAGAGCCAATAAACTTGAGATAAAAGCCTTTAATCCCATGACCCTTTAAGAGGAAACAGGGGTCAGAGACTACCAAGGCACAGTTGATGTTTCTGGAATGTTAAATGCCCAGTTCTCTTGATTTGGCACAAACTTGTGTATTTATTTGTAGAGTTGAAACAATAACTAGAGTTATGAAAATATCATATAATAGTAAATTAAAGGATGTGGGCTTTGGATTTTTAGCCCAGGTTACTCTGCCTGCTTTTCTTCTTCTTTTACCCCTTTTTTTCTCTCAATATAATCCTGTTGAAGAGTTTTCTATGTGAGTGCAAAATATTTTATGGGAATGTTCTTCTCATTTTTTGTGTCCTGTTTAAATATACCTCTATCCTACCTTTTCACAGATGCTGTACATGTCTATATACTGCTTTGGGTTGCTTTACTTTATTCAGGTGAGAATGTAAAGATATTCCTCATGAAACAGAAATATTTCCTACCCTCTGCAGTGCTACAAGAATAATTTCTTAATTTTATCTCTAGAGAGCAACCAGGCAGGGAAACATATTGTTATCAGGTTTTTGATGCTGGCAATCTGGAAAGGTGGATATTGTGTTCTGTTGCTGCACTTTGTCAGCACAAGTGCGGTATAGATTTCAGTAATGTTTACATCAGAAATCCTAATTTACTTACATGCAATTACTATAGCAGTTTACGAAGGCAGCCAACCGAAATACGGGTTTTGCATTGTTGCTTCAGATAGGACTAATTTGTCACTGAAGAATGGAATTATTTATAAGTCTCTTTACTGGTATTTATCAAGGTTGCACCAGTCAGTCCAGTTTCAAAGTCTCTACTGGATTCAAGGAACACCTGAGAGATGATGTTTATTAGGGAGAAGATAAATTGGTATAATACAATATTTAAAAACACAGAATTGTGCCAATGGCTGCCCTCAGCAATGACTAGTGAGCAGCAAGGAAGGAAATATAAATATACATGTATATATAGTGCCTTATACAGTAACCTCCACTGAAGGGAAAAGTTTCCTCTCTAGTGTGGATCAAACAAGGGGACCACAGTCGCAGTGAACATTTTGATTTTCTTTGACTTTAGGGAGTGGACTTGAACTTGAATCTGAACTTTCGACCTGTGCAGTTTCTTACTGCCAGTGACAACTGTGAGCTTGTTTCTGTTTGTTTTCCTCTGATAAGAGCTCCAGAAGGAGGACATATATCAGAGGATAACCAAACAATCAAATCCAGGTTTTACTCCCTACTGTAAAATGACCTTTTTAAAAGTGCATCATTTGGCACTGTAGTATCCATTGATTTCTACTAATGTCTTTTTATCTTTTAGAGCACCATGAAAACTCTGTGGAATTTGATCCTGCGACTCATAGGTGTGCTAATAATTCCTGCTTAATAAGGGCAAAATGTCTTTCCTTACTCAGAAATTATACTGGTTATTGTAGAACCAACAGAAATGCAGAAGAGGAGTAGACTTTGCTACTTGTATCAACTATCTGATTAAAATTCAATAAATTTTAGAAGATTGTTGTATAATTACTTAATATTTCCTGCAGATAAGTTACAATCAGTGTCTGAAATTAGTGTTGCAGTTTAAGAAAATGCAAAAATAAGTTCAAGGAAAAGCAAAAAAAATCCAAGGCTCAGCATTGAAAATGTGTAAACAAGTGCCTCTGCTACAATGGTGTTTTATCACTTATGAAAAGAAACTTCCTGTCTTAAGATGCCTCCATCCAACAAAAAAGAGGGTTGTAGTATCAATCTTGATAAATATTCTCCTGTGGTATTTCTGGTGTGTTTTTGTTTAACTAAGCCAGTACTAATAGGAGGAAAAGAGTCCCTTACAACACTTCTGCATGGTTGTTTTCAGTGGCTGTACTGGCATTGCAAAGAAATATATTTTGAGGCTGACTGTCCCAATGAGCTGTGAACAAAATGAAGTGATGAAGTGATTGGTAGCTCTTTCCCCTCCCATCTCATAGCTTCCTATGAAATTCCTGTTGTGTATCTCAGTTCAAGTGCTGGAACAGTGGAAATTTTCTTTCAAATTTTTTTAAAAAACCTCTTTTCCAGTGGTTAATCTCCTCTTTGTTTCCAGAGAAAAATCTTCAGTATACTCTTGCTGCGAAGCAGGCACTGAAAGAATGATCTTCTCTTTCCACCTCAATTATTAAAGTAGGCTGCCTAAGTTCTTCTCCTGTCAAAGCACAGCCCTCACTTTCAGATTCTTATGCAACAAAAAAATACGAGTCTCCAAATTCTGAGATTCACACAGCAGTTGTTGCTATAAAAATGCTTTCCTTTTTCTTTTCTTCAGTTTTCCACAAAATGTTGCCAGCCAGTTGATTTTTTTTTTATAAAGTGGAGGGAGTGTGAAATGTCAGAATAAACTTCACCAAGTTTCCTGATGAACTTGTCAACAGTTAGAAGTCTTGTTGTCATGGGAAAATAAAAAAATAATACGTTTCCTATCTGTAATGACTAATTTTACTGAAGCCATCATGCCGTGGAAGTGTTTTTAGTCCTCACTTACTCTGGTTAGATTCTTGTTGTGCCTGAGCTGTTTGAAATACAGAAATATGTTGTGTTTTGGTTTTGAACTGCTGTATGCAGAGAGTTTCTACATTTCTGTCGGGCATAATTTCAATGCAGTGCTAACAACCTACACCTGTACTGTCTTTTCTTCCTCTCCACATACAGGTGGTTCTGTTAAAGCAGGCTGAGGATCAGGACACAAAAAACTTGGCATGTGCCTTTTATTTTTAACAAATATGAATGATATTAAGAGTGGCCTTCCCAGCCACTCATCAGGGTTAGTGTCGTTTGGAGCTGCACTGCTCCCTTCTTTATTTTAGTGTGTTTCCTTCTTGTGAAAAATGCCAGATTGACAGGCTTGAAAGCTGAAATCCCTCTGTTTATCTTGGGGCTGTGATAGTATAGTCAGTGACAGCACAAACATCTACCCTGCCTCATCTATATGCCTCGAGTGTGAGCAAAGATAGTTCAGTCTCCATGGCCATTAAATCCTGTTGATTCCATCAATAAGAATGCCACTTACTGAGAGATGTCACAGTGACTTTGTGATCCGAGTGACTGCTCCAAACACACTGGATTGAGACACCAAATTCATCTCACATACCTCAGCACAAATACCACAGTAATGGCTTTCACTCACGGGGAATCTGGCGTGGATTCAGAAGGTGCCTTAGATTTAAACCTTTCTGAAATTCAATCACCTTCCCCTGAGCCAGACTGTCCCTCCACTTACTTGAGAAACTTATTCATGTTTTTTAACAGGTTCCTTTTCATGTATGAGGTCTTTCTTGCATTCAGGAGCTTTCTATCAGAAAGAAACAGTTTCTGGGATCTGTGAGACACGTGAATAAGAATGCTTAAAGGTTGCGGATGTAAAAAACTGCACAGTCTGGTGCTGCTGCAGGTACTTGATGCTGTTAAATGAGCTGCAGGTACCTGTCTTTAATCTCATTTCTTCCCCTGCTCATGTCACCAAAGGGGTTGCAAAAGCCTAAAGGGCCTCAAATATAATGGAGTAGCCTCCAGAAAAATCATCTTTCTGCCTCAGTTTCCCCAAGTAGAAACTGGAGATAACAAAGTTCTGTGAAGATGCGACTTTAAAAAACTAATTTATATTTTGGTATTTTATCAGGTATGCAAAATGCTAAGTAGCATTGCCACCTAATTTAGCTATCCATCAGTAGACTAAAAAAGGGAATATCTTTCAGATTTTTGTTTTCAATAAGACTTTCAGGCTAATGAAACCTGGTGTAGATAATTTGCTGTCTTCTTTTTTTTAGTTTCAGAATTCTTCTGCAGAAAAACTGTAAATGCTGCTAGAAAATTCAAATGCAAGTAGCAGCAAAGTTTGCTTCAAGATAAATTTGTAGAAAACATATGAGCTTCATTACTTATCAGGCAATATTTAACTGAACTAGTATGGTGAACAGATGCTGCTCTCCAAAGGGTGCTTTTGTCTAGAGATCATTTTGAACATACAGAAAAGAAAATGAAGAAAGAATTGTAGAAAACTTAGCTGCAAAAAAGAAACCCATATTTGGTCTAAACCACAAAATTAATTTTTTCTAGCATCCCAGGAGTTCCATATCTAAGACAAGTGTTACTGTGTACACAGACTTTTCCATGGAAAGGCTTTGTGTGGTCAATAGAAAGAAACTTCTTAATCAGCACCACAAACGTCCTTGTCTGAAGTGGCTGCAGAGAAAATTTGGAGCTTCATCTGCTTTAGCAGGCAGCTCTATAGGAACTCCAGGCAGGCTCTCCATGGGAGCAAGTGATTGGGGGTGTGGGGAGGATTTAGTATTTGGTTCTGTAGTTAATACAAAAGTACTGCTGATGGTAATTTAGTGCCAGTTCAAAACATCATGGACATAGAATATCCTGAGCAGGACAGACCCACAGGCTCATTGACACAGGATCTCCTGTCCCTGCACAGACACCCCAACAATCCCAGCCTGTGCAGCCCCGGCTCCCTCCTTTGGACACTCTGCAGCAGCTTTGGGTTTTTTTACCTCGTGGTGCCCCAGCACTGGAGGCCAGGCTGCCCCAGAGCAGAGCAGGACAGTCCCCTGGGCCTGGTTGCATCATCTCTTTCCAAATCACTGCAGCAAACACAAAACTTTTTCAAAATTTACAAGTCTAAAAACCCAAACTTATTTTGTGTCAGCATCTTATTATTCCACATGGACAATCTGTTTCATAGAGGAAGACAAGAGTGCAATTCTGTGCATGCAGGGTTTTCCATACCAGGAGTACATTGAGGCTATGGGGCAACTCTTAACCAGGTTCCTGATTTGATTCTGCAGTGGCAGAAATACAACTGTCAGCTCATAACCTGCAGGTAAATCACAGGAGAGCCAATGTCCCTGTCATTCCTCGGATAAGCTCTGCATTTTTCCTGTCATTAAAGATGGTCCCAAACCATTCTGGATATCTTGAAAATTACAGCATATATAATCTATCCCTGAGTCCTATTGACGTTCCTGACATTTACATCTTTGCTAACATATTTTATTCCGGTGTATATCTTTGGCGAGAAGGCAGAAGATATTTTTACCCCGAATATGGGTTTAGATGTATCAAATGTCCCAATCAGATGTGGCTTAAGTAATTTGAAACTTTTTTGCCGTTGACTTTAATGGAGTCTGTTGTTTGGACATGGGAGGAAACCCAACTATGGGAGGACAATAAAGCTGTACCTCTAATATGAATACCACAATACATTGTATAGGTCCTTTTAGGGCAGTATCCCTTTGTTTTAGTACATATGATTTTCACTATTACAAGTTTCCTCACATTCCTAACCATGAACTCTATATAAATTTTGTTAAACATATAAATATATAGAATTTACATTAAGTTCATCATGTCTGTGCCCCAAGGAACATATTTTCATTGTAAAATTCACTTGTAGATCAGTTGCAAAAACACTTTTGACTTACGGCCACTTAAAAATAATATATTAGTAATCAGTGAATGATTAACACACATTTCCCCCCCTTAGTTATTTAGGGCAGTCTTGAATAGGACAGTGAGAGCATGATAATGTGTAAGTGCTACGAAATAATGGATAACATCCAGTAATAATGTATTTTAATATTATTTATACATGTCTCTCTCGTGTGTTACACAGTGGAGCCACTTGCAACAATTTAACTTAAGAGAAGCACTGCATAGACTTGTCATCCATTTGTCCAAAATTGTCATCTTAGGTTACAGTGCTACTGATATTTGCTGTTCCCCCTTTTCAAACATTGATGCTGTTTACTGCATCACTGTCTGGGCAGCACAATGGAGAAAGAGAGCCACAAGCATGGACTAATCCCACAGGGAGTCACAGCCAGAGCTGAACATTCAGTGGTTCACAGGGAGCACAAGAGGGAACTCTGATTGCCGTGCTCCTCTCTCTTGTTTAGTCACAAAATATGTTGCTCTCAATGCATGAGAAGGGGTAAAATCTCAGAGTTCAGAGCTTCCTCAGAGCATTTGATTATTTGTTATAGGTTTGGAACAGTCTTTGTACACCAAATTACTTAAAGTATGCCCTTGTAATAAATAATAATTTTAGTTTTGTTAAATAAAAAAAGGCACAGAAGCATTTGGCTTCTTTTTTTAAATACATGTTAAAGGCAACTGGTAGAGGATTCACATGATAATTCATTATAACAATGTGGCAGGCTTCTAGTAAGTAAAGTTAAATAATTTTAATGAAAATGCAGTGACAGAAAAATAAGGATAAAGAGTTGAACAATGGGCATTTGAATGTCTGGCTCTTCTCGTGGTGGTTCATGGGCTCTTTTAACAGACTTCCCATGGAATATGGCCAGTCCAGGACCTGTGTTCTGTGGATGATCTCAGCACAACTGCAGATGAATTCAGGAGCCTGTGAGTGACACTGGGTAGCATCCTAGGCACCGGGTTATGCTGATAATGATGCTTCTCTGTCCTCATTTCAGATCTGGATGTAGTTTGTAATGTATGAAACATAAAGATGCACCTTCAAATGCTTTCCACATATTTCTCCAAGTGATGGAACCCTAAAATAGTACTTTCAAGCTTGGTATGAGTGGCCAAGGAAGCACAGTGGAACTCGGGAGCTTGCACTTGTACAGCTTTACCTGCACTGGGTGGGTGTTGCAAGTTAGTCTGAGGACAAACAAACCCCCAGGACATTTTCAGAGGCAATTATTTGAATTTTTAGAGCTGGGAGCTGGCAGAGAACTCGTGTTTGTTTGTTCCCATCTATGCAGACACACCCTACATTTTCAGCCTTTATCTTAGGAAACAAATAAAGGAGGGATCCCACTGCTCATGAGCTCCTGTGAAATACTCTGCTGAGCTCAGCTTGATTTCCCATGGAGAGCCACCCACCAGTGGGAAAACAGTAGACACAAACACATACAATCACAGCACTAAAATACAAAATTGTGTGTATTCTTTTAGTAAATATGTGTATCTGAGTAAACTGAAGAAAAAATATGATTAGAAATCTGCATTCTTGCAAGACCCATCTGCTGTCTGAAGTTGGGATATTTGAGATTTGCAAGGCATTAGAAGATTTTAAGATTAGAAGATGTAAAGAAAGCAGATGGCTTCATCCTATTTAATTTAATTAAATTTATTTAGTATGAAAAAGGGAGAAAGCTAACTGTCTCCAGCATAAAAGCTCTTTAAATGCATTAGTTCCTGAGAGGCCTGCAATCTGAATATTGCCACTGTGCTTTTTAGATGAATTAGATATTGTCTTCCTTCATTCCTTATAAATTGTGAGGCAGAATAACTTCTGAAGTTCCTTTTAATATAGGAGGATGCTCAGGTACCCAGTCTTAAATTGCAAGTACATTACTATGGAACAGTGAAAGTGTAATTCAGAACTATTTGTCATTCATGTTGTCTCTTAATATCCTAGACCAACCAGAAGATCTACTTAGCAATGAAAAAAAAAAAAAAAAAAAAATCAACAAAGATCTACATACCACTAGAAACATCTCCTTCATTTCAGCTTTTTCATGTCAGTTTTTATCCAAGATAGTTGTAGGACTCCTAGATCCTGCCTTTTAGAAATGTTTTCTCCTGCTTATACCCAGGATGACTGATGTTGCTCAGACTAAACACACACACTTGTGTGTGAAGCACAGGCAGGAAATAATAAAGCATATCTTTTCATAGATACTATATTTTAAAGCTCTTTAAGCAATGATGAGGTTCACACCTTCCGTGCTAGTTTGTTACAGTGTTTAATTATCCAGAACAATTCAGAACAAAAATCAGTACACTTGGCCTCATTAATGTAAGGCAAAGCAAAGCTTTTTTAAAGCAACCCCCAGACAGGATTTGTAAACATCAACTTCATTTTTATTTGGTACAAAGCACATTAGCAGTAGCAGCAGAGAGAGAGCTAAAATTTTACAAGTAGAAAATTAATCACAGCGGGTGATGACAGGCTGGTAAAGTGTCTCATTAGGAAAAGAATAACAAGGAGTTTAATAGAGAGCCAGTGTTTTGTAAGGATAATGGCCTGGGTTTTCAGAAGGTATTGGTGATTTGGGAATGCCTTAGTTCTGAAATCAATTCAAAATTCCTCATTTTCAGTAGAAGCTTCAATCCTTTCCCTGCAACTGCTTTAAAGCACTTTGAGGGTGAGCGCCCCAAAGCCAATAGACTCTTTTATCTATCCCAGGTGAAATTCCTCCCTAAACCACCTAGAGTCAAAATTTTCAGGAGAAAACAGCATGGTTTATGAGTCAGATTTGCAGCTGATGTGAACTATCACAGCCCCAGACTGTGTAGGCAGAACAGTGCCAGTTTAGGGCAGTGGAGATCCTGCCCCAAACACGAACTCCCTCCAGTAGGAAGAGGTGAAGTCAGTGTAAGGAAAAGCTGTGTGTTCTGGGGAAAGCTGCAAATGCCCCCCTGCCTCAATCAGGCAACCACACCGCTCACCACAAGACAGGATTTTGGAAATGTTTTATTTCTTGCTTGCAACAGACATAACTAACTCAGGATCTCATCTGGAAAAGGGCATCGTAAACCCAGCTGGCAGAAGCAGGAGACAGAACCATAAAAGACAAGAACAAGTCATAACTTGAAAGGACAGGTTGGAAAACAGAACACACTGGAAGAAATGCCGATATTATTTTAGCCATTTGGAGGACGAGGCAGGGGTTTTACAGTGAGTATGCTGGGTAGTTCAGTCTTGTGAGGTATAACTGATCTCTTCAAACAGATTATCTGTAAAAGTATGGGTTTTTTCTCTTTTTAAGCTTTTGCAATACATTTAAATGCATTATTTTTGTTTGGGTTTTGCTCTCATGAGTGCCTTTTCCTCAACGACTGAGCATATAATTTATGTAACCTTGTAACACCATATATTGCAGGCAGGTATTTTATGGCATAATTTATTTATATTTTACTGTTGCTGTGTGCAATAACAAGGTTTCTGCTGCTTACAATTTCATTCATTAGAGCAGGCAGGACAATGGGCAAAAAATCATCACAACCAGAGGCTGAAAACATGGTAAGAATTTCAGCAATGCCTCATTTTTAGAGGCCCTTCTCTGGTATAATATGCACCAACATATTAGTAGACTTTGTAAATGACATAGGAAGAAGAATGCACCAAAAACCAATAACTCATGATGTAGCAAGACAAAAAAAACTTATAAAAGAAGTGAAGGTTTGTCTGTTGGTGCAAGAAAACATTTCCTTTCCTTCTGATGCTTCCTCCCCTCACTATTTACATCACTGGGAGAATTTTAATGCCCCTTCCCCATCTATTGAAGTCACATTGAGAAGATTTTTAGTGTCAGCTATATAGCCAAATTATTTCTAGATATTCAGTGCACAATAAATCTACTTAGGGTGCTTTGTTCTGATGAACTCATTTAAACGTATTATATTAAAAAATTACATTTTCAGAGGCTTCTCTAGACATTTCTTAATCGGTTGTCATGGTGATGTCACTGATTACAGTTTTTAATGTCCCATTTGAAGATTATGCACTACTTAATGATCCAAAAAGTAGGTCTAATTTCTTTAGAGAAAAAAACCACCTTTTCATGGAATGAATTACACAGGTTACTCATAGCACAAAATAATGAAAAAATGCAAATGCCACAATGTAAAGAAAAATATAGGGAAGATTATAGGCCAAGAAGATGTCCTACACCAAGCAGCTTTTTAATAAACACAGCAAAAGAATAAAAAAAGTTGCAAGAACTAAAAATGTGGATACAGAAGAGAGTGAACAACACCTGAAATATCCTTGTGCAGTCTTCAACTCTCTCTACAGTTACAAAACAGATCTGGAGAACATGTGAAATTATTTTGTATTTTAAAGGAGTTTGTAGTGATATTCTCAGTTCCTGGTTGCATTCTCACTCTGATTTAGGTGGCTCTGCAATCTGCAGCAGAGTTCTAGCTGGGAATTCAGTTTCAGCTTCACCTGAGCATGTGCCACATACTGAGGTGAAAAAGCCCCCAAAACTTATTACATTTCTGTTTCAGACAACTTTCCTTATCTCTAAAGGGTTAAATGTCATTGTGGTTGCTCTAAAAAATTTAAACATGGTTTTCATAAGCAGGAATTTAAATTTCCAGAGGTCTTGCTGTAGAGTTTTTTTTAACCTTTACTTTTATAGGTGTCCTAGGCTGTAGCATCCCTCCCATCCACGTTCTGCCTGGCCCTCCAGTCTGGAACATGACAAATAAACAGCTTTGTCACCTCAGAAGGATTGAACTGGATTCCAATCAGTTCAGCTTAAACCACCTGATCTCTTCTCAACCCAAAGAGCCTGCTTGAGGTTACTCCAGAATAAATCCCCCTAAGTCTGTGTGGCAGAGGCATTGAGTCCTCAGCAAGAGCTGGTTCTGTCAGCCCATCCTCTACAGCTGTAAAACTAATGCTTAGGCTGACTTGTAGCACATTGAAGTCAAGGAATTAGAAAATTGAACAGTTTGTTTACTAGCAAAGGATTTGTAAAAACAGTGGAGGGAATAGGGGAGGGAGAGAATAGGGGGTAACAAGGGAAAAAATACACCTCCATTCACATTATGTGGTCATTAATCTTTGTCTAGGGCCTGGGTCTGCAGAAATATTTAGACACTTAAATCTCATTCCTGCAGAAGATAATTAGGTATGTAATGCTTTGATTTTGGCTAATAAAATACTGCTTTACCTTCCAAAAAACCCAAATTTTTTGTGATATCCATTGAGAAATTCTTTCGATCAAGGTTTCAGGTTCTTGCTTTCAATTTTTTGGCAGATTCCACATTTCTGTACCTACTAAAATTTCTAAATGGGACAAGGGTCAGGACACAAGGAATTATAAAGATTTGCCTTGTGGCAGATTCTGAAGGCAACTAAAGGAAAATTGTGTATTTTGAGCATAAGGAAAGTTGAAGATTTTCAGAGACATGAAGAAAGTTCTGTAGGTCAAGGACTTCATTCACAGTGCAATGAAAATAGCTCTGGTTTTGTTTGGAAAATAACCATCTTCGGGGTTTTTTTTCCTAGACAATAACAGTCTCAGAAATATGGAAAGAGTGAATATAAATCTTTCAAAAGAAATGTGCTGTATTCATTGACAGAGAGGAAGATTTTGAGGGAAAATATATACTGGGAAAAGGATTTAAAAAAAAAAAAAAAAGGCAAACAAAAAACAAACCCCAAAGGACTTCCAAACCAATATTTTTTTGGGGGGGGTGTTTCTGATATTTGAACTAGGCCCATCTGATCCTTGCTGTAACAGGCCTAGAGAAGTGATTCCTCTGTCTCACTTACAAAACATTGTCAAATACCACAATACTGATTCAGTGTTTAGCTCTTTTACTGACATTTGCTGCTAAGGCTTAATTTTACTTTGCTCAGGCCTAATTTTACCTCATCAGAGCTCCATTACTTTAATGTCTGGCAGCAAGTAGAATGTGTATTAATGAAAACAACCAAATCTCCACAGAGATGACTGTTCTGATTACCGCTGGAAGGTTTATTCATCCGCAATAGGTGTAAGCACTTTGTAAAAGTAAAGGATGATACTATAAATATCTTTAAAGACCCATTAGAAGGGACACAGCAGAAGAAAACTTATGAAGGTTGTGTGATCTGTAAGTGACTATGCACATGCTAAAGCAGCCAGAACATTCTGGTACTTCACTGCAGCCAAAAATGCCATGTTCATGTTTGGCACATAATGAAGTTTGGAGTATGGAAAGAAAATGGTTTTATTCAGCATGAAAGTTAAAGATAAAACCCTTCAGAACTGAACCTAATTGTCCTTTGTGGTATTTCTTAAGGTCAAAACTGTAGTTGATGGTAATTATAGTCCCCTTCTCATGAAATCTTTGCAATTGCACTAAAAGCAATACCAAAACCTCCTGAGCTTTCACTGGCTTTGCTGCAGAGAGAAATAATGTTTCCTCTTTCTTTTCAGTAAATAATGCTAATTTAAAAGGTCATTGTGTTTTAGTTTTCCTGTGGTGGTTATAACTGCAATTAAACCAATATCAGTCAAAATAAATTATTCAGAGAAGTCTAAAAGGAAATAATGAGAAGTAGTATAGAAAACAAATGGCTGTTTTGATCAGGAGATCAGCCTACTTAGAATCTCAGTCAAGAAATGAGCCACCACTTTTCTTACAAAAGGCAGACATCCTTTTTTGACATTCACCTCTCCCATAAAGTATTTCCTTCACTCCTTAGCAGTGAGAAAAATTCCACCTACCTTTGCATGTTCCAGCAAAAACTTTGTGTGTTTTCTCTGGTGCAGGATCTGCTTGAGCAATGGCCCTTTTGAAAAAGAAAAGAAAGGTAACACCATAAAACAGTCCTCACTCTCCAGTCTCCCCGTGGTGCTCAGTATCCAGAAAGCAAACAAGAACAGAAAAAGCAGCCAAACCCCAGATATCCCATTTTATGTTTCTCTTGGTGACTGTTTAGGCCTGGCAGACTGGGACTTCCAGGCTCTGACAAGTTATCTCCCTTTGTTTTAAGACCTCTGCTGCTTTGCTTCCAGTTTAAGGTTTGCATAAATTCACACACAGTCTCTTTTCTCCCCTCTCAGCCTGGTTCTCCAGGCTGCTCTGAGGTGTTGTGGCTGTGCAGCTCCTGCTGATGGGAGTGGGGCTCAATGGTTGTCAGACTCGGCAGCCTGGGCTGGAAATCCCTCCTGCCTTCCCTCACTCTGTCCCTCAGCTTCCTGTCTCTTTGGCACCTCATCGCAGTCCCCCAGCTTTCCTCAGCATCATTGCTTCCCCTTTGGGGTCTGTGTCCTAATTATCCCATGGAAGCCCAAAGGTATTTCTGTTCCTGTTACTTTTGGGAGGAGGATGTTTTGGAATGAGCACGTTTCTGTATATACCCCTCAACACTGTTAAAGAAAGGAATATGTGTAAGGTTCATCAATAACTAAGTTTTAAGTCATCTCACTCCTTCAGCCTTATTTGACTTAATACTTTCTCTTATTTTAGGTTTTATTTGTATTTGTGATCTGAGAAATCCCCGTGTTCCAACTGGCCCCTCTGGGAATTGCTCACCAGTGCTTTCTCTTCTTGACCAAACTTAAACTTATTCTGAGGAAATGTTCAGTTTCTATATCTGCACAATCATACCTTGGGAAGGTCATAAAAAACTCTGGTTAACCTCACTTCTTTCAATAGCTGGGATTTTTTTGAGGAAAGTCAAATCCTAGAAGAATAAGAGAAATTTTTAATGGTGGGAAACAAAAAAATTGTTATTAAAGTGCACAGAAGCACTCTAATTGAAATGCTTTCTCTGTTCATGAAAACAGGCTGTATGCTATATCTTTATTTCCATTTCCATGCTCTAACTGCAGTCTCATTTGTTCACAATAATGAACATTTATGTTCATACAACAGCTTGTTTAAGCCAAATATAGGCCATTACACTTATGTGAAGTATTCATCATTTTCTGGCATTATATGCTGACCTCTTCTTTCTCAGATTAAATAATTTCATACTAATCCCTGCAAATTTTTCCTCCCTTTTTTAAAATTCCTTCAGTCAATGGATGGACATTTAATTCAGGATTGCAGACGGACTGGTGTGCATTAATATCAATGGTGAAGTGATTAGCTCTTCAAGGTGGCATAAAATATGCTAAACCAAGTATATATTTTTGCCACTGAATTTTGGAAAATATCATGGTCTTATTTAGCTGCAGTTCAACAGCAAGATACAAAGTACAAAGGTGGTTTTCCCTCTAAATTGGATACTCTTTCCATACTGGTATTCAATTTGATTAATGTTTACATTAACAACAATTTATTGGTCACTTGCTCAGCAGAACCTTTCCAAAGAGACATTATATATGTTAATGTGTTGCTACTTACATCCCTATAAAACATACACAGATTACAAATTGGAAAATATAGGACTAATTAACACTGATCAGATGCATATACTGATGTGGTATATTGAGAAAATCTGATTTTCAGCTCCATTTAGTCAGAACCAACATGCTGACCATCATTTTGAAGAATGCCTGAGTAAACTTTAAAACACAGCAGCAGAGGCCCTATTCATCTATTCAGCTTTGTTTTTCTATAAATCTAAAATATATAATAATGTGGTTTAAGTTTAAGGTCTATTTTGCACTAGATTTGAAAATTGAATAACAATCATAGAATAGCATGGGTTGGAATGGACCTTAAAGTCCATCCCGCCCCCTGCCATGGGCAGGGACACCTTCCACTGTCCCAGGCTGCTCCAAGCCCCAATGGCCAGCCTGGCCTTGGACACTGCCAGGGATCCAGGGGCAGCCCCAGCTGCTCTGGGCACCCTGTGCCAGGGCCTCCCTCCCCTCACCGGGAACAATTTCATCCTAATATCAAATCTAAAACCAACTTACTGTGTAAGCAAAGATACAGCGGTAAAGCAATCCAAGGATGATATTCACACAGCCCCAAAAAATGCATTTCTGTTAGATGAAAACTTAAATCTCTCTTTTTTTATGCTTTGTTCTTAGATAATTTTTATTGTGATGAGAATAGGAGATACAATAAGAAAGAAATCAAGAAGGAAAGCTTTAAGGCAATTACTGTGTTTAGAAATCATTATCTGTCTAGTACAATACAGCTTCCACTTCTGCTAAAGGAAACTCGTTGCATAAACCCCCACTTTATTCTTGTTTTGCACAAGCACCTTCCCACCCAAGTGCACCATATGCCAGCGGGCAGCCACACTCAGGCTGATGAGAAGGGCTGGGAGAGGAGCCCCAGAACTGAGAGATCTTCCTCACATCAGAAAGGAACGTGTCACTCCTGTTTACTCTTAGGCAGTGCTGGGAAATGAATAGCATTAAACATTCAGCAACATTATTCCTTTTCTATGTCTGCATAAATTTTTAACTGTTGCAATGTCCAAAATAATTTGTATAAGTTTTAAAGCTGGGGAGTATATTCGACCATATTATGCCTTTGCTAGTCAGGCCAATAAATTTAATTTCAGAGCACTGCTCTTAAAGTCTGAACTGGACAGTTCTTCAATCAATTTGAAATTAAATGTTAAGTTGGTGCCAGCTTCCCTCACGTTACAAGAGGCAAAGTTTTAGCCTAGTAAGGGGTACCCCAGAAACCCGTGCCTGTTGTGTGAGATTCAACTTTGCCACCTTGGAAATGCTCACAGGCAGGAGTGTCTGAGTCTCCTGTCATCACCGGGCACATGAGGTACATCTGTGTCATATACACACACACGTATTTTTAATATAAAACATAGATCTCCTTTTAAGTTGCTGTTCTTACAGAATGCCATTTCCAGTATGTCTGTACACTGAGTCCTGCTCGTAGCATTTTTTTGATCTCTTGGACCTACCCTCTGCCCAGCCTTCAATCTCCCCATTTCCACTGATATTTCCTCTCCACCAGCCTTGAAAACCTTTCAGACATTTGAGCAATATGTCATATTTTCTCATCTGTTTTGGACAAGGTTCAGGTCAACCCTGCAGTTTGTTCACCTGCCAAAATTGCTTCCTCTGACTAGTGGGGGATGATCTGCCAGAGTGTAACAGCAATGAAAGGAGATTCAGTGACTTGAAGAGTTCTTCTCTGCCTGGTCAAATCTCTAAGCAGTTCAAATTTTATTAACCTCTACTGATCTGATGCAGTATTCCAGTGCATTATGGCTGGCAAACAATGAGGGTGGACCCTCAGTCAGAGGCTTTCCTGTTAGAGAGAGGACTGAGGTAAGAAAAGAGGGATCTGGCTTTCTTCTCCGGTCAGGGGGACAAACTGCTGAGTGTGTTTAGCAGCTTTTCTACCAGAATCTCCTTCTAAACATTCCTTACTGTAGCACCCTCATTTTGATGAGTACTTCACCTTCAGAAAGGCTTTAGCATCCAAATGGCATCTTTTCTTGAAAACAAACAAGAAACATACAGAGCATGTAAAAACATGCTTTATTGGGTTAAAGACTTTAGGATTAAAACAGTTTTGCTTTTCCAGCTTGTGGTGAGAACTCTGCCCTATTAACTTGGGCTGCAATTAGTACTTCTGTACAGGACGGCATTTCTTCCAGTCTAATCTTCTTAGGGCCAAAATGTCTATAGATGCTTCAGTAATTCAGTTTAAATTCTGGATTTGGTCCCCAATGTGGGAATACTACTCTAACCACAAATATTTCTCTGGAAAGAAGTTGTAGTGATAGTATCATCTGCTGATTTTTGGCTGCTGAGTTCATCACTTTTCGGAAGTGAAATCATCATTTTGGAAAGAATATGCAGCATGAATATTAGATTAATCACATATTTGTTGCAAGAAAAAAAAACATAAGGGAATTTGTGCCCTATATTCCAATGAATTAATTATGAAAATCATTGCACTTGTTCACAGAAGAGAAAATCTTCCATATTGTGGAATGAAAAATCTTCTGTTCAATCATATTGTGTATGTAACCCCCTCTTCCCCTTCTTTTGTACTTGGCCATCAACAAACCCAAAAGTTCTTACATCTCTGCATTTTTTCATCTTAGAGAGTAAAAGGAGGGGCACTATGTGGATATATTTTTCAGAAAGATGAAAGTCATCCATTGTCCTAACTGAAAGAATAAATAGTTTTCCCAAATTAAGGTTTTTGAGAGTCAAGGCAGGTAGGTTTTGAGAGTGAAGAGATTATTATTATATTGACATGACTGAAAATTCAATTTAGCCTGCGTCCAAATTTATTGTCTTGTTGACTCTCGTATGAATGTGGAGCATCTACCTGCACTGAACACAGAACAGCAGTCTCAGATCACTGAAAATTTGTTGGTTTCTTCAGCTGAAGAGTTTAAATGTGTTTTCCTCTAGTTTTAACTCAAATGAAAAAATGTTTCATGTTATGTCATCATGTAACTGTGCAGGAATAGAGGCAAATACCAGGTAGAAGTACAAAAAGGTACCTGCGATAGATAAACAAATACCCTGTGCTGGTGCTATCATTTGAATACAGGAATCTGCAGTTAAAGAGTAAGAAAGCTGACAATGAACACGGCTTTCTCTCAGTCACGTCCATTACAGTGTGTACTAGTTTGAAAACAAACCAGTGGGAGGCACCAAGTCAGAATAACAATTTAATAGGGAAATTAAAGAAAAGGAAAAACTAAAAGAAAACGCTGGTTCAAACTGACAGAGTCAAGATACAACCTGAGTCCCTGTTAGGCAGGGTGGTGGTAGCAGTCTGGTAGAATGGTGGCTGCAGTCCTCTGAAGTGGTGATCCTGTAGAAAAAAAGGGTTTGCTCTTCCTCAGAAAGTCCAGCAGTGGCTGTGTAGCTCCTGACCTCTGGAAATCCAGTGGAAAGGGTTGTCTCTGGTGTTCAGAGTCTCAGATTATATCCACGATGGGACGCTTGGTTCCTCCCTCTGGGTGGAGCATCTCACAATGGGGTAATGAGTCATGAGGCCAAGTGTTGATGAGGCTCATTAACAGAAGATGGTCCGGAGGGAGTTATCTCTGAGTCATGGGGCAGGACAATGATGGGCAATTAACAGAAAGATGGTCTGGGGGGAGGAGGCAAGGAAACACTGCCCCACCTCAACAGTTCATGAGGATGGTAATAGAATACACTGCAACCCAGGACACAGTGTCTTGGGCCTTTAAAGTGTCTTGCATTTCATTTTTCAGAACTGTCATTATTCAAACAGTTGTGAATTTCCTTGTCTTCTTTCTATTTAAAATCACTGGTGTTTGAATGTGCAAAAACAACCAGGCAGCTCTTTCCAGTCCGTTTTTGTGCATCCTGTTGGGGTAGGTCATGGTTTGGAAGATGCAGAAATTGATGTAGAACTTAAGCTTTGACACAAACTAATGCTGTATGTTTATGTTTGTTTTCATGCACGTGTGCACCTCTAAGTGTATAAACATACACCTTTACCTCATGCTCTGGCAGCCCTCTGAGCCCTTTGTCTGTTTTTCTTCCAAAACAAGAAACTCCTCATACCTCATATCAATTTGGAAGCAGTAGGAAATTAAAAAAGAGCCAGTAAATCTTAGGGAAGTAAGTGAAAAGTTGTATATTGGGAACAAAGAGAAAGAGCATCAATTGTATGCAGCAGAGACAGTTTATCTTTTTCATTCTTCTGTCAGTTTTGAAAAACCATGTGTTATCTAAGGGTTAAAAATAAAAGAACGTTAATATTGCACAGAAATGCTTGTTCTAGATCTCAAATTCCAATTATTGCCTATAGTACACTGATAACTTAATTTAGTGCAATTTTTATAAGCCACATACCTAGAGCTGCCTGCTGCACCTTGGATGGCTTCAATACGTGCTCTAATCCATGTGTGAGTTAGCGTTCCGTGAGGAATAGGGAGTCTTCCAATTTATTAACTGAAGTATCTTACATCTTTCTATGCTAGAAAAAATTTTATATTGACATATCCAGAGTTTTTATTGAAGTTATATTAGTGCTATCTATCAGGGATATGCTAGAAAATCTATAACTTCCACCAAAATGTTGCCCATGTGAGCAATTCAGTTTATGAAGTACAATCTTCCCAGGCTGGCTTAGTGCCTCCTGGTTCATTTTTCAAGCTATGTGATGTTTAATGAATTTGTCAAAATAAAAACTAATACACAGTTTCACGTCTATCATCAAATTATGCTTTGCAATATATGGCTAAGGGTATGAAAAAAGACACCTATATGAAGGTCTGCAAATGGAAAACATCTCAGGTCTGTGCTGTTCTATTTCTTGTTTTGACACTTCTTCTCAGGCTCAGAGATGTTTTACTTTGGTTGCAATTGCACTGGGAGTTTGTCCAGATGAAGTAACAACACGGTTTCATTATGTGCAGCATGTAGATATTTGTCTGCAGTGCACCACCAAGCCAGTCAATATATTTGCAAAAAAAAAAAAAAAAAAGGGAAAGGTTGAGAGGTCTTTATGACCTTGTTTAAAGCAATCCCAGATCCCATTTTCTAAACTGCTAAACAGATTTTCAGACTCATTTGTTTTCTCTTACATATTAAGTCAGAACCTTGCGGCAACTAAGAGAGTGACATTTTTAAAACAGCTTGACATGATGTCTGCCCTGTTTATAGAACTGCATCACTTTCCCAGGGCCCTCAGTTTCTTTGAACAAAGCTAAGAACAGTAAACCTTTAGGAATACTAAAAAGGAAAATGATTCCTCCATGCCCTGCTCTGCAGGCATGAGTAATATGTGCTGTACTACCAATTTTCATAATCACTGGCAGTTGTCAATCATCATAAACCCGTCAGTGCTGTGTCCTCTGAGGGATCTCACAGGTCACTGCAGAGAGCTCCACGTGTGCTATGTCTCAGTTTTGATGGAGTGAAGCAATGACACAGAGAGTGACGAGACCTGTAACTTCTGGAATATGAGTCCCGTGAGGAGCAGCTGAAGGAGCTGGGGTTGTTTAGCGTGGACAAAAGGAGGCTCAGGAGGGACCTTTTTGTTCTCTACAACTCTCTGAAAGAGGGTGGAGTCAGGTGGGAGTCAGACTCTTCTCCCAGGCTACTAGACATAGGAAAAAGGGAAAATGGCCTCAAGCTGTGCCAGGGGAAGTTTAGGCTGGATATTAGGAAAATGCTCTTCATTCAAAGAGTGGTTAACCATTGGAATAGGCTGCTTAGGAAAGTGGTATAGTCACCATCCCTGGAGGTGTTCATAAAATGAGTAGACTTGTCACTTTGTGATGGTGTTCAGTGGAAGGTGGGACTTATTGGTCTTGGAGGTCTTTTCCAATCTAATCACCCTGTGATTCTGTGATTCCCATGCTCAGTCAGATACCTTGTGTGCACCCCTAAACCATGGGGGGCCAGGGCTGCAGAGCTCTGCTCTCACTGCAGCTGAGCCTGGGCTGACACTCTCAGCCTTCCTACACAAATGTTCAGGCATATTAAGCTAATAAAGCGTATTAAAAACCCACTGGTGGGGCAGTGCTGATTACAGAGCGTAAAGAAGCCAAACCTTACAGCAGAGATTGATTGTGGAGAATCCAGAACCATCAAAGGACATATTCCTGTATTTCTTCAGGAGAAAACTCCCTCTTAGGTGTATCTTTTTAAACTCAGTACTGCCACAGCTGCCAAGCTGAAGTGATGTGGCCCTGAATTTACTGGAGAGATGCTGTTTTATGTAAATTTTGGTATTAATACCAGCAGGTGGATGGAATAATATTTAAATGCATGTGGACTTAAAACACTCGTGCATGATACTGGGTGTGCAGTAATGCACCAGGGGGTAGGCAGAAGCTTAGGAATGGATGTAATCACGTTAGATCTTGGATCAGGAATGTAAGGCAGGAGCTGTCTGATAGAAAACATCTGTAGCAAGTAATCCTTTTGCTATGGAATCTGGCATCCACTGGTCAGGATAGTGCCAGTCCGAGGCTAGTCCCAGGATAGCCACACCACCCCAGCCTTGTGCAGGCAGACTCTGGCAGCTTTCCTGATGTTTCAGTGCTTTCCCCTTCTTGTTTGGGAGATGATTCCTCTGGGACAGTCTGCAGAACCAATGCCACCGTCACTGAATCAAGATATTGGTTCTTGCAAAGAAATGCAGAGGGCTTCTGAAATAAAACATGATTACAGGGCTCTTCTGTGGGTAGCTGGTTTATTTTCGTTTTCTGTTTCTTTGGTGGGTTCTTGTGGTTTATTTCTTTTTTTCCAGTCAAGGCTGAAATCCGTGTCAAAAAGAAAATTAGGAATCTGAAAATGGCAGAGAAGTCCCAATGAAATAATGACCACAGACAGGTGCAAGTGTGGGAAACCACAGGAAAGGTGGTATTGAAAGCCAGTTTGTTGAGGCCTGGGACTGTCTCAGAGGAGTTAACTGAGTCTTTCACAACATTTCCATTGGTCTCAGATGATACTATCTGAGCAATGAATCAAGAACGAAGATTCCTTGAAGGAATGTTCATTAGCATAATTATGTTCATTAACATAATATGTTCCTCACTTAGTATGAATCTGATTGGCTTACTTGGGATTAAAACCCTGAAGCTGCAAAACTGAGGATGACCTTTGCTGGGAGTTTGAGGACTTTACTGCTCCAAAGGTTTGGGATTGTAGGTCCAGGATCCCATGTTTGCACCACTATGTCGAATATATTTTTGTTCACAATTTTAGTACCACAATTATTATTCTGAAAAAGCAAGCGCTCTCAGACTCTTTTTTTCACTGCTAGAGCACCTAATATTTGCCAGACAGAGACATTCCTGTGAGACAGAACTGTACATAGATGTGTATTCTGGAAACAGTTAATAGAGAATCTCTGTGTAACTTGAGTTCATTTATTCTTGATAATAATGGAACACTAGGTTGGCATCCTAATGTCCTATTTTTCTGCTTAGTTGGAACCTGTCATGTGCATGTTGACATTAACAGGAAAGCTGAATATGAAACTTGACTTCACTACCTAGAACATTAAAATTTCAGTAAGTTCAAAAAAGAAAAATGCAAACATTTGAGAGGTCATTCTGCTCGTTCATTTTTTTACAGTAAATTGCATGCAGCTCTCATTATATCATTTATCTCTCATAATAGCTTAATTTGGACTCCTTCCAAATTAAAATGGAGGCTAAGTCATTGTTTTGCTGTTTTCAAAAGAGATGCTGAATTTCCCATGAATAAGGCAATAGAGCAATGTCTTGAATACTAAAAGGAATACACAATTTCCTTCTGGTAGCTGTGCTGGCAATTGAGTTAGTGTGTTTCCCTTGCTTGAATGGCTAAAGAAAATAATGGTTTTGTCCCTTCAAATGGCACTGTGGAATCCAAGAGCTGATTTCAGCAATGTGACTCATACATCACACTGTCGTGGTTCACATATGGTCTCCTCTTCTAGAAAAGTTTCTTGATGGCTTCCTGGGTGATAAAACAAATCTCTGTGCAGCTCATATTGCTTCCACTGCACCCTCCCCACTGCAGAGGGGAAACGAGCCTGTAAACCCTGCTTCTCTCTGAACATTCCCTTTCAAAGACAGCATGTGCTATTATTGCTAAAGTCAGAGTTTTCACAGACTATCAGACAATAGTTTGTTTTTTTTAAGGAGAGTCATTCCGTAACGTTATGCTCACAAGTACTGCCTGTTCTCCCTGACAATGTGAGCTAAACTGTTCAGGTCACTCTAATAAAGCTGATTCTGAGGTTGTAGTGAGACTGGGCCAGTGCTTAAATATGGGCTGGGGCAGAGGGGCTGGAAAGTGCCCAGTGGGAAAGGCCCTGGGGTGCTGGGACAGGGGCTGGACACGAGCCCAGGGGTGCCCAGGTGGGCAAGAGGCCAATGGCACCTGAGCTGTCCCAGCCCTGGGGTGGCAGCAGGACCAGGGCAGTGCCCGTCCCCTGTGCTGGCACTGCTGAGGGACCTCGAGGGCCGTGTCCAGTTCTGGGCCCTCATGGCCAGAGAGACCCTGAGGGGCTGGAGCGTGTCCAGGGCAGGGAACGGAGCTGGGAAGGGGCTGGAGCCCCAGGAGAGGCTGAGGGAGCTGGGAAAGGGGCTCAGGCTGGAGCAAAGGAGGCTCAGGGGGGACCTTGTGGCTCTGCACAAGTCCCTGACAGGAGGGGGCAGCCGGGGGGGTCGGGCTCTGCTCTCAAGTGGCAGG
Organism: Corvus cornix cornix; assembly: GCF_000738735.6. Lineage (NCBI taxonomy): Eukaryota > Metazoa > Chordata > Aves > Passeriformes > Corvidae > Corvus > Corvus cornix. Next base: position 17,182,490 of record NC_046341.1, on the reverse strand, counting down.
TGAAGAGGAAATGACCACAAGTTGTACCAAGGAAGGTTTAGATTGGATATTAGGAAACATTCTTCATGGAAGGGTTGTCTAGATTTGGAACAAGCTGTGGAGGGAGCTGATGGACCACCATGTTTCCAAAACCATAAGTAGATGTGGCACTTGAGGACATGGTTTAGTGGGGAACATGGAGGTGGTGTTGGGTCGATTGTTGGACTTGATTATCTTGGAGATCTTTCCTAACCTTAACAATTCTATTGTGTGAAAGGAGAGGCCCCAGAATGAGCACCCATCCCCTTCCTGGGGTACTCACAGGAGGCTGTACCCTGGATGTAGAACTGTGGTCATAAATCTCAAGGCACTCTGCCGTCTCCTGCCCTTCAGAAGGTGATTTTGGTCACTCTTCCAGTCTGTGCTCCCTTCCCCCTTTTATGTTTGTTTGTAAGACCATAGAATTCAATTTCAACTTAAAAAATCATGACTTTGATTACAACCAGGAAACTCCACTGCTTTTCATCTGCATATTCCTGGAGCTGCATGGGCACCAAGAGATTTTGACCCTACACCACTATCAAATGTAAATAGGAGATATCAAGAACAGCAATTGTATTTTTCAAAACCATCCTACAATAATATGAAGAATGCACTGAAGAATAGCATAATTAACTGAATGTGAAAGAAGTGAAATGCAAGTGTTTATACTGGAAAATGGCCAAGACACAACTATTATCTGCCACATATTATTTGAAATATTCTCCTCCATAACAAGTGCTGACAGGAGGTCAAAGACACCCTTTAACTCATGCCCTGGAGATAAACACAATTCATGCTGCCTTTTAAATATTAACTAGTGGCAGTTCTCAGTTTTCCTACGAGTTAACTAACAGTAGTAATCATTACTATCAAATGCTCTTACAAACCTCTCAAGGCATGGATTTCAAAGAACTCTGCAAAAATCTGGAAGTGCCTTTTATTTCCCAGTTTTGCAAATAAGAAGAGTGATGTGGTTGGGATTCGTGATTTGCCTAAAAGCCCAGATTGCCATAATGCATTTCTAAGAATAGCACTTAGGGGGTTTTGGCTCTCAGCCAAAGGATCACTTCAAAATCCACTTTGCTTCTGACACCTGTGTTGAGAGCCATGTAACACTGATTTGGAGATGAATGGGAAGGGGGAGCAGCATTTCATGTACCAGCCACACTGAGCGTTACAAAACCTCAGGTTGCTTTTATCAGAGATTTCTCTCCTGACTACAAACAGGCCTGAGCTATTGCTTATTTGACAGGTAGGGGCATGGACCCCAGTTCTTGGACATTTGGACAGAGGAATGCTCTCTGAAGGCTTTCCTCTGTGTAATTCTGCCTGGTGTGACCACTCTTCTTGAAGATTTTTATTTCACTGATAGTAAGCACTGATGGGGCACTAAAACTTAGAGTCTTAGCTCAAAGTGGAATAGAATTAAATTCAGTGTGAGTGGTGGAATGCACAGCAGTGGCTGGGAGATAAACTTGAGAGCAGAAAACCCTGTGAGTATTTTGTCTATAGAGCAAGTGTGGCATAACCAGTCCCATCAGAGACATGCCAGAAGTGCCAAAAATAAAAAGACCTCGGCTGGATCACCTGCTATTTAGGAGTAGAATTCATAGCTAAATTCAGATGATTAAATTCTGTATCAGGAGATAAAGGTTTGATGCCTGAGAATGTTTTTACAACATGCAGGAAACAGGCAAGGAAAAGCTCTGAAAATGAGCTGGAACAGATGAGTGGGGTGTAATTCTCATGCTTCTCTTCTGTGCTCTTCCTCTCCCCTCTCCTGCTCTTTGAAGATGTAGCTCCAAGGTCTAAGGATTCAGTTTTGCACTCAGGAGCATCAGGGAAAGGTTGCAAAAGGGAGATGGGGGAAGGAGGGAGTGAAAGAGAGAAGAAAGTAGCAGATACCTTGGAGACACTAACCAACAGAATCTAAAATATTCTTTTTAAAACTGGACCACTGTGCAGCTGGAAAGTCAAAGGATGTTAAGCTAGTCAGTAGTAGGAGTGTTTTAATCTGTTACAATGAACGAAACACTCTGAAAAACAGAATATCGGCATTTTTCAATTCTTTGGACAATAAACAGGATGGAAGTGCTTTTAATGGGTCCTTCTGCTTCCTCAGGTCTGGCTGCACAGTGGCTCCCATCATCAGGGAGCTCAGTCTCTGCATGCTGGGTGTACATACACTACACTCAATTCGTCCAAAAGCACAGGCAGAAAGAATCTCTAAGTCACAACGTTGTTTAGGCTGAGTTAGGTACTCTCTTTCTCATATTAGGGAGTATCTACTGTGTTTATATACCTCTACGTCCTCATCCAGTACAAATCAGGACACTTGAATCAACTAAATTCCTCCTCTTTAGAGCCCCTGTTTTCTGTGATTAAGATTTTGGTAAACAGCCTTGATACCAAACACTATTTCTATTTTAATTTTATTTTGATTTCTGGTATAGCAAATGTCATAATTAAGGCAGAAGTGTTGGAGTTTGGTTCTATTTCTTGTTCCCCTGAATCCATGTATACCAAATACTTTGCCTTGGAGGGAAATTGGGATTTTCTTTTTTCCAGTGACAATAGGACTGTGTCCAGGTTGGCACATACAACTTTATGTTTCCTGACAGCCTGTTTGCCCTGCAGTTTTGACTTTCTGAAAAGTGTTGATAAATCATGTTCTTAAAATAAAGTACTTTAATTAAAAATTTGAAAAAAAGAATTAAAAGATTTTGCATGGCTGGATTACAAATTCATTATCATCATCTGGCATTTGACTGGGTTGTCAAAGCAAAGTTCTCATAGTCTGTTTGGCTAAATTACAGTGAGAGAACAGAGTTATGTTACATGTTCCATCTTTTCCTGCATTATCTTGCCACTTCCAGAAGCCACAGTTTACCCTGCCAGTCCTCTTTTCCCTTCTTGTCTGGCACTGGGAAGAAGCAGAGTTTCAGACAGCTCTGACTACTGCTGACTTCAATCTGAGCTCAAAAAGCAGGATGGTTTCTTCCCTTTCCAAAGACCAAGAGGAAAACTTTCCAGTGCTTTCGTGGGTTTGTCTTTCCAAGAGAATTCTTTGCACATGATGCTCCATTGTTTAGGAAGGAAAAACGAGGTTATTTTCTCTGTGTTGTAGTAGTTGGTCCCCTACCTGTCATTCCATCTTGGACAACAAAAATTAATTTCTATCTACTTGCACTCTCTTCTACACAAGAATTTATTTTCCCTGTTTGTTTTAGCTCTTAAACTTGCTCTGCAAGACCTTAATTTATTGTGAACCACTTATACAAAGCAATGATATAATTTTTCATTCAGTATGTTTTTAGTTCTACCACTGTGAAGGTGCCTCAGACCAGCTGAGCATATTAAATATTTGAGAGTATATTATAGCAGCAAAGGAACATTTTTATCAATACAGTTTACGATATAATTAAAGAAATTGAACTGTTGTGTGTAGACAAAGCCCTAACTTAGTAACACTGGGTTCATTTAGTCCTCTGAGCTAGTCCTTTTAGCAAAGGCTTGCTGTGATATATATTGGGAGAGCTGTAGAGGGGAGCAATAAATCAGTGCTCTTATCATGTCCTCTGTCACTACCTGGTCTTTACTGGGAAAATTGATAATCAAAGCAGCAGACAGAATTCACTGAATCTCAGCCTTTCAGCCATTCACCAAAAAGACAGCCTGCTCTGCAAAAAATGCTCCTGGTTGGGGTGCAACTTTTACCAGTAAAGGAGTGCTCGTGTCAGAACTGCTTATGCCGCTTCCCTGAATGAAATAAGCTGGGTTTGCTCAGTGTGACTGTGTCTACCCCAGGGCTTTCGCTGCTCAGAAATACTCCTGGCTGACATTGTTCTGAAGAAAACATCTCTATCTAACTTTAGTCTAACTGGGCTCTGAGAAATAGGAGAGCTCCCTGCAGGTGCAGAGGGAAGTGGAAAGGAGCATGGCTGTACATGGCCACAGCAACAGGGAGCGCCGTGCACTGGATGGTGTTTTCCTGGAGCACTCTGGCAATCTAAACATGTGCTGAGGAGCCTGCCCCACACCCCCACTGTGTGATTTAACACACATGTATTTAATGTGGGTGCCTAGAGTGAGGCATGTTTTAGGTGAGCTGCACCTTCAGTAATTGCAGGAGGTGAACTTGGCTCTGCATCTAGTTATTGATGGCACGTCATGGAACACAAATGCTTGCCTTGTATCGGGGAGATAGTAATTAATGATAAATACTAGCAGTTATCTATTTCTTAATTAGGTAAATATACCAGCAAGGAACTGGACATATTTTATGACCTAATTAAAAGAATGTGTAAAGGGATTATTGCATGCAGTGGTCTATGATAATTGAGAAAGACAAATAAACCCAGGATTTGCTGCAGGCTGTTTGAGGCAAGGAATTCTGTAACAAAATAGGAAAGTGTGCAGTGGATGGGCACGGCTTTGCACAGCACTGTGGCTGATCCACGCAGGGAAGGGCAGATTCATGGAGCTGTTCCCATTGCTCCAGCAGCTCCAGCGTGATGCTATACACACAGCATGATGGAACAGCATGTGTTACCAAATTCCATCACCCACAGGCTCTTCTGGTTCAGGGAGTTATCATGGTCCCTCATTTGGCAGCTTGCAATGAGCATTCCTGTCATGGAGCTGCAGCCAGGAGTCGGAGCTGCTCCTGCATGACTGGCCCAGGGTCCTTTCCCTTGGCACTGGAAGCTGCAGGGAAAGAAGACTTGGTTAGGAAGGCAAACTTACCTGGGAGACCTGGGCTACCTGCTCTGCCACCCCTTTCTTTCTTCTTCTGCCAGAAGTTTCTCCTCTCTTTTCATGTCTCCATTTTGAAAGAAGATTTATGTGCATGTCTTCAAGACATAAAAAAAACCCCAGCCAACCAACCAACCACCAAAAAAACCCCACAAAATAAAACTAACAAGGAAAAAAACCCAAACAAAACAAGAAAAAAACCCCAAACAGACAAAAGAAATAAAAACAAACCAAACCAAAAAAAAAAAACCCAGCCACACAAGCAAAAACCAACAAAACCAAAAAAACCTCAAACAAGCAAAAACAAACAGACAAACAAAAACCAAAAAAACAAGGGTGAAAAGGGAAAACACAAAAAACTATTAAAGCAACTTCCCTCTGTGACCATCCAGGAGCCACTCACACCTCAATGTAACCAAGTGCCTTCACTAAATATATTCCTCAACAAAAACTACTTGCATACTTTGGGGGTGAACAATTTCCAATGGAAAGGTTTATGTTGGAAGATAATAAATAAAAATGCTGCATGGGATATGCTGCCTTCATTGGGGTTTTAGATGTATTGAAATATTTGGGAAGATTAATAGATTGTGTTACTCTGTAAGAGTACAATGCAGCATATTTTGTGAGTCTGAAATGTTTTGATGATCAAAATGAAATATTTTATAGCTTTGTTTTTATTCTGATTTGAGATGATAAAAATGCCCAAACATTATGAGTCTGTAGAAACAAATTAATACCTTTGCTTTCCTGACAGTATAGAAAAGAGCCTCTCTTCCTCATATTCACAAAACCACAAAATAGTTGAAGCTGGAAGAGAGCTCTGGAGATCTCCTAAGTGAGCAGACATTCAATTCTGTGGGATTGTTCTCCTTTGGTAAGGAATATCAGATTTGTCCCATTTTTAGCAGTAATGTGCTTAATCTGAAATCATAGCAATTCACTCCCAATTTCTGGCAATACTTCCTGCATCTTTATTTATGGATGGAAAATGCCTTTTCTGAAGAGAAAGGGAAGTATCTGACAGTTCTTCGAAACATTCACGATGTGTAAACAGATTATTAGTATTCTGCAATAAATATTTGCTTCCAGTTTTAAGACCCTCAGCGGAAGTGACTTGTACTCTGAGATTGTGTTCTTAAAATCTTTCAGAAGGCAGAAGAGTCTCCTGTAGTGCTAATTTGTATACATGAATTTTAGTACAAAACAGCTATAATTTTATTAGCATTAAATATTGATGATGCATGTTTCACAGTTTCATGAAAAAATTGACTGCAATAATAATCTCCTCCTGGTCATGTAAAAAATCTCCTCTGAGCCTCTAGCTAAAATGTGACAATTGGCTAATTCTATGGGAAAATAGACTTTTGCTCCAGTACAAAACCAAACAGGCTATGATTTGTTTCCTGAATGTCACAGGGAAAACTCAGATGCAGTTTTCAAATAGAAAAATGAACATCTAGGATTGGTGCGGGTGCCCTGCCACAAGACTGTGAAGAATCCCTGCAGCCCTCCAGTGATCCTTAGAAAATGGTTTGGATTGCCTGGACACGTTCAGTGAGTCCAAACGTTGCTAAATCCAGTCCTGACTAAAACACAAACTACAGGTCTTGTCAGTGACTGGACCAGAGAATTTACAAACTAAGATTCATTATTTTCCCACACAACCAATTTCTGCTTGGGACAGGAGCTACTGCAGTTCATTTGACTCCAGTCAGGACAAATTCCCCCCAGATATGTCCCCTTGGACATATTCAAGCTCCATAGAGAATAATCCAAAGCCCTACATAAAGTAGAGCAATGCCAAAAGTAGTCTGTCCTCTGCACAGATGAAACCATGAGGTGTTATGGTGAGTAGTGCTGACTTTGACTGGGCTAAAATAATTTTGAAAGAAGCAGTCAGAATCCATAAAATCAGACTGGACTCATGGCAGAGTTCTATCTCTTAATGGGATTGGTGTTTGTGTCTCTTCCAAGTTCTCTGCTGGGACACCAGTGCAGTTCAGTTGTGCTCCTACATATTTAAATAAGACTTTGCTTGCTTTAGAGATGTGGTTTAAATACACTCAAGAGTTATGCAAAGCCCCTAGGTTTGTGAAGCCTTCAGCACCATTCCTAAGCCATTAAGATGGGTTTGAAATCACAGAGGAACACAAAAATACCGTAATTAAGTTCCGAAGTTTTTGTAACATAGATGAGAGACATTGTTTGAGGCACTCCTCGCCACTGATGGGTTTTGCTCAAGATGTTGCTGTGTGTCAAAAACCCAACCAAGCTAAAAAACCCAGCTTGCCACAAAGGAAAAACCTAAACTTGTCCATAAACTGCAAAGCTGTGTTACCATAATCCCCTGCCTGGGGCTGAACTGGTGTCTGGGCTCCACCAGAGGGGTGGAACAGCTCATCCCCGGGAGGCCACAGCAGCAGCACCTGATGCCTGTGTGGTTCAACAAGTGCTTAACTCTTAATTGGTCTGGGGGAGCTCTGCACTGGCACAGCTGGGGGGGTTTCCAGGACTGAAAGGGAGGCTCTGTTCTGCTGAGCAGGCACAAAACGGTGGGCAGTGCTCTGTGCTGGCCACCTTTGCAGCCACGCTGGGTTGGTTGTTCCTTAGTGTTGTTTCACCCCAAGGAATGCTGCCTGTTCTCAGCAAATCCTGTGCATGCTCCACTCCCCTTGGTTCCTTATCCCACAACTTTTCTGCTCTTACTCTTGGGGTTTTTTTTGGGGGGCAGGGGGTGATTTTTGACTCCTTTCTCTAAAACCATTCTTTTATATTGAAATTTGTCACTACAAAACATTTAACCCCTGACTTTTGGACCAGGCTACTCAGGGAAGTGGTGGAAACACTTTCCCTGAAGTGCTCAAAAATCACAGGATGTGGCCCTTGGGAATATGGTTTAGTGATGAATGTGGTGGTGCTGGGTTAATGCTTAGACTTAATAATCTTACAGGTTTTCTCCAAATTTGCTGACACTGTGATTTGCAGAATGACTATAAGGGAGTGTTTCTGGGTAGCTGGGTGGTTGTTTTGTTGGTTGGTTGTTTTTTTTTTTTTCCCATCTGATATACAGAACACAGTTATTTGTGGTTTGTCTCCCTGGGTGAGGAAAGCTGCTCTCAGAGTTCAGACAGGCTGCTCTGGTGCTCTGGTGTCCATGTTTTGCTAACAAATAACATGCGGTGGGGAAAGATTAAAGTTCAAGATATGATGGTGACATTAGCAGAGCTCTTTTCTCCCCAAGATTCCCCCAAACCATCTGCCATCAAGTGATAAGACGGTGTAAGTGGAAAAATGTAAGCAGCAGAGCTGCTACTGCATTGTCTCCATGACCACAGGAGAGAAGAAAAAAAAAGTGCCAGTACAGTTCTGCCTTGAGGTATGGGCACCGGGGGAGTACCCTTAATAAATACCCAACATGTGAGATGCTGTGCGCAGAAGAGTCACTTTAAGAAATGCTTGAATGAATGAGAACAGATTCCTCATCTGTATTATGCCCTATGAGAGTGGGGACCAGCAGCAGCCCTGTAAAATTCACACCTGTGGCCTTTAGGTGGGATATTTATGACAGACAGGCTGAGCTCTGATTGACCACCCAGTGTCTAATCACTCTGTAACTACCCAGAGCCTGCCAGGCAATGGCACTGACCCAGTGGGGGCAGCTTTATTAGAGGCTCCATGCCTGCCTTCACATTATTATGCTGCTGTGGCCTTTTGAGCATAACATTTAAAATGAATGGACTCCACACTGGGTAGGATTTACCTATAAACTGTCATTTCTATTTATGCAAACAGTCATGACTCTTAACGAGAATTGACTCAATTGCTGGGAGAATTCTGCTACCTCTCCAGCCAGAAATCACAGGCTTCTGAGTCTCATTTTAGGAAATCTGACCGTTTTTAAAGGTAGATTAAAAGAGATTGAATTTTGACACATGAAACCAGGTTTTCAAAAGTCCTGTATATTTGGCATATCATTCCAATATACATAGTCCTCACTACATGCATTTTTAATGCATTGCCCTGGCTGCACAGGCCTTGGAGAACCTGCCACCCGGGGCTTTGATTTTCATAATACAAGTGTTTGCCCATGCAGGAGCTTGTGTGACAATCAGCTCGTGCCGTCTGTGACTGTGGGTCTCTTGGGCCTGAATTTCACTAACATGGCAACTTGAAAGCCAGCAGAGTCCATTTTCCTTCTCCTGAAATGCTTAGTTTGAGTCATGCTGTGCCATGAGAAGTGAAGTTTGTGCCAGAGACAAGGAGCAGTATGAGCCAGAGGGATACTCTGAGAGAGGCAGGATGTCTCTGACTGAGCCCATGGGGAGAAAGGGGGCAAAATCTCCCACTGAGGGTGGCATAGCTGGGCTCTTGTTTGGTTTTTATTTTGACTGGGAAGATCCTCTCCCTCTCTGTCTCTCTTTGGAAAATAGAACCTTGAAGAAAATTGGCAATAAAGAATTCTGAAGTCTATTGGATTCTGGAGAGGCAGGGAAAAAAAATGGATGAAACATATTTGTGCCATTTTGTGCCCCTGTGCCAAGACACCAGACAGATGTACCTGGCCTTCACATGTGCTAATTTGGCTACTGCTTTTTGGTTGAAAGTTTTTTGTTTTGTTCAGTCTGTGCACTGCAGCCACGATCGAACAGGGCTGTAACATCCTCCAGCTGCCTTTGTTCATTGCCTTGAAAGCCATCTGCTTACCAGACATGCAGTTTTCAATTTTAAAAAGCCCTCTTTATTCCTGAAATCCTGCTATTCTAGAGGCCTCTAGTAAGATGATAACAATTCCCCATTGGTCTGTTGAGGGATGATTTTATTTTTTTCCTGTTTTATGCTTTAATAATTTTATGAATACAAGTAAAGAAGGAGCCACTGCAGGGTTTTGCTTGCCTTTCTCCCAGTGCTAGTTTTATTCTAAATATGAGTTGAATCTGTTCTAAGAATTTTTAGGAGTGATTCCTTCCACAGGGCTTTAAGCTTTCTGAGTTGGCAAGCCAAAAGTACAGGCCTCAGTGTCTGTGCAGCCAACTATTCTCACTTTGCATGAGATAATTCAAACCCAAAGTTCTTTGTGCAAGGCAGACAGGCTTTTTGTTTTGCAGCTCTGGATTATGAAATCCTTTTGTTTTCACTCATGTAGGTTTATACATTCCAGGCCTGGTTTTCAACCCCTATAAAAGAGTATCATTTCACCAAACCCTGTGAAGCTGAGCTGCACCGTTTTCTACAAGCTGACACCTGGAATTACAAAGCACAAAACTCTGAAAATCACCACAGTAATTTCTTCTGATTTTGTTTGTTTCCATGCAAACCTGAAAGCTGATCTAAGCTTCAGTGGGAGGTCTGGCCTAAGTGTAAATCTTGTGGCAGAATTGCAAGACAGGCAGTTTGACCGGATACTGAATTTTCCTGGTGAATTTCCACACAACTGTGGTTCTGGGATAATTGGACTTGTGTATTTGCTGAGCTTATTCAGTGTAATTTTTGTCTCAGGACATGCATGAAACCAGATGTTTAACCACTGCTTACTCTGAGTGCTCTCCAGTTTTTAAGGTATGATGAGACAAGTGGTCTTAAAAAATTTCCATGCCATAGTCTAAAAGCATCACTCAAGAGATGCTAAGTGCTTAATTGTTCAAGACTTCTAGGTCTTCTCATTCACTTATATTCTAATCTTAACTCTCATCCTCAAGCCCTCCCTCCACTCTCCCCTGGACGTTTTGTGCTTGGGTACCATTCAGCAGCACAGTGAAATTCCAGGAAGCTCTGAGCATCTGGCCCTGAAAATCAGAGGAACTGCAAAGATTCTCTTCTTATATGGGTTCTGTTAGATGGGAACATGGAGCTCAGAAACACAGAGTCCCAGAATCATTGAGTTTGGAAAAGACCACTGAGATGTGCCCAATGCCCACCTTGTCCCCAGCCCAGAGCTCTGAGTGCCACCTCCAGCCCTTCCTTGGACACCTCCAGGGATGGCCACTCCAAACCTCCCTGGGCAGCCCCTGCCAAGGCCTGAGCACCCTTTCCATGGGGAAATTCCTGCTGCTGCCCACCCTGAGCCTCCCCTGGCCCAGCCTGAGGCCGTTCCCTCTCCTCCTGTCCCTGTTCCCTGCCAGCAGAGCCCGACCCCCCCGGCTGCCCCCTCCTGTCAGGGACTTGTGCAGAGCCACAAGGTCCCCCCTGAGCCTCCTTTGCTCCAGCCTGAGCCCCTTTCCCAGCTCCCTCAGCCTCTCCTGGGGCTCCAGCCCCTTCCCAGCTCCCTTCCCTGCCCTGGACACGCTCCAGCCCCTCAGGGTCTCTCTGGACAGAGTTCAGGGGTGCAGGAGCAATTGCTGAACTCCTGCCATCCACACTTTGAGTCTGCAGACCTGCTTTTCCACTGTTCTCCCAACTCAGAGCTGTTCTGAATTGTGGAACGCCTCTACTCCTCTCTGGTCAATGGTCAGTGTCCAGTGCAGGTTACCACAGCAGGATTTCAGTCTCTTTCTGCTCAGTGAAAGGCTTGACCCCCAAGCTACCAAAACCAACAAAAGTCATTTCATTAACTTCGGTGGCCTTTGGATCAAGCTGTGTCAGGCTGCACAGGATGGTGATGAAACAGACCTTTGGAGAATTTTTTTCTGCTTTGGAAAATGTTAATGCTTGGAAAAAACTAGCATTTTTTAACTTCCTGCTTCAGGAGAAATACTGAAAAAATGATTTCAAGCTGCTGATGTGTCACTTTTTCTAATGAAAACAAAATACACTGTGGTTTGAAATATAAATAACATACAGGTGAAACATTTAAAAAAAACAACCCAATACAGTCTTGAAATAATTGAAACAATGCTTCAGTTTTCCTCTCCTGGGAACACAATTTTGCTTTTTAATCCAAATTTTGGGGAAGAATATTTTGCACGTAAATGACCATGCATGTATGATGACTGTTTTGGATACAATTTTACTACCCAAGAGCACCCCTCCAGACCCTTTGCCACTGTGCCATTTGCCCAGAGTGGCATTATTTAATGTGATCATAAAAGGAGTGAGAAAAAGTAGGAGAAATGACTGAGAGACGTAATTCTAATTCTCAAATCTCTTGCAATCCTAAGAGAAATTTATCATCTTTATTTTTATGGGGCTGGCTGCGCATTAACATTTCTCCATCCTTCTTCGTGTTTTAAATCTTGGAAGTTCGGCACCATTTGAGTTACTCGGTTCTACATTCCTCCAAGAGAAATTATGTCTTGTCTTGGGCAGGGTGGCAAACACCAGCTCTCCCACTCTGTGTGAGCTGTAACCAGGCAGAGCAGGACACCCCTGCCTGGTCACTCTCTGTCCCCAGCTCCCCTCCCACCAGCCCAGCTATCTCAGTCACCAGCAGCCACAGAGGAGGCTGAAAAGCTTTTGAGGGTTGCTCCTGTAACAAGTGCTAAATTTTCTCTTCTCCAGGCTGTGGGCTGTGTTCTGGTTATTTGCACTTCCTCGTGCACACTCTTTTCCCCTCCCCAGCATTTTAGATGTTCCTCGATTGTCCCACATTTCTCTGTCCACTTATCTGGGCCCAGGTACACCAATAATGTAATGAAAAAGGATTTCTCCTCTATAGGAGCTGTTAAAACTGATGTAAAGAGCGGCACGGAGGAAACCATTTGCAGTTCACAATAACAACAAGTTTTATTGGTTAATAAATCCCAGGAACTATACTGCTTTGTTTTCTTGTAGCATCTGCTGGCCCCTTATTTATTAACTAGCGATTTCAAAAATATAAAGCACTTTTAATACCAGGGCCTGAGCCAAAGCCTTTGGGTAATTCAGTAGGTTTTGTATTGGCCATTAATACAGATGAGTGCTGCTGCTGAGACTTTATGGGTGCCAAGAAAGGCAAAAGTACCTCTTCCCTGCCTATGCCATCATTTAACACCCACTAATAAATATGACACAAAGTCAGGGTTTGGGGTAGCTGCTCCTAGGCAGGGCTTCTGAACTCTGAGTTCCCAGTTCCTGTTTAAGCATCACAGCTGCTTCCTGTGATGTTGCATTAAAACTGCTATTTCCCTGTCTCCATATGCTTCCCATACACATCTGCAGTGCTTTTCTGTATGCTTCAACACTGAGAAAACGGACATTAGAGACAGAAGACTGATTGGGGATCTCTTGGTAAAATTTATTCAACTAGAAAGAGAGAGAAACAAAAAGAAAGGTCAAAATCCATCAGTATCAAAGCATTATATGAGGAGCAGTGGCTCCCAACAAATTCCTTGTTTAAAAAACCAAATTGAAGTTTTCAGATCTCCCATTTCAAAAGGCTGATGCTATCGTGCAATATTTTGATGGATGTGATGAAAAATTGGTAAGGCAAGAAGCTTCAGCATTTACATTTGTAGATTTAGATTGCCACACACATGGCAAGTCTGATGCAATTTCACTGAGACCCGAGGCAGAATGTAGATATAAATCCACACTGCATTACTGCAGTAGCGCTCTGAGAATATTTTAATTAAATTAGCGTTTCAGCAATAAACTATTAAACCAATCTCAGACTTATTATTCAGGTAAAATATCACACAGCAGAAAGACTCCAGGATGTTATGACTAGTGTAGCTTATAATGATTTACTGGGCAGCAGTAAAATCATTCACTTCTGCTGCTTGTTTGGGTTTTTTCCAGGTTGTTGCCCATGTGGCTGCAGTGGAAGCTGGCTTTGTGTTAATAGGTAATATATTTAATTGTGCTGGTATCCCATTTAACTCCTCACCTGTGGTCTGTCGTTCATGCCTTTGATTTACCCTGTTGTATGATTGATATGTGAGTAATGAGATAAATAATCCTTGTCACATTGTGAGCTCCTCATCTTCGTAAGGTGTGTTTGTCTTTCCCAGAAAGGAGATAAATTCTTAATTATTTTAGGCTGACATGTACCTTTTCTGAAGAGGATGGAACATATGGAATGGTAGCAAATGATGTGGGGGGAGAGGTACAGGAGTATCACCTTGGACTTCTTAATTCGTCCAGCTCAGCCAGGCTCACTGCAGGATACCAGCAGCTACTTATGGAACCAATTTGTTGTCGGTGTCCTGTATGCCCCTTTCACCATCTGAGTGTCTATCAGGGAATAAAAAAGACGTTCCTTAGCACAGCGAAGGTTTAAAGGGCAGACCAAAGTGGCTGTGCCAGATCCATGTCGCTGGGAGAAAAGTGGAAGGAAGTGTAGAAAATGGGATGTCAAAAAGAACAGATGTTGCTAATGAAACATTCACAGTGACGGGTCTGTGTCCTGGCAGAGCTCCGCAGGAGCCCAGTGATCTCAAAAATGCCTTCCCTGTTTTGCACTTGTGTTCAGAAATGTGTTATGAGGATGATGATACTTAACTCCCATTGACAAGCACTTTTGGCTGAAGTGTTACAGTGACATTAAATATCAGCTGGATGAGGACTGTTAGCAAACTGCTCTGCTTTCTCTGCCCACTGACTTCTGAGGGGCTACAATCCTTCCTGGACACCTCACAGTTTCCTTAAAATCTCTCGAGGAGTAGATTGGGGTTGGATCCGAGCTGCACTGAGGAGGTAGGTAGACACCAAGCTCAGAATCTGTGTTGGTTTGTGATGACTGAGATGAAAAGCTCTGTTGCCTGGGACACAGTAACCCTTCAAACTCCTCTCACATGTCATGGGGTCCCAGTTTGGCTGCTGAGATCCAGAGCCTTCCTCTGCCCATGGTGGGGCTTCCTGACTTCTCCAGGTTATTCTTTAGCATGGAATTTTCTGAGGGGGTTTGTTTCTTGAAAATAAACATGCTCAGATATAAACAAGTCCCCAAATGTCAGAGGTTGGTCCAAAATGGGGCTGTTCTCACTGGATCAGCCTGACCCATGACGGGCCCCCGTTTTAGATGCTTTGGAACAGATAATCCAGAGAGAAAGGAGAAAAGGATTTAATTGCTACTTTACAATTTTAACGAATAAATGCCATTTCTGTTCATCTTCTATTTACTTTCCCGATGTAAGGCAGAATTCTAACGCCAAGAATTAATTTCATTACGAGCTGAAAAAAAGACACTTCATTAATAGTGAACTGTTATTGCTGGCATATGTGCTGGCTGGCTCATGCCTGCGGCTCTCAGCAGAAATCCTCACAGTTTCTCAGACACAGGCTGCCATTTCCAAGGTAACTCATTCTCATGGATGCCTCACTTTCTCTAATTTTGATGGAGACACTTGAACAAAAGTAAATTTTTGGAGCATAGAGGTTTGGAATTTTCTATAATTCAGGTCTTCGATGATCTAGGTGAGGTACTAAAATTAAGCCCATGGCTTCTATAATTTGTAGTCATTTTGCAGAGAAGAAGGGGTGGAGGATCAAGATACTTGAAGCATGTCTGAATTGAGGACATTACATCCATAATTCAATATAATTGAAGCAATGAGACTGGAATAAAATAACGGATTCTGAATCACAAGACTGAAAGATGGTTGTGTTCCTATCCAAAGTATTTGGAATTGTAATTCTTTCAAATGTGAGCTAACTTTGTCTTGAAAACCTGAAGTTCTTCTTGACTTGAAAGAAACAAAATAGGGAAAATATTAAGGAATATTTTAATTTTTCTTTTCCTAATGTGGAAGTGTGATTAAATGGTTGACAATCAAAATTGATAGCTCATAGTAGAGAAAAATGAATTTTTGACACAAATCTTTGTCTCTTTTTTGGCTTTTTGTTTTTTGTCAGATGAAAAACTTCTGAACAGCAAAAAATTATGACAGGGAGTACTTCATAGTAAAATCATAGCTCACACTAAAGTGTCTCATACAGTAAGGTCCCTATACACAGATATATGCACATATTATTGCTAAGCACCCATATAAGTATTTAAGCACACACTGCCTGGGCTGCATGAACTGAATCACTGTAATCTCTCTGTAAATGCTCCCAGATCCATTTATACCAATTTAGCAAAACCTGTCAATAACCTGATATAAGATAAGCATCTAAATCTGAGGGTGTTTTTACAGGGATTTGCACAGAAGTAGATGTTTATGTGCTGCTTTTAATTAAAGCAGTGCAATGAAGCAAGTGGGACGATTGTGTGGCTAGGAAAATTCAGTATATATAAACTGAAAATAAAGTGTATATAAACTAACTAGTGTGCAATAAAAGAGCTCTTTGCGTCATAGAGTCATGACTAATTATTCTTGACATTTCTCCCATTGTACTGTCCTACTGTGTGCAAATGTTTTCCCCAACTCTTTTTCACTTGCTATTGATGTGAGATCAAGCTTGGCTGCATGGTACTTTTCTCCCTAACAATTTTTCTCCATGATTTAACTCACCAAAAATCACATAGCCACCAGCCTGTCTTCCCAGTTGCTCATGTACCTGTTCCTTCTTATTTTTCTGATTATTAATAATCACAGTAGTTTCAGTTTTATTACAGGAATTCACATTTTTATTTAGTGATATTTCTTTACCACTTGCCCTTTAAATATCATTTACTTCTCCACAATGGTTTTCCTGCATAATGTCTGATTCCAAGCTTTAAATTCTAATTCATTGAATATCTGGCTTTTTAAGAATCTAATGTCCTTTTGCTGGTGCTCTGGCATTTGGAACCCCTTCAGATATGTCTGTGAGCTGACTGTATCAGAGTAACTCCAGGCACTCACAGCTGGTTATCCTGACTGCTCGCATTGGCCAGCACATAGTCACATATAGAGAAGCTCTAGCACCTGCCTTTACTTACCTGAAATAATCTTGTCTCCACATCCTGCTGCCCTCAGGATTCACATCTGTTTAGTCCTTCATGTAGGTGCAGGGGATATTGTACTTTTCCTCTATAATAATATTTTTTTTCCTTATATCTTGACCGCTAACGGGTATAATTTTACACTTTAAGGATCTATTTTAAACCCCTTTAGGATAGATTCCCTTTTTTGGGATGGAATAGGGGCACTAGGGACTGTACATCTTCAGACAGGGAAGATACAAAGGAGAGCAGGACTCCTAATTTTCTCTGCCTGCTCTTCAGGACAGGAGGAAATGGCCTCAGGCTGGGCCAGGGGAGGCTCAGGGTGGACAGCAGCAGGAATTTCCCCATGGAAAGGGTGCTCAGGCCTCGGCAGGGGCTGCCCAGGGAGGTTTGGAGTGGCCATCCCTGGAGGTGTCCAAGGAAGGGCTGGAGGTGGCACTCAGAGCTCTGGGCTGGGGACAAGGTGGGGACGGGGCACAGCTTGGACTCGATGGCCTTGGAGGGCTTTTCCAGCCTCAGTGATCCTGGGATTATGTGACTTTCAGTAAAACCGCCTCAACAGATAAAAAACATTAAAAAGAGAAGTCCAGAGGTTGGTAACAGACAAAGTACTGCAAGCACCAGTAAGGCAGCTTTAGTCAATCAACAGAGGAAAAGAAGAGAATGTGCACCTTTGGTAAACAAAATAGCCCAGCTCAACTCAATATTTTGATTTACCAGCACTGCACTTCCCTGAAGTGCAGGGACTGAGGAGCATCACTGACTCTGTTCCATGCACTGTCGGGTTCCTTAGATAGCTTCAGCATGGGGTGTTTTTCCTCTGGTCACACACACACTGAAGCACATCAGGTGTAACAGGATGAAAGAAAAGTCTCTGTGTCTTAAGTAATGCCATTGATGTCTAATGACAGCACAGTCCAGTCTGCTTTCATCTCAAAGCACAACAAGGAGTTTGGCACTGCAGAGAAATACAGCAGTCAACATAATTTAGGAGAGGATGTGAATTTCAGCCATGCTTATCAGAAGTTAAAAGGGATTCAGAGATAGGAGGAATCAGATGCTCTAAGCCCACAAAATTTCCTCAGTCCCTTCAGAAGCCAAGACACTGAGCTGCAAACAACAGTGACCTTCTATCCCACCAAACCCCCCAGTGCTGTTCAGACAGGGCTGGGTGTGGGGAGAATAAAAGGCAGAGGCATTTCATTCCTAGCACTGACAAAACCCACCATCCTTTTATGCAGCATTTAATTTTAACACAGAACAGCACACACCAGATATTTCTTCACTCCTTTATATTGTTCCACATTAATATTTCAAGAAAAATCTATTAGTTTCTCACAGAAACATCAACAGAGCAATAAACAAGTATTTCACGTAGGCTGAGTAATTCCAGATCATTGAAAATGATTATACTTGACTTACTCCTCCATGTAAATCTTTCATAACAGGGTCAGATGTTCAAATAGAATAAATCCATACTGAACCCATAAAGGATACATATCCCTCGTGGTCTATAGACCGTTTTTGCCCTGTATTTTCCTGTATGAACTTTACTCAGAACTTGAAAAGCATGTGCAGGCATTACTGTGCTTGGGAAAGATAAGAACAAATGATTTAAAGCAACCAGATAACTTGGCTTTATTATTTTTACTTAATATTCTTAAGAGGTACCTTTTGAGGTACAGTGACATCTCAGCAAGGCCTGGGAGTGCTGTCTTTGGGACTTCTTTATGTTCAAGTGAGTGAGAAATTCTTGGCTGAATCAGAGCTTGGTGCTAAATGCCTTTGTAAACTCCTAAATGTGTTACTGGGGATTACTGGGCAAAACTCACTACACTGCTACATTTATTATGAAAAACAAAGGTTTTGTTCTCTAATTACTTGTGATCCTTTGCCTGCTTTTTGCTATGAAGATTTAATTGTAACCCTCACGGGCAGCAGCAGCCCTGTCACACAGAGCAATCCCAGCACTCAGATCCAGCAGGTCAAAGGGTTTTCCAGCTGTAGCAGTGATGCCTTTTCCTGGTCTTAAAATCAAGAGTCCAATACAGTTAGAAGGGAAAAAGGGATTTTACCTTGGTATTTATTTTAAGGATCCTTAGGTGCACACGTCCAGGTCGAATGCACCTCCATGCACACTGCAATGCACACCACACAAAAGATCTGGCATAACATTATAGGTCTTACTAATTAGCACATCTATCAAAAATTCCCCAATGAGAGGCTTGAATGAGTCCCCCTCCCCAAGGAACCTTCCCCTGGATGGTTCTATCTTAGTTTACAGAATGTGTTCTGGAGAAGACCTTGGGGTCTGGGGCACACTGATCCCTGGCTACGAAGCTTCTCAAATGTTTAGTCTCCTAGCTGAACAAACAAGTCTAAGAATGTAGGCAAAAAGCACTCAGAATACAAAAAGGTATAAAAAGGTATATAAAAGGGGTATAAAAGAAAAGGCAAAAAATCATCATGGCATCAGCAGCAGTAAGAGACTCTCCAAACCCCTTGTGTCCATGTCTGGGCAGTGTCTGGGCCTCTGAATTGCTGGTTTTTTTAGCTCCATTCCCTGTTTAACAAGCACAGTCTCACCAGACCCTTTGTAATCATCCTGTCACCCTTTTTCTCATCATTCTGGGCCACAGCAACTTAGCAACCTTCCCAATATGAATATTTCAATGTTTGTAGCTCTGAATAACACACAGACTGGAAGGAAAAAACACCAAACAAAACATCCCCTTCTTCCCCCCACCTCCTTTTTACAGTTTTTGCTGTAAAAAGAATGTGAATTAAATGTTAGGGACTAAAAGATCAATTTTTTTCCCCTCTAACTCACCAGTGTTGGGGACATAATAAATATGATGAATTTATTGCATGTGAGGTATGTGTTCTGATTTTTATCTCCTCTCTGCATGAAACCAATCTTCTCTGAAAGGACATTTGAATTGAAGAAATAGAGGACAAATATAAATATGGATAGAGGTTAAAGCTCTCAGTGTAGGTGTGAAGTCATAAACCATTTGACCAAAAAAAGTCATTATGTTGTTTCTGCTGCCAGCTTGCTGAGCTGATACACCAGAATTTCCTGAAAGATAAAGGAAACAGTATGTGAAAAACTCAGAAAAACAGTATGTGAAAAACAGTGAAAAACTCAGAAAAATGACATTCATGTAGTGCTAATTTTATTGCATTCTTTTGTAGTTAAGTCACTCTTCAGTGCTTTCATTTTTCCCTCCCAGATTTATGGATAAAAGGACTATTTTCAGACAAAGGAAATTGCAATGAGAGTACATGTTGTATTTCTGATTCCACAAGATGTGCACATATACGTGTTTTCAAGGATCACATTGGTTTAATAGTAACAAACCCTTAGGGGCTGAGAGAATGCACATCCTATTTACTCTAGGGTTAAACATTTTCCTATCAGGCTGCAGATAATGGTTAATATACTGCAGTAAGTGCAATCTCATTGTACATTCCTGTGATTTCAGTTATTAGCATGCTAATATTTTCTATTAATTTTTAAATATTCGGCGTTTGAATGTAAATCATTGCATGCTTCTGAATAGATTTTTTTATATTAATTATTTAACCTTTGTTACTGTACCAGTATTTTATTATATGTAGCTCAATCTCCCTTGTTAGAAAAAAACCAAAAAGAAACCAGAAAAAACCCAAACCAAAAACCCCCAAAAATCCCACAGATAAGGAAGTTTTGAATTTAACCACCTCTGGATATAACAGGCATCCATCTGTTCATGCACACAGAGTTTTGTACACATATTGCTGTTTTGTAAATAACAACAGAATTTCTGATCTATATTTATTACCAATGAACCAGGAACTGACAACAAGGGTTGGATGATTCGTGTGCAACAGTTAATGAGGAGAAGAGTGATGTTTAAAACCTGTCTCATTGACTAAAGGACAGAGAAACAGACCAAAATGCGCAGATCTAGAGAAAAATAATGACATGGGAGCGAGAGGAATAAAAAGTCTGAGGTGTAGCATCCCAGATTACAGTCCTAAAGTATGGAGAGAGTTTGGACTGGGAAAAAGTAGCTCATGGATACCTTGGCTCTGCTAACCTTACACTTCCATAGAATATTCAGGTTCGATTTTGCATGTGGAGCTGATTCTAAATATACTTTTGGAATACTAATTAAGGGAATTCATACAATCTATCATAAACCATAGTGGTCTCTTAGATCAATGGACAGAAAACATGCTTTTGCCCAAGATAAATAGATCATAGATCACAAAATGATCATTCTATTCTATCCTACTCTATCCTGTTCTATTAAGAGAAATGTCTGAAGCAGATGGACTACAGATAGAGATATTTGGCCAAAACCAAGGCCATAATTTATTTCAGGATCAGATTAGAGATAGCCAGAACAAATTCCACACGGATTGTAAAAGGGCATGGCCATTTGCAGATGTGGATCAGCACTGCCAGATTCCTTGTGCCATGGACACAATTGCTATCAGCTGGGATTTGGATGATGATGTAGCTGAGATAAATTTATTTTTGTCCTCTTTGGGGTCCTGGTGTTCCCTTTCTGCCTAAGTCCTGTCACATGCTCTGCCCCTCTGACCACGCCATTCACCTCTCCTTTTTTTGCCTTCTCTGATGTCCTATTTACACAGTTTCCTTTGTCCTCCTTTTGTTTCCTCTGTGACTATTAACTGGGTAAGGAATAGCATTTATCCAGTTTTGCTCTGTGGATCTACTCCAGAAATCTCAGTGAAGCCAATGAAATTACTTACATGCCTGAACTACTACATATACCCAGCAGCTTAATGAGCTTTTAGAGTCTGTCTCCCGGCCTTTCCTTTCATTATATGATCCTCTCCTTTTACACGGCTTCAGGAGACATATTTGTGGCATTACAGATGCTTGATAGTGATTACAGAAGTACTAAGAATAAGTAACAATAATATGGGTTTCTAGGTTGTTCACTTTATGCTCATTTAAATTGGCATTTCTGTTTAATAAATCTCTGTACACGAATCTCTGAAAAGCTGTAGTGAGAGTCCTTAAACAGGAAAGTTGCCTGTCACAAACCCCAGGCAATCAGGCATCACACCATTTTAAGTGAATCCACTGCCAATACTCCAAAGTCTTCAGCTTATTGTTGATGCAAGAGATGTTTGGATAAAACCCTGTATCGAGCCTCTTTAATTATGCCATTGGTGAATTACAATTCAAATATGTAAATACAGACATAAAACTGGGCTTATCACATATAGCTGTATCTGTACCAGCAATCAGCCTTTACAAATCCCTCCCTTTGGAAAGTCCCCCACGTTACTTGCTTCACATTTTATCTTCTCTTTAACCTTAGCTACCAAACAGCCAGCAGATTACTTGAACTCTCTGGAATTCACATCACTCCCAGGCCTGGCAAATTATGATCCATTTAGTTAACAAGCAAGACAACATATTGGTGGGTGGTTTGATTTTACAAACATCTCTTTCTTTCACTGTATATTAAGTGTATATATGTATATAAGTTTATGGTTTTGTGTAACCAAATTATTACAGCATTAATAACAAAGACTCGGAGTAGAGGAAAACTTCTTTAGTCACCTGAGACAGAAGCACTTAACCAGAACCTGTTGAACATGCCAGGTGAAGTGATTGTTATTTTTGCTAGCCTACCTTGCACAGCTCTGTCACTGTGTCAGAACTGCTCATCAGGCAGACTTTCTTTTTCTTAAATCAGCAATCCCAAAATAATCCCATCCCCAAAAGCCAGAATTTTTTGCTGGGCAACTGCAACCAGTATAAATTGTAAACCTGTAAATCTGCCCTTCACCCCTCTGTAAGCTGCAATATTTATGTGCCATGGAGATCATGGTGGGCATGGTTAGAACCAGCAAAGAGAGTAAATGTCATCATTAATAATGGTGACAACAATTTCTGCCACTGAAAGGCAGACTGCACCCCAAACCTGCACATTCCCAGCCCAGCTCTGGAAGTCCCATGAGCAGCTTTCTCTGATTGTTGTTGATATTTGGGATGCAGTAAAAGCAATGAAAATTAAGAGTCAAAGTGAGAATTTAAATAGGTGTCTCTCTGAAAGCTTCCTGCATGTACAGATGCAAAATGCCTAAAAGAGTAAGCACAGGGTAGCTGGGGTATACAGAAGCTTTAAACATTGCTTATTTATTTAGCTGTCACAGTTCTATACGCAGCTGACTTGGTTTGTCTCTGCTTGGATCTGGTCTACATCAGCCTGTCTCAGTCTCATCACGATTTTGGTTTCTTTTTCCCTCTTTCCCAGTCCCTGGATTTACACTCAGGGTTTGATAACAACAGTCCCTCTTCAACTAAAGATGCATATCTTACAACACATTTAAGAATAAGCAGGGCTTATCTCTCATATTTACATGTGTGAATGATGTTATCAATAAGAACAAAAAAAGCTTAATAATTTGAAGTACAATACCCAGAAAAGTTTGAAGACTTTGATTTTTTCAAATATTTCTAAACACACACATTTCCATCTCTCTTTAAACATTAGGTAACCTGTTGGAATATGCAAATTTTTGTTTAAATGACCAGTTTACTTCAGCATAACTATTAAAGAAGAAAGGACAACAACAGTATAAAAAAATCCATGATTCTATCTATACATTCATGCCATAGTGTATGTCTGCATTCTCTCAGATTCTGATGCCAGGCTGAAATTTCAGCAAATGTCCCTGAA
The DNA here is from genome assembly GCF_000738735.6 of Corvus cornix cornix. Classification (NCBI taxonomy): domain Eukaryota; kingdom Metazoa; phylum Chordata; class Aves; order Passeriformes; family Corvidae; genus Corvus; species Corvus cornix. Next base: position 17,159,276 of record NC_046341.1, on the reverse strand, counting down.
TAATCCAATCATAACAGGCTTTCCCAGGCAATGGTACTGTGGGGCTTCTCACCCATCGCCACCAAATTTGCTGTGGTTCTCACCTTCTGTAGGAAAAACCCCTGGATGCAGTGGTACCTGGTTTCCCCAGAGGTCCCAACCTGCATTTATTGGTTGCCTACAGTTCTCTGAGTGTTGGGGAAGATGAAACAGGAAAGCCTTATAAATACGATTGCCTGACAAAAGATTTTGGGAATATGAAAACTACAGGCAACATCGAAATGAAAGCCACTTTTGAAATACCAAGTCTTAGTTACTGAACAACTGGAAAACAATGGTATGGCCGACTGAAGGTAATCCCCTCTTGATTGAACAATACCCTCTGCTTGCAGGCAGGTCCAAGGGTCAGAGCAGACCCTACTAGCTCAGCAGAAGGGGTCCAAAGAGTAGTTTTTAGAAGTTAAGATGTAACACTCTATGGTAATATAAGAACTCTTATAGGCTGTATGTAAATGCTATAGGATTTGTATCTTGTATTAGATTGGTTAGTGACAATTAGAATATTCAGTACAGAAGATGATTTATTGTAACCAGGACTTCACCATTCCATTCCACTCCATTCTATTCTCATCACTTCTTCTTCACTCTCTTTGCTCTCTCTCTCTCTTACCCGCTTACTCTCTTGCTCTCTTGGGCCTGCTCAGAGCTGCCAGCTGCAGCTCTAAGCAGTGCCCCTATACCCACGCCCTTTGCAATAAACCGCATGTCCCAAGATCTGCCTATAGAGATCTCGTCACCGTCTCGTCTACGCCCGGTCCAGACTGAACCCACCAAAGCCCTTACATCTGAGAATGACACTCAAGTCTGTATCTGGGATGCCCAGGTCCTTTCCCAGCTCTGAAGTGTGATTTCCACAAAACCTGACTGTAATTCTGTGGGCATGGGTCAGGAAGACGTGAAGTAACAACAACCAGGGCAGGTCCTTTGCAGGCTGGGGATGCTCCTGTGCTGGTCTCACCTCAGATAAGGTTTCCTGTGAAATCCCTGCACTCCAGCAAGACCAGTGGACCTGAGGAGGTGCAGACTGGCTGGAGCTTCCCTTGGAAGGGTCCTGTTATGTCCGTGCCAGTTCATGGCACATTCAGCAGCTGGGAAGGCAGCCCTGGCAGAGCTCAGTCTGTGCCGAGCATTGGAGATCCTTGTTCCTGCAGGATACAGAGAGAGCAGTGCAGTGCAAAGGGGCATGACTGGACATCAGAGATAGAGTTTGGCCTTTTCGTTTTAACCTGGGAGAGTTATTCCTATAATGATTAAATTAATTAAGCTTTTATGGCTTAAGCTCTTAAGTTATGAACTTGTTTCCAACCTGCAGCCACATAGATCAGAGGGGTTGAAGTATTCTAGTAACTCTGCAGATCCTATCAGTAATTTTCAAAATTTATTATATTTGGAAAGAATCTGTTAAAACTACAGATAAAATCATTCACATCACTGCCTTTTTAAACCATCACCCTACTGTTTTTCTGCTGCATTAGAAAAATGGATCATTTTTTGTGACAAAATGCAAAGTTGAATCATTGTGCTCACTGGAAAGATGTTGGCAGGTCTGATGTGTGCTGGATTTGAAATATTTATTGTGGTGCCAGAGCAAATCCAAATCCAAACAGTTTTACAGATAATTATTCCCACTAATTATATACAAAAGGCACCCATTTCTCCTTCAGTGATTCTGTGCACACATCGATCTTCTGTTAAGGTAAGAGTTTGCACTCACACATTAAGGAGAGCCAGAGCAACAAGCTCCCCTCATCTCCCTTACAAACTGGACAACTTCTTTTTCAGATCAAGCTGTTATAAATTAAAGCACTTCTCAGAGATCACTGTACTTCTATAACATATGTGAGAATGCAGAAAGCAGTTTGGAAAGAGAGAGAAACCTAGAGGGGCTGGAAGAGAGCCAAAATGATAAAGAACAATGAGTGGGCTTGCTGGTCTGTTGATCTTGGATTCTCACCAAGTATCTTTTTTTTTATGAGCAGCTGGGTTTTGTGTTTGGGTTTTTTTGTTGTTGTTGTTGTTGTGGTGGTGGCTTATTCTTCTTTCTCTGTCTCCCCTGCCCCCATCTCTTTTTCCTATTTACAAGACAAGGACAAGAGAAAGACAGCAAAGGAGTGCAGTAATTTTAAAAGGAGGATAAATAGGAATGAAAACAGAGGTGTTTATTAGTAAAGGAAATTGGTTTACAGCTTCATAAATTTGAAACAGGCATATCATATTGAACAGATTATGAAGTGTTAGACTGTGCTATTCAAGAAACTGGACAATCTGCTTTGCAATGCAAAACATACTTATACAAGCACAGTGTAGATTTAACAGAAAGTTGGGGACTGCTTAAATAAGCTGGACATAGAGTCATAGAGTAGTTGAGGCTGAAGGGAGCCTCTGGAGCCTCTGGCCTAGCCTGCTGCCCCTCAAAGCAGCAGCATCAAAAGTGGGTGCTCAGAGCCTTGTCCAGCCTCATTTAAAGTCCACGGTGCTGGACAAGATGCATCCAAAGACACTGATGTCACTGGAAGGTTGATCTCTTGATCTTGTCTTTGAAAAGGCATGGCAAGCACAAACTAGAAAAAGTCATGCTTGTCTTTAAAAGAGAAGGGAACTGCTGCCCCTAAAGTCTCAGTTCAGTCCCAAGAAAGGCAGCCTGGAAAGCACTTCCAGGCACAAGTAGGTGGTTGGTATCAGTCGGCAGGGATTTACCAGAGCCACACTGTGCAGCCTGTGCAGGGAAAGCTCTGGGGCTTAGGGCAGAGCAGTGGTGCCTCTGAACCCAGCCTTAACCAGAAGTGGTCCTTTAGGATCTGTGTAGCCAAAGGGAGCAGATATGAACTGGATAGGACAGACACCCTGCTGCGCTCAGAGGGGCAGTGGTTCAAAGCCCAAACCTCAGTTACAAATGATGTGTGCTGGAGATTGGTTTGGGGCTGACACTCTTTCACTGCTTTTAAGAGCAACCTGGGCAATGGCATGGAAACACCCACAGCTGACACCAAACTGAGTGGACCAGATTATATGGGACCCTGGGGCAGAGTCACTCAGAGAGGTGGCACCTGCATGAGAGCTGACAAAAAACTCAAGTGAGCAAAAATGTAATTCTGAGCTTGGAAGAATCAGTGATAGACATAAGGGGCTGACTTGCCAGGAGGCAGCTCTGAAAAGGAATTGACACCCTGGAGACCATGGCATGGTCATGGCAGTGACAGCTGGGAGCACAGGGCTGCTGTGGAGAGCACAGCCTGGGAAGTGTTGATGCTTCTCTGTTCAGCACCAATGAAACATCACTGGAGGAACCCTGTCTGTTTTTGCAGCCCACAAACAGGAGAGAGGACACTGCAGCAAGTCCAGGAGAAAGCATCAGCATGGCTTGGGGACTGAGGCACCTGACATATAAGGACAGACTGAGTCACAGAACCCCAGGATGGGTGAAGCTGGAGGGGCCCCCAGGGGCTCCTCTGGTGCCACCTCCCTGCTCCAGCAGGGCCATCCCAGAGCACAGGGCACAGCAGTGTGTCCATGGGGCTCTGCAATATCCCCAGGGAGGAGACTGCACAGCCTCTCTGGCCAATCTGCTCAGGGCTGGGCCCTGCCCAGGGCAGAAGTTCTGCCTCCTGTGCAGGGGGAGCTCCCTGGGCTCAGGCCCTGCCCGTGGCTCTGGGGCCATTGCTGGGCCCCGGAGCAGAGCCCGGGCCCTGCTCGGAGCCCTCCCCACACACAGGGACAGACACTGGAGGGAAGTTGTCTGTTCATTGTGGAGAAGAGATGGCTGAGGCTGGATCTAACTGCTGCCTTCAGCGACTTAGTGGAGAGCTGTAGAGAGGATGGATCCATATTCTTCTCAAAATGTACGAGAAGCAACAAATCCCAGAGGCATCAGGAGGAATTGCATACAGGGAAAGTTTCACCACAGGGCAGGTGGTTAAAGCAGAGAACAGGCTGTGCAGAGAGGTTGTGGGATAATTCTCCCTGGTGATCCTTGAGTCTGACTGGACAAAGCCCTGATCATTCAAGCTGACCCTGCTGTGATGTATCCCATGGAGTTTTACTCCCTGGCATGCTGGGTGTCTCCCTTGGAATTTTGAAGACACGACAAATTATGCTTTGAAGGACTTGCCAGCTAAATTCTTCCCTGCAGTTTTGCTGTCTTATATATCTAATTTCCATGCATCCATCTTTTGAACTTTATCATTTTCATCCTTCCAAAATATGGAACCAATATTAAAGTGTCTCTAAAACCCGATGGATTTAACAAAAGTTATGCTGATTAATGGAGACAATTACTTCTCTATTAAAAAGTTCCAGAAATGAACTAAAATTATATTATTTCAGTTTTTAGTTCTTTCACTTAATACAATGGCTTCTTCTATGACAGGAGCTAAAACAATGAGCAAGGCAGAGAAAGACATATTGCAGAGAAAGACATATTGCAGAGCACTTCATCAGGGAAATATATTTCATGTTCCCTCGTTGCTGAAGTTTTATATTCAGTTTATGCCCATGAGTACCTTTGCTCTTCAAAACATGGAGAGTTACACATGACATCTAACGCTACTAAGTGATTATTCCTAGGTTTTTGGGTTTTGTAAACAAAATGGATGACTAAATCTCCAAAGGAGAACAACTTTGGGGTGACTGCAGGCTAAGATTGGAGAAACTGCTTAGCAATGATAATCAGATGGGTTTTCTCCTCCAAAGGAGGCTTTGCTAAGCTCAGGTACATATCTAGTGCCCTACCAGGTATTTGAGTGACTCACTAACAGTGACATCCTGATCTTCCCTCTTGGGGAAGAGGGAGCTGCTGTTGTCTCTTTGCACAAGCAGCAAACAAGGCAGAGGAAAGACTAAAAACACGTGGCAAGAACAAAAAATGCTGAACAGCAGCCTTCTCAATTTCAGGTGACTGTCTTGTGCTTCAGTGTCTTTTCACAGGTTTTCTATGGCTACACCATACTCTCAGCCAGAAGGGTAATCCCTGTGTCTAGTGCATGAATAATGTTCCTTTTAATAACATTATAAAAGTATTAGTGCTGCTTTAATCTTATTTTCACGTCAATCACAGCTGGTATTTGGCATGGTAAAACACTCCCTCAAAACATGGTTGTAGAAGCTTAACTTTGCAGCACAGTTCAAAATAAAACCCCAATTAGCTACTTATTATTTAATGGACAGCTGTCAATGCCCTGTGAGAATTAGAGCCCAGACTGGTATCAACAGGAAGCACAAATTTGTACCTTCCAGGCAGGGAAGTGCCACTGCCTATGATGAAGTATCTGCTGCTTCCCCAGTGCAATCAGGTGTGAAAATACAGCATCACTGGCTTTTACATGCAAATGTGGTTGTCTCTACGTAGTGTGTTCAGTGCAAATGTCCTCAAATGCATAAAATGAAGCACAGGGAACAAAAAATATGCACAAGTTGTTACACAGAGCATGGAAGGGGTGTTTGCTCAGACAGACTCTGAGCACCATCTGGGAGACAAGTGTTTAGTTTTGCAACAGATTGCATAATTTCCATGTAGAATCTGGAGAAAAGCTCTAAATGCTTTAATAGATAGTTGATTTAACATGCATTTAATCTTTGTTTTGTGTTGTCTTAAAGGCTATGCATATGTTTTGAATGACAGAAGTAGTCATTAGCTTATTACAGAGCTCATCCCTTTGCACAATTTGCTTTCTTTTCTCTTCTCCTCGGTGTGTGTGTTTGTGTGCATGCAATATTTCACCTTACACAGTTCCCTTCCCCAGCACATGGTAATTAATCTTAGTAAAAGCCAAGCATCTACTGCATATGCATGCCACTTGATTGATTAGATTAAAAATTTAATGTTACAGTTCATACATTAGCAATATTTCAATATAACATATACCAAGGGCTCCACTATCCATAACAGGAATACTTGAAGAACAACACAAATTAACACCTGAGGCATAAAGAATGACCTTGAGAGAATGAAATGTTTTATGTAAAACACATTGCTTAGAGTGTATTTAAGCTGAGCACCATGTTAATGTGCTAAAACAGCTCTAGGAAGCACCGCCCCTCGGAACAGGAACATTTCTGATAAAGAATTGCTCACCTGGAGCATTCTAGAAGTGGTACAATGTCGAGAAACTCTGCATTCATTTTTAGGCTCTTTTTTGGGTGGTATCCACCTAAATGCATCCTCTGCTACACACCAGTAAAAATCTACATATTACAGCTTCTTTCAATTTTCTTCTTGTACAAGTTAATCAAAACATTGGAAGACATAAACTTGAGAATTCACTTTACTAGGACCAGGAGCACAAAGAAATATTATAAAATGAGTATAAAAAAGGCATGCTGTCTTATGTGACATTGTTATGACAAAATAAAATACCAGCCTTCATTTGGATGTCTGTTCTTCTGTATCCAAAAGCAAAATTACATCAAAATCCTTCCACACTGATTGACTTGTAATGCAATACACTGCAGCATCTTTGAACCTTAAGCAATGATAATGCTTCCAAACCTGCTATAAACTGGGTCAGCTGTACAAAGAAATTGTAAAAAATGATGCAGTAATTCAATTTAGCACTGTGTGAAAACTGCACAATAGCAGGATTAAAGGACCTGAAAATGAAGACAAGTGGTTCATTATTAACTCCTTAAATGTTGTTCCCTCTGCTTTTTCTGGAATGTCATTTATTTCTAGCTTAGAATTGTAATTTCTTTGTCATGATACACTGGATACATTCTATATTGCCTCTCCATATGAGCACATTGAAGTTTCCCAAAGGCTTAATAAAGTTTATGAAATAAGACAGCATTCACTATTCATTTTATACACACAGGTAACAAAATAAATTAGGAAGAGAAAGCATTATACAATCATATAAAAGCTGTGACGTGAATAAAACATAGTCAACTTTGAGAAAAAATAAAAAGGAAAAAAAACCAGCTGTTTAAGTGGCCAAAACAAAAATAAAATTATAATAATAATTAAAAAAAGAATAATGCTAAAGCTGCAAATGAAAAGTACTGGTATGAAGAAGAGATAACTGTACCTCATCTAATGCAGTCATTGAAACAACTGGCCTCTTGTGCAACACAGTAATTTTATAGACATCATTTCTTTATGTGCTTAGAGAGTTCTTTTTTTTTCCTTTTTTCAGCTGCTGAGTGTTGTGTGTGCATGTGGCTGTGTTTTGGAGCAGCATACGCAGTGCCATGGCCCTTCTTCCAGCAGGAAGTCCAGCCTCTATCCCACTGTACAACAATAGCACTCCACGCTGATGAGCCCCAGAACCCAGTGTTCAATTCAGAGGCAGCATCTAAACGAGTAACAATTGAAGAGAAACCAGCCTGGAATGATTTAAAGAGCTGGGTAAAGCCTAAAGATGAAAAAAAAAATAAAAATAATAATAATTTTAAAATCCTCCTTCAGGGGAGGAATTGTACTTTTGTGTATGCATCTATAAAAAACCTCCTCTGTATTCTTTGCTTTGAGAGCTTAGACACCTTCAGTTAAATTCAGTCTGGACATCTAAAAATAAGTTTATAATAGACAGAAGTGTAGTCTTACTTCTACTACAGAAACTTTCTTTCTTCCAAACTGTTACATGTTTGATAACATTAATTTTTAAACTTAATCTTTTTCCAACAAATCTTGGTTGGCAGAGGTTTGATGCAAAATTCTAGTTGGCAGTTAGATTTTTGGCCTAAATTGTTGGACAGTATGGGCCAAAAGGCATGTTATGGTTCTGGCCAGCTGCCATCCAAACCAAGGGATCTGCTGGATCTTCCTCTCCTCCCCTGCCTGGTGCTCTCCTGCCTTCGGCAGCTGGGCCAGAGTGAAGAGCCCTGGGTCTGGTTTTGGCACAGCTGGATGCAGCCAGGGCTGGGTAACTGTTCTGGAAACCAGTCTTGGATCCCTCTTATTCAGTGTATTCATGGCACTTTCCACAACAGGAACTGTCATTGCTTGTCCCTTGGGGTAAATAAATCAAAAATTGACGGGGGAGAAAAATCCTAACAATCCAAACTAAAGCAGCAACTGGAGTGATGATCAGCACGGATATTATTGCTAACCAAGGAGTCTCCAGCCCAAATTTAGTGACTCATCTGCAACTTACAACTTGTGCTTTAATGAATTTCTAGTTTCTTCTCTGCTCCCCTATCTCAATTAGCAGTCGTAATTATCAGGATTACTGCTCCCTTTTGTACTCCCAATTACATGGTCCCAGAGCACAGGAGCTGGGTGACAGGTCAGATATTTCTATATCATTGTGTTGTGCACATCTGGTGGCACACAAATTGGGGCCTGCACTCGTTTCAACTACGTATTTCATAGAAAAATCTTTGGCCCATGAGCTCTACTGCATTATTAATGGTGGGGCTGCAGTGAAGTCAGCATGAACTGAAAGACAGTAGCTGGGCATTTAGAAAAATATTCATACAGAGAGAGTTCACTCGGTGCCACAACAGGTACCGTAAGTAGAAAATGTTTTAAATATTGGGATAGAACATTTTGTTTTGAGAATAAAGAGAGAAAATAGATATATTCATGTAGCTGTGTCAGTCATCATTAGGCAATTAATGCTTTCTCCATCTGTGGTCAAAACCAGAAGTTCTTTTCCTTCAGAAGTGGCTACATGTGATGACTGTAGATTTACTTTTATCTCTAGGGACAAAGAAGAATGTAGAATTTACTACTTCCTTGTTTAAAGAAGTCTAAATGCTTAATTAGAGAACAGAAAATTGACTGAAGGAATAACGTAAACTTTAAAATCAGAGTGGGAACATTCTTTTAATAATAATTGTTATTAAATTTGTGAGATAAATTTATAAAATCCTTTATGCTGCTTGTTTCCTCAGCTTAGCTGATGACAATGAATCAACATTTATATTTGCTTGTAGTCAGTCTCTTGTTTGAGCTGCGGGAATTTGCAGCCAGAGGTTTCATACTCTGGCAGAGGGCTCTATTCACAGAGGACAAAAATCAGTGCTCCCATTGCTCTCAGATTTTTTCAAAAGAGGTTTCTTTTTTATTTTTTTTCCTGGTGTCTGTTTTTTTTTTTTTTTTCTTGATGCACAAGTGCACTTCTGGAACTCCTGTCATTTCATAGTGACTTTATGATAACTTTCAAGGCATATTGAGTCTTGGCTTCACACTCCCAGCATTTAAGTGAGTCTATACAAAATCAGTATGCAGGGTAATTGCATGAAACTTGGATTAGCTAAAGCTTGAGGTACAATGTCTACCAGAGCATCAGATTTCTATCATGGCCATGCAGCAGAGAAAACTTCCAGATTTCAGGTTCAGAGCATGGAAAGGATGTTTGTGTTAAGTTGGATGCTGCTGCACAGAGCAGTTCTGCACCAACTGGACCACGTGAGCACAGAGGTACATGGGGATTAATTTGGAAAGGTAATCCATGGCCTGATAAGCAAAAGATTAAAATATTTGGAGTAAAAGCCAACTAGGGCACAGCAAAATGAGGGATGGAAATTACAGCAATATACTCCCACTTTTCATAGTTTATTCATTTATTCATTTACTCATCTTGACCATGGTGCTTGTGAAAGCAGAATGCAGTTTGCTTTTATGCATACCTTGCTGTATATAAATGCTTGTTTCTCAGTAGGAATAATATGCACTTCAGGGATAGGATCCAATATCTGCTGAAATCAAAAGAGAAGTTTGCATTGATCTCCAACTTATTTGCACCAGGTCCAGATTGGGGAAATAAGTGATACGTTCTGTGTTTCTGAGTGAAGGAACACACATCAATTAATGGTGCCACAGCTGGCTCCTAGCACTGCCTGTGCAGAGTAATTGCTGGGTGCTTTGGTAGGTATGAACAAAATTAAGGCCTTTGGGGTGGAAAAGTATGTACAAGCCTTAGTTGTTTTATATGAAAATCCTTAGATATTTTATATGAAACATTTTTCATATGGACTATGACAGCGAAGAATCAGGGGGTTAGAAAGTGCCATTTGTGTGCCAGAGCTCCTGCTAAGCCCCTGTGTGTGGGTACCACCTGCACAGCCAGCAGAAGAAGCCATTTTTTGGATGAATCCCTTGGCAAAGCCAGAGTTTGTGCGGAGCAAGTTTGCTTTCTTGGGGGTGAAGCAGGGGTGGACACAACCACAGTGTAGGTGAGAGATGGCAGCACAGCCCTTAACGTGCAGAGGGTTACGGCAGGAGGTGAATAAATGTAAACTTCTCCATGTGTTTGCTGAGATAGATAAGCAATTAGAGGAGGCAGAAATTTAAGAGCCAATAAACCCTAAATAGAAGGCAGACCTGTGTGCCGTGATGAGGTAGTCATTTAGGCCCACAACAAGTGTCACTGCAGTAATTAGAATATACTGAGAAATCTGATTGGAATTTCTGCATGATGAGAGCATTGCCAACTGCTTTTGATGCTGGCTGATAGCACCAGTAACAGGCTGGCAACACCTGCTCCGAATTCTTTACCAGCAAAAGGGGAAGATGCTTTTGAGTGGGTTCATCCTTTAGCATCTCCCCTTTCATTTCCAGCCTCTTAAATCCTTTGTAAACAAATAAACAGCAGTGATATTTTAAAGGGTTAGTTGTGCCAGACATTGCTCAAGCTCTGTTAAGAAGAGGTGCCATATATATACTGCATTCTTCATTTCCATATTACATTTGCTGTCAAGGTTTGGATTCACTTTGCAAGTTTTCAAAGCGGTATTATTTTATTCTGATATTTTTCATAAGCGCTGGCAAAGGGTTTTGCTGTCCTCTCTCTGGAGTTTCAGCTTGCTTGAAACCAAAAGAAAAGATTATTTGTTGTAGATCGATATTCCCTTCAGATGTAAACTCAGCAGCTCTTACATGTGAAGCAAGATTTTGCCTGGCCAGGACTCTGATGCTGGATCTCAAGGGCTGCAGAAATTGTGATGAAGAATCAATAGCCAGAACAATCTCTCACAGCCCTGCGCAGCCTCTCACCATCTGCTTTTGTCTTGCTGTAACTGGAGGTAGTTTTCTGCTAATGAGATGCAAAATAGAAGAATTCAGGAAATTCATGTGGCAGTTTCAGTGCTGGACAGGATTGTAAATTTGCTCCCAGTGGTGGGGTTTTGCTGTCAGTGTTGATATTCCTCCTTCCTAAATTGTCATTGGAGGAAGCACTCACGGACTCACTCCTCTCAGCTGAGATGTGCTGCTCCCTTTTGCTGTTTAAGCAGAGGCTGTGTCCCCCTAGGTATGCCTGAGTTATAGGTTGGATAAGGTGAACAATTTTTATACAGCATTTTGGGGTCAAATGAGCAGTTTCAAGCCCTGCAAAAGTGTGCACATTATTTTGCTCTCCTAAACCCTGCACCTGTTCCTGGATGTGAACAAGCTGAGCTTTCTTGTGTCCATTCGATATCCTTATAAGAAAATGAGTCAGGATTATGCTGCTGGACATGCACAGCCAGCATTCTGTGCCTCAGGGCATGAGGGACTCTAAATACATGCATAGATATGTGTTTAGAGATGGGGATATTTTTGTACCATCTCAAGTGGAACTGCTCTCAGCCATTCAGCCAGGCTGGAGATCCAGGGCAAGTTGAAAGCCTCTGCAGCCAAATGCTGGGGGTGAGTATTTACAAGGCAAGCAGGAATCCTGTTGTGTTTATTAATGATCTGAGATGCACAGAAAGTCTGCAAATGGCTGGATATTTATGAAAAAGAAGCAAAGTTCAGATGCCACATGCTGGGATGTTATAGTTCTGTTCCTGTAAGGACCTTCTGCCTTTGTGTTGTGAACAACCTTCTCATTTATGGAATCCCTCTCTGTTCTCCTCTCCAAGCTATTGTTCTTCTGCGTTAATTAAAACCCAGACAATTAAGTATACAAAAGTGCACTCAAGCTGCTGTGCACACCCAGCTGAAAACAGGGCCAAATGGCCAGAAACAAGTTAGTGGACATGTGAGCTTTGTCCCTGGAGTAGAATGACTGGATGTGAAACTCATTAGTGGGAAGCAAAGTAAGATTTAAATTATGCTGCTGTTCCTCCTACATGCTTCTGACAGAGTATTTTCAGAAAATCAAATGCACTTAAATGCAGTGCTTGAAAATAATAACTTAATATGTTTGAGTCTTAAAAGTGAGCCCTGTGAATCTCCACGATTCCACCATACCTGTGACATGGAAAGGAAATGCTACAGCTCCTCAGATCTTCAGTGCACTAACTTGCATCCTTAAATGCTGGCCTAGTGCCATTTCTGTTGAACCCACACAAAAGAATTTGTCACGAGGAGAGTGGAACAGCTGGCAAAAAAAGCAAAACAACCCCAATACTTGAAAAAAAAGCATGAGCAGCTAACTTAGCATTGTCACAGGTAAAAGACAGCAATGAATCACAGGCAAGAGCAGAACTATCAGGGGAAAAAACACAGGAATAAAAGTGATTCAAGTGCAATGTCAGGCTCTCTTGAGGAAGTGATCCATGGATGGACAGAGACGTAGAGAAGAGATGGCTTCAGACAGGTAAAGGCTAATTTTTGTTGTTGGAAAGAAAGCTTTATCCTTCTTTTCTCAGGCCCTAGTTTTAAAAGGGTATTTATCCATGGGGTTAACTTCATCTGCTCCACTAACTGCACTCCAGTGAGAGATAAGGAGATAATTAAAATTACCACCATGCTTAATCAACTTGCCAGCATAGGGATACTCTCTTGAATTGGGGCACAATTAAATTAAGCTTAGCTTCTTCCAAATATATGCAAGAAGTAGACATCTGGCAAAGCCTAGCTGAAAATGCACAGAGCTGCATTATGACACTCTCCAAGGACAAAGGAAATGGAAAGTGAAAGGATTTGGGAGAGCAAGAGTTCTGCCAACTCCTTTAATCTTCATCTTGCAGTGCAGACTATCAATCGCACAAAAAAATACTAGTGATTTCACTAATTTGTTGGTAACCAGTAACCTGGTGATTTCACTTGTTTGCCCATATATGCATAAATACATATGAAAATGCATATGAAAAAGTATGCATGTATGCTAATGCAGGTTATTTTGCAATATTTCCATAAGCAGCTCTAACTGTTGTGTTTCACAACAATTTATAACTGCAATTAAAAGGTCTGAAAATGATATTAAAGGAAGCAGACTAATTAAGCTAATCAGAGACAAGATCAAGGCCCTCCTGGCCTTGAAATCTATAGCTCCATGAAAGGGAGTCTGGGAATATTTGCTGAATCCAAGGATATTAATAATCAGCAGTTACAGTTCTGTCCATCTACAAGGGCATCAAGGACTTAATTTTCACAATATGCCCAGAAGGTAAATAGCAGACTCTCTATTTATTTTGCTGAATCAAAAAGTTGAGAAGACCTGCTAAAGTTCCAGCTAGAACTAATCATAGCTAGAGTTTATGCTGCAAATTCCTGAACCCTCACTGAAGACAAAAAAGATAATTCAAGTTGGGGCTGATGAACTCGTGTTTATCTGATTGCTAGTGGTGCTCTCACTCTCAGAAAAGCCAGAAAAAAACCCAAATGAGAGCAACCTATTGAACACTTTCTATTTTAAAAGATGTTTATCTTTACCTTGAAAAGGCATCCTTTCACTTAACTGTGAGAAGAAAGAGAGTAATTCTTTTTTTCTTCTGCCCAGATGGTAGGCATAGTAAGTTCATTCACTGTTTTCTGCTTTTCTGTGTTCACTATGTAATTTGCTGTTTCATACATGTGGAGAAGGTTGTAGAAGTACTAATGGAGGTTGAAGAAATGACTTGTTAATTTATTCCATGGTGAGATATCACTTGAGTGCTTTGGAATTGGACTAAGTCTCCTGAATTCCCGTTTTCCAATACGGCTTGTTCTGGCCCGAGCAGCAAATCATAATTAGAGAGCTCTAATTTCAGGAGACCATCCTCCTTTTCCAACAGGTCCTTCCTCTTGCTGGGATTTCACTGTTGACCTTGTCACTGTTCATCCTGGCAAGTGTACGGAGTGTCACCGGCAAAATGAACACTAAACCATCCATGTTTCTGTAAAGGGCAACGGCAACTCAACCCCTGAAACTCCCACTCAGGCAGAATTTGCCACAAGTGCCAGTTCTTACCCCAAATCTCACCAGGCTTGACTTGGAGGAGGTTGTAGGCTTGAAGATCTAAATTTCAGTATTAGAAATGTAGCTCCTGTAGGGAAAAAAAAAAAAGGCAAAAAATCAAATTGTTGTCTGAAGTTCTATTCTTTGAGATGTGAGCACATTTCGCTGAAAAGTTTAAGAAGTGATTAGCATGTTATCAAAACTGTCCATGCTGGACTACTTCCCCATAGAAAAAAAGTGAATGCTTTCATTTAGAGTAATCCCAGACAACCATTCTGACATGCTGATTTTTATTTTCTTCCATCAAAGACCTGAGCTTGTGAGGGAAAGAACATTCTAATATCCTCGTCATCTTTTCCTCTTCCCTTTCAAACTGAACAGAACACATCTCCTCATTTTTCTGTTGTGTTGAGCCACTCTTTTACAACACTGGGTTGTGAAACCAGAACTCCCACTGACACAGGATCAGAGACAGGCTTAAGATTTTAGAGGTGGTTCTGAAGTCCTGAGAAGCCCTTCAAAAGCTGTGTGCTTTCAGCTGGGCTGAATCACTACTGTCTTCAGATCTAATCTTTCCAGCAATTGATTTTCCCTTTATCCTCTGTGACCAAACTTCTCCCTTGGGAGGAATTACGGTTCCGGCTTTCCTAAAATTCTGTAATTCTTATTCCCAGAGTGGCACAAAAATGGGTCACACGTTGAATCCTGTTTACACTAGCTCTGCAAACTTATTCATTGCTTTTCTCATGCAGATGGTTGCATGCAAGAAAACATATTTGTTAGATGTAAATTTTAGCTGCTTGGGGTCTCTATCTCTGTGTAATATCCAGCCTAATGTCAGCAAAGGACAACATTTATGTTTTCATTTAAATATAAAGTAAGCAGATGGGACTTCTCTCATCCATGGAGTAGTAAATTAAAACCAAAAGCAACATTTTTTTTAATGTTGTGCTCTGCTGGGATGAGAGCTTGGCGTTATGACATCTGCTCTGGTTTGAGGATTCCAGGAGCTGCTGTACAGCATTTTCTGTAGCACTGAGATGAATTCTGCTAATATCATATTTGCATAATCCTGGGAACATGCACATAGAAAGTCTGTGCTGCTCACCCTCCCCTCAGAATACAGCCCAGGACAGACCTCGATGCTGTCACAGCATATGCCAATAATGATCACCATGGCTGAAACACCGTCACACAAAATCCAGTTGAGATTATCTCAACAGGGAGACAATAGGAAAGAGAAAAAAAGAGATACCAGTGTGCCAAGTTGTGGCTTGGTATCCCAAGTAAACAGCTTTTCCTCAGTAATATTTAGAATTCAAATTTTCTGTGAATCTGCCAACCATTACAGCAAGTTATTGAGATTCCACTGAATATTCATAGAATCACTGAGGTTGGAAAAGCCCTCCAAGGCCATCGAGTCCAAGCTGTGCCCCATCCCCACCTTGTCCCCAGCCCAGAGCTCTGAGTGCCACCTCCAGCCCTTCCTTGGACACCTCCAGGGATGGCCACTCCAAACCTCCCTGGGAAGCCCCTGCCAAGGCCTGAGCACCCTTTCCATGGGGAAATTCCTGCTGCTGCCCACCCTGAGCCTCCCCTGGCCCAGCCTGAGGCCGTTCCCTCTCCTCCTGTCCCTGTTCCCTGCCAGCAGAGCCCGACCCCCCCGGCTGCCCCCTCCTGTCAGGGACTTGTGCAGAGCCACAAGGTCCCCCCTGAGCCTCCTTTGCTCCAGCCTGAGCCCCTTTCCCAGCTCCCTCAACTGCCCCTCACAGGACTCACTCTCTAGAGTATATTCCAGATGTTTCTTCAATAGGAAGAGATCTTATGGTGCCAAGAAACATCAATCTTAACTTGATTTTTGTCCTTTCATTATAAACTGTTAAAACTTTTCATCTTTAACCAGGCACAAAGCATGACTAGTAAATGATTAGATCATTTTGGAGAGTTCAACACAACATGTCACAGATATGGCTTAAAACTGAAATGCCTCTTCCATCTCTATAATCCAGATTGCACTGAGGTTGCTTAGAAAGGAGATATTTTCTTGGATCTTTCAGGAAAGCACTTTTGGCAAATCCAGACAAAATACAAGTTCTTATAGATTTACATGAACTTTTTTTTTAATTAACACTGTCAACCTGACAGGAAGTGCTTTTTCAGTAAGATTGTGTTAGGCATTCACAAACAGTTCCCTTCTGCTTCTGTGAGAGGAGAATGAACAGTGGGTGACACTAAGGGACATGAGAAAACAGCAATTGGGTGCTTATTTCAAGGCTGTGCAATTGTTTTGTTGATGTTTTTGTTCTGTAACAATAATGATACAATCTCTCACACAAATATAATAAATAGTTAATATTGTGAATGATGATATTTCAGGGAATCACACTGAGAGAAGGAAAAAAATCTTATTTGGTCTCCAGTGCTCACATAAATTTGCTGTGCAAGAGGAAATATGATGAATAAATATGTTACAGAGACTTCTGTGGGTAATTTCATATACATAGAGACCCAGGGACTGGGGCTCTGTGCAGGTGCAGAGCAACATTAAAATTTATGCAGTTTTAGATTTTAATCCTTTATGGAAAATGAACTTTCCTCCTGAGTCAGCCAGAATGTCTGAGCTTCTATCAGTAGTAGCTGGTACATCATGTTCAGAGGTCTCTGAGCTGCCTCCTTCCCAGACACCTGCCCATATTCCCCACTAGCATTGGTCAACCTTAACATTTTTTCATGAAGAATTTTCAGCAAGGAAATCTTAAGAATTTTTTGTTTTGTTTTTCACTGGAGCTTTTGTTGTGGGAATAAAGAGTGCACAAGCATGGAGAGAGGAACATCTAACACACCCATGTGGAAACTTGAGGGATCAGGAATATCTTAAATATCACCTCCTTCTGCAGACTTAAGCTAGGGAGAAATGCTAACCTTCATTCACAGTTTCTTTTGAAAGAATAAGGAACATTTCCTTATTTGAGACAGATGGCTAAAGCAGAGATGTTTCCTCTTCTACCCTCATTTACCTCAGCAGCTAAACTGCTTGCTGAAGAGGTAGGGTACTTCAGATCTTCTTCTACCCAGGGAACTGAAATTCAAATTTAAATGCTTATCAGTCTTTCTGGAGAGTGCTTCATCACCACCGTGTGCTGCACCCCGCGCATCTCTGTAAGCACGGGAAGGAGTGTTCTCCTCCGGTTTTTAAGGGAAGCAGTTCATTTTGCATGATATACTAATTAGGAAGCAGATGTACTCCTTTTAAGTCTGATCTTATGGTTAGGAAGGAAGAATAATGTATGTTCAGAGTCCCTAAAACATGGGAAGCCATTCCAAACAGACCTCCTGCACCCCGCTGTGCTCTGGATATAAGGAATTACCACTGGTTATCACTCCTGCATCCTTCTAATCCCACATTTTAAAGTTTCTCATGAAATTTTAAAGTTCTCATGAAATTAAAAATCAGCATTTTGTGCTGGAACAGTTTTGTTCTTTAGTAATAATGGAGAAAATAGCATCTGGTCTTTGCAAGTAGTAATCCCACATGGACTCTGGAAATATATTTGATTGTCTTTAGGGCAAGAACTAATTCAGAGAAAGGCTCTTTATTTGCCACCTGTGAGCCTTGACCTTGACCTGGAAAGTCTATCTTCACTGTTGCATGAGGGGCAATTAAACTTCTGTGAAGCAAAACCTCCCTATCATAGGAAAGTATGTCAAGTGTATCAGAGCTCAAACCTCCAACCTCGTTTTATTCCCTTTAAATGTGCCAAGATGCCTCACATTAATTTGGATAAAATGAAAACAACAGCATTTAATCGGTTTGTAAAACTTGAAAGTTTCTTTAATTCATTTTGGATAGCTAGGATTTATTTATGTTGAGGGGAAAGCAGGTTTCCAAAATAAGTAAGACACAGATTTCCAGCATGAGGAGTGGGGATCAGACAGAGTGCAAGGAGCAGGGTTATTCAATATCTTCATTAATGACATAAATTAAGGGATTGAGTTGCACCCTCAGCAGGTTTGCAGGTGACACAGAGCTGAGGGGACAGGGACATTCCTGAGGATGGGGCCATCCAGAGGGACCTGGACAAGCTCCAGAAGTGGCCCCTGGGAATCTCCTGAGGTTTAACAAGGCCCAGTGCTGGGGCTGTCCCTGGGTGAGGGCAGCCCCCGGGATCAGTCCAGGCTGGGGCTGAGCAGAGGGAGCAGCCCTGGGAGAGGCCCTGGGGGAGCTGCGGGGCAGAGCTGGCCCTGCCCCGGCCGTGTGCGCTGGGAGCCCAAACCCCCCTGCCCTGGGCTGAGCCCCAGCGTGGGCAGCAGGGGAGGGGGGATTCTGCCCCTCTGCCCCTCAGCTGAGACCCCACCTGCAGAGCTGCCCCAGCCCTGGGGCCAGCACAGGAAGGACCTGGAGCTGCTGCACAGAGCCCAGAGGAGGCAGCAGCATGAGCAGAGGGATGGAGCAGCTCTGCTGGGAGGAAAGGCTGCCAGAGCTGGCATTGTTCAGCCTGCAGAGGAGAAGCTTTGGGGTGAGCTCAGTGTGGCCTTGCAGGGCCTGAAGGAGCTGCAGGAAGCTGGAGAGAGACAATTGCCAAGGGCTGCAGGGACAGGACACAGGGAATGGCTTCCCAGTGCCAGAGGGCAGGGCTGGATGGGAGATTGGGCAGGAATTGCTCCCTGGGAGGGTGGGCAGGCCCTGGCACAGGGTGCCCAGAGCAGCTGGGGCTGCCCCTGGATCCCTGGCAGTGCCCAAGGCCAGGCTGGACATTGGGGCTTGGAGCAGCCTGGGACAGTGGAAGGTGTCCCTGCCCATGGCAGGGGTGGGACTGGATGAACTTTAAGGTCCTTTCCAACCCAAACCACCCCTTGATTTTATGATTTTATGATTCTATGGTTAAATTACACTGGTCTAAGAAGTTCTGTGCCTGTATCTAAAACAACTCAGAGAAAAGCTCAGAGCTCATTTTACACAGGGAGGAGGGCAGGCTGAAGCACACACATGATCTGCTCTATGATGGCAGCTCAGCTGATGGGAAGGAATTTACTAAGCTCCATTACCTGGTGGTTAAAGCACAGATCACTGCTGTCCTTTCATGGACTCACAGAAGGTAGGGAGTGTACCCAAACAGGGCATTGATTTATTACATAAAGCAAAGGTGTTTTTAAAACTGTGGATCCATGGAGCCTCAAATTCATGTTGTGCATGAAGGAGCACAACATGAGATCTCTTATATTTTGGGTTTTGTCAGCAGCGTCTGACCGCCGCAAAGGTTTGCAAATCTCAAGAAATGTGGGTAATCATTGTTTTGCTGAGTGAAGTCTGTGATTAAATAGGCCTTGTTTTCTGTTATACCCAAATGAAATGCATTCAGAGCCCCTTTTTTATCTGGCATCCTTAAAGATGAGGACATTTACAAGAAGAAAGAGAATCCTTGATGCTGAAATGTAAATCAGCTTACAGTTTTTTCTGGTCAGATCAATTCTTCTGGAGTGCTGGGTCCCAGGGTGTGCAGTTTTGCCTTGATCCCGTTCACTCTGTTTCCCACGAGAGCCTTTCTGAAATGCTGCTGCCGAGTCACAGGCGCTGGTGTGGAGGGAACAGAGCAGGAGCAACCCTTGCTGCTTGAGCAAAATGCAGAATGACACAAAGCATCCAGCTCAGCCTCCTTTAGGGTGTTTAAGACACAGAACTCATTTTTCTGGATGAAAAGCAGACAGTGACACTGCCAGCAGCAACGGCGTCAGCTCAGGTTCTCCCAGCAGGAGAGACCTGCAGGGCAGCTGGAGAGGGGCAGGCCACAAATGGCAGTGCTCGTTTAGAGCCCACTTTTAACTACATCAGATGAGATGTGGGGCACCTGAAAGTTACCAATAACTGTCCAAATCAAGGCAAATTACACTGATCAATAGTGAAAAGTATAGAACCATTAGGATCTGTTTAAACTGGGGGTCTCAGCTTGCATCCAGAGCATCGATAACGTCCAAGTGAATGAATAATGAATGGCCTGGTCTGGTATCTTAATCACAAAAACATTCCAGATGAAAAAATTAAAACACAGTTTAGGTAAGTAGAAAAGAGGAGTGTATTGAGCAGAAAAACCTTTGGCCTCCTCCTGGAAAAACATTAATTGAATCATATCTAACGTAGTTAAATCAAGATATTTTATATCCAATTTTATACTCATCCCCATGAAAACAGTTTTTCCATTGTGTTTATTTTTAAAGGAAAAATTATACTTAGCAGTTTTTAAGAACCCAAACATCAGGATGAGGTAGACATAATTTTAAAGAAGAAAAAAAGATGGCATTTTGAAGAGACACACACAATGCAAAATACATGATTTCAAAGTAGACTATATTAACATTTCATACAGCTTAGCACGAAGATAATCATTACAGGATAGGACTTTCATCATACCACATCCATTGATAAATTAGAAACTAACGAAAGACAAAATATTAAGAAAACAGTCTTTATTATATTTATTTGGTATATTTGGAACATGACTGCCTTGCAGTCATTAAGATCAAAATCATCACATTTTTCAAAGTAATTTAGATATATTTGGATGCTCCTCAAGCCGTTAAAATGATAGTGATGGCTATAAATAAGTTTAGCATTTTCCCAGCACTTATTATTATTGGAATGTCTCTATGAACAAAGCTGCTTTTGTTAACTTGGGACCAATTAATAAAGCAGGGCCTGCCACGATCTGTAGATCATCAAACCACTGATTAGGAGAGCTGTAGCAACTTTGGTTTCCTGTATAAAGTGATCATTTTCACTGCCTGCTAGAGAAACAAAAATTTACCTACAAACCCAACCTACTATTTAAAGGGAGGGAAAATGTGTGACTTGCCAACTACTGCTAGGGGGAAGTTATTCTTTTCTTTGTTTTTAAAAATATTACTTTTGGTCCACCCACTTATAAAAGCAGCAGATACTTCATAGCCCATGGCTCATACTTTATGGTCCACCACTTTGTATTATTCTATAACAACTTTTATTTGAAGTCCAGTGTGATCTGTACATTGTGACTCAGTTGGAAATGCTGCATCTCTACTCGCCTGTACTAAAAAAGTGCCGAAATCTATATCCAAGCAAAAGGAGAGGGAAAAGTGCCTGCTCGGCATTATTGATGGCAAACTTTGTTGTACTCGGTTTCCAGCGTTTAATGGAACCGAAACAGGGAACAGGCAATTCAGGCCACAGGCAGCTGAAGAGCTGCAGTTAGGGTCATGTTTTCCCAGGACTGCTATTTCCCCACTCACGCCACCTCTTTTACTTTGAACTCTTACATGAATCCAATCTCTTCAGTCGCTCGGATGTTTTTCCCTTAAAGCAGTTGCCTGGTCGCCCTCCCATCACCCCAGTGAGAGCCTTAGATGTGCCTTGAATAGCTCCGCACAGGGTGAGTCTCACTTGGTCGAGCGCCAGCGCAGAGATGCAAATAGCTGGAGATGGCCCATGATGGAGATTACAAGTAGCACTCAAATGGCTTTGTTTCCGTGACCTGTTTCATTTCCTGAGTGCACTGGATTTAAAAATCCCGTTCTGCCTGCTGCGCAGTGTGTTTGCCGTTGGGGCAGGCTCATCTGTCAGAGAGAGAGAGACAACTACAGGCACAGATTAGCTGTGCCAGGGCTGATAGCCACCGAGCCGTGCCCTGCACAGCTCCCCTGCGCGGAGCTCACCTGCTGGAGCGCTCGGTTTCAGCCCGGCACAATCCCAGGCTGAGCCGCAGCTGCGTTTAGGATTCATGCACAGCTATTCCGGGTCCTGCATGGGAAATCCTGCTAATTGGGTAAACCCACTCTAGTGTACAGGCACCAACTGGCAGACACAACTTTCACAATGAGAGAGATCCATAATTTTCAAATGTAACTAACAATTTGTGACAATAAAGCAGCAACAGGAGCCAAGATGCTGGCATTTCTCCTTGTCACCTCTTTCAAGCACAGTAACTAGAATTTGCATTTGTTTCCTTTCCAAAGGCAGTTACTTATTTATAAAGTAGGCATTTAATGCTTGCAGTTTCTTTGGCACGATTTTATTTTTAGGCAAAGTCTCTAAAGAGTTTAGTGTTGTCTCTCTTAAGGAAAGTACTCAAAGAGTATTTAATTAATGCTGCATCAAAACAGAGAAATGGCATCATCCACTCACACAACAGAGATCAGAACTGTCTCAAAAAGGGTAAATAACAATTGTGAGACAGGGAAGTGAAGACAATGGGAGTGTACAAAATTATGGGTAAATCAAAAATTCTTGTTTAAACTTCCTGATGGTGACAAGGGCGATGCACTTTAAACCCACAGAAGCCAAGAGTTCATCACTGCCCAGTGTAACTGTCCATTGTCATTCATATTGCAGCGTCTTGGTCAAACAGCTGCATCTCTGTCTCCCTTGTCCAGTGTATATTCCTGGCTTGTAGGGCTCCTTCGAGGGGAATTTTCAATTTTTTTTTCATTTTTAGACCAGGCCCTGGGCTACGACATACAGGATATCAATCATTCTTCCCCCGGAGGATGAACTCCCCCAAAAATTCTATGCATGAAGGACGGTCAGCGCCAGAATAACATTTTTAGAAGAAAAGTATTCTTTGTGTGGCATTTGACTGTGGGCATAAATCTTTAAAGAGAAAAAAGAAAACAAAAAAGGACAGAAACTTGGAGGGGAGGTTTTGAAACGCTGGTTTAAGCAAGGAGGAAGTAGCTGGATTAAGCAGGGGCAGCTTTTCCAGGTACCCCACGTTCATTATCCTGGTTCCTGGTGGCGGCCGTGGCCAGGAGAGCCCGGAAGCAGATGAAGGCACATCGCCCGAAGCCGGTGCTGTCAGAGAGCCCCGAGTGGCTCTGCCCGGCCCCGGGCTCTCGTTGTCGCTGCCCGTGCAAACACGCGGCTCTGCGCCCTGCAAACGCTGCAGCGCTGCTCTCGGCGCTCCACCGGGCAGCAAAGCCTCGCCCTCGCTTTTGTTAAAAACCTCCTGCTTCAAATCCTGCCTTTCTGTTGTTGTTTGTGGATTTTTTTGGTGATTTTTCCTCTTTAGGGGTGAGTCCTTAATTATTTCTTGTCAGAACAAGTTTGGTAGGCTGTCTGGAAAAGGAGGTTGGAGTCATTAAAACTAACAGTTCTGACATGGTTTCTTAACAGCTCCTAAGTGCCACTTGATGGATGGCTGTCTGGAACGATCTCCTCATTCCTGCTGATATTCCCTATCTAATCCAGACCATACAAAATGTCTCAGAATCCCAGCAATCACCTATTAGCAATAAATTATTCCGTGGCACTCCGAATCTCTTGCAGACATCTCCAGTACTCCAACCCCATATGGCATTTGGAAAGGATTAGGCATCATATGGATAATATGCACAGTTTTGTCAGAAATGAGGGGAAGGGAAAGAGACCCCGAAGCCAAGATTCATTGTTAGGGGTAGAATGCAATTTCCCCTCTCTGTGGATTATTGGGGACTAGGTGACCTCTTTAAGGTCCTTGCAGGTTTAGGGTTTTGTCCAGGCCCTTCATGTCCCATCCATCCCCACCATCCCCACCCTGGTTTAAGTAATAAATGGGTTTTTGAAATGTCTGTGAAGCATCTGTTAGTGCCCACTGCCAAAGGAAGCTGAACTACATGTCCAACCAGCTTAGACAACTCCTATGGCTTTTTTGGCCACTTTAATATAACGAAAAACTGTAGAATTCATTTGGAAATTTCCTGTAAACCAAGAAAAAGTTTAATTTTCAAAACCCAACTTGAATTTTATGAAGACAATTCATATCAAATATTATATAGGCAGAAGCTGCTCCATTTCATTCAGCTTCTGGAGAAAAATAATTATGCTCTTTACAATTTGAAGTGTGTTTGTATTCCTTCCAAACAGTCCTATTACAACAAATGAAGTACTTACTATACATCTTTTTCCTGCTGCTTTTCAACTTAAATTTAATTTTCACATAGATTTATTTAAAACAATTCTCAACATGAATCAGCCAAATGATGAATTTATTGAGGGTTCAGTAAATGTGCAATCCAGTTGAAGTTAAAAATGGCTACTTTGTAATTCTGTGCCTAGATGACATTACCCATTGTAGCCAGCTATGGTGCATCCATTTAAAGTCTATTTCTGGAGGCACATATTCAATCTTTAACAGAAAGAAAGCATAGTGAAAATATGTTGTTAACAGGAAAATGTATATATACATATATAGCATTAATATCAGGCAAATGGTTTAATTTATTTTTTCTGTTCTCTGGGCCAGCTTGAGCAGTTATTGGTGTACACACTTTGTGTGTGCAGAGAATCCACTGCACATATAGATGATGGCTCATTTCTTATGGCTCATAATACGTGACTGTCTCTGTCCAAATGTAAATAGTTTGAACTTAAGAAGGAAAGTTTAATCAAATGAATTGCAGAGCATAAAAATATTTGTAATGAGATCTCAGTGCAGAGAAGGTTTGTGATTTGTATTGATGATAGAACAGACTGTGTGCAGACTGTGCCCCAGGAAAGGTGTGATTCTGTTTTCTGTTCCATTGTTGGCACAAAAGCAGCAGTTACATCAGAGGTAAGTCTAAAATCAGCCTGTCTCTCATAAGGAGTGCTTGGATTCAGTATGAGATGTTTCCAAATTCACCATTTTTAAGAGTGGGACCCAAAATTTTCTGAGAGAGGGTCCGGTACTGAGGTCCCAAGCATGGAGGTGAACTCAACTCTCTTCTTATTTAGGGGTTTGATCAAGTTATTCACACTAAGTTAGGTCAGGATAAAGTTCATTTCTTCTATCCAAATATATAAAAATTGACCTACTTAACTCTGTCCACATCACCATGGCTGTGTAGCATCTACAGACTTGGTGAGCAATCCAAAATCCACTCCATTTTGTGGCAGAATTTCCATCCTCACCATTCTGGATGAGACATGTATTTTCCACTTCAGATGTACTTTATGCTGTTTATTCATTAATGTCCTGACTCATATAGAGGGATTTCCATAACTTCCTTTGCAAGAACTTGTAGATATGCAGGAAGACACAATTCCACATCCTCAGCCATTCCCAGGCTCCCAAAGTCAGGCTGCATTCTCTAGTTTCCATTGCAGTCCATCCAGCATGCAAATAAGATTCCAGCCATATAAACTACTGAGAGTAAACCACTTCATTCTTTCTTTAAACAGCACCAAGAAAATCACAAACTGTTTCATCTTCCTTCCCCAGCATTTCCATTGCTGATGTTCAAAGGCTGACAGCTGCATGCTGAGGAGATGGGCTTGCCATGGAATTCTGGCAAGGTAAGGAGGGAACCTCCAGCTCCTGGGAGGGGGCTGGCTCTGGGTAGGTCTTTAACCCCAGCACCTCGGGGCAAAGGCAGCAGGGCTTATCCAGCTGCCTCCGAGGGCTTCCCTGTGTCTGGGGCAAGATGCTGAACCCTGTCTGTTATGACATCCTGTTTGACTCAGTGTAAGATCACTCCTTGCTCTACCCTATAAGAACTTCTTCGTGACTGCAGTGTTACTTGATTCTGGATTAATGGAGTGCAGCAAATACTCAGATATTGATTATGAAGACTCATTTTTCATTGTTGATATCTCCTGCCTACTAAGCTGTACAGCCAAGTCTGGAATGTAAAACAGTACCATGTTCAAAACACCAACATTCAGAACTCTCTTGCTTCCTCTTGCTTTACTTACTTTAAATCACAGGGCATGTACCAAGGAAAAGATAAAAGGTTTTGATTTGCATTATTAAGATACGGATTTTAACTGGATCCTGGTTTAAAATCCTTTAACCTGTGCATCAGAACTTTCCAACCAATATATTTTATTGCCAAAATGGTCCATCTAAAAAATAGCTTTGTGCCACACAACCAGCATCTCCTGACAATCCTACAAAAGCATATGGAGCTCCTCATAGTTTGACTGCTGATAGTCTCAGATTTGGGTAGGTTCCCCACATGGCAGCACAAGGGATTGCTTTCTTTGAAGAATTTTATGCTCATGAAGTACAGTTCCAAAATAGTGCTGGAGCTTGGACTTATATAAAAGCCTCCAGAGTTCCTGGGTTCTTCACAAGGCTCATTAAATCTTTGAAGCAGATAGCACAGTCTGTTTTGTCTTCTGTATTCAGGGACATGGACGGTAAAGAAAGCATTTGGGTTTTGTTATTTTGAAATCAGCCAGTGAAAAGGGCCTGCCATAAACAAAGCTTATGAATAAATTAATGTATCTGACAAAGAAGTTAATGATCACATGGACTGAGCCCAAATTCATGATCAATGAATCATGTAGGCTGCTTTGTTTAGGCTTTGGCAAATCAATACTCCATTCTGTTAAACAAGTAAAATAGATTTTTTGTGGGGGTGCTCTGGGATAATTTTTAAATATAAAGTGTCAGACAAGGAAATATTCTGGGGTGCTTCAGAGTATTGCTTGGAGCTTTCCAAATGTCTTTGCTTTTGGGGATTTATTGTCTTGTTATGCTTCTTACCAGGTGCCAACCTACAGCAGATAACCAGTTACAGGAAAGAAGCAGTAAAACTGAGAAGGCTGTTTTTTAGGTCCAGAGCTGTGAAAAAGCTCATGACATTGCAGACTTATTAATATGGTCTAATTATAGAATCACAGAATTATTTAGGTTGGAGAAGATCTTTAAGATTCTTTAAGACCATCCAGTCCAACCATTAAGCGTGTCACTGCCTTAAACTGCTGTTAAAAGAAGTGGGATTGGTCAACAGGAGGAGCCTCTCTATTTCATTCTCTCCTGAGTTTGTAACACCCAGTGCATGAATGTTTTCTCTTTTTCCTTTATTATCTTGCGTAGGAGTTTTATTTGAGGCAGGTGATTATATTCTCCCTCAGGGCTCTGCCACACTTGTAGTAGGCAAAGAAACCCCTGCATGTATCTTGTTGTATTTTTTGTGATAGAAAGCACAAAAATCAAGGTTCCTAAAGGGATTTAGGTACACAGTGATGAAGACAGATCCTGCTCAAGGGCTAAGAAATAAATTTAGGCTGGACAGTAGAAAGTTTCTATCCAGCAGCAAGATTATGCCAATTCCACAGGAAGAAATTTAAGTAACTAATGTGGGTTCCTGAGGGTGGATAAACTGGTAGCTGGTTTTCAAGAGAACTTGATTGGTTTTTGAAAATTACTCCTGCAATATCACATTCAAAGGGATAAATATCAGGTTCTGATTCTTGCTCTCACGGCATTTTTGGAATGGGTAGAGCAGGTAAGGTGGTTCATTCCTGCAGAGTGAAATCCTGCTCCTACTGGAGCTTACATTCTGCTCCAGTAATCCTGTAGATCCCACCAGACATCTACATGGGCTTGGAATGCCACCACAGTTCCCAAAAATGTTGGGTTGCACCTGGTGCCATGAAGGACATTAGTATTCCTGATTTTGCAGCTGTCCTCTAGATGCATCAAACTCCTGAAGTTCCTGTCTCTGGGGCTCAATGAATGACAAAAAAAAAAATAACTTGAGAAGAGAACAGAAAGTTTTTTCCTTTTCGTCAGGGACACGACAGTGTCCTGCACTTGATATTGCCTGAGCAAGAGTCCTGGAACACTGCTCCTGGAGAGATGTAAGCAGAGACAGAATGCCAAATCTTATTACATAGATCAAAGTGGTCTGCTGCTACAAAGCTCTGAGAACTCACAGCTCACATTAGCAGAATTAGATTTGTGGCTAAGTGGAATTTTTCATCATCACAGCAATTTGTTTTGGTACTTAGTGATGAATGTAGGGGCCTAACTTTAAGTAGCCAACATTGAATGCTTTGGTTTTCTAAGAAAAGCTACTGCTGCCCAGCTTCCCAGAGTTAGTTATTACCTTCAGCAGCACACCTTGTTAGAGAGGGTGCTCAGAACCACTGTCCAGCAGGAAAACAGCCAGTGCTGAGATGGGAATAAGAAATTACCCCTTCCCCTTGCCCTGTTGGCCTGTGGTCTTTATTTATCTATGCAAATACTGCCCTGCCAGAAAATGACTCTGATTTTAATAAGGAGGCTGAACAAGAAGCTGCTGCTGAACCCTGAATTAGGCATTCTGGATGGTCACTGCATTGAGTCAGCAGAGAAAAGGAACCAACAGTTCTGCAAAGGATAAATTATTATGTCCTAAAATGGTTTATGTTCCCTTGGCTATTTGTAGTGAGTGATTGAAAGTCAGGTAGAGGACACAAGTTATTGAACAGATCACTGGGGATTCTCCCAGGTGTGGGCTGCTAAAAATCTTCACAAGTGTTTCAAAAAATTCTCTGCAGAATAGGACAAAATGGATGCTATTCTCAGGCTGAGACCACTCAGAAGCAAACACTCTCTCAAGTAAAATAGAAACTAAGGCCCCCAGCACATCCTAAAATCAGGCATTTCTGCCTGTTCTACCATTTTCCCTGCCTGCAGATTCACACGTTGCTGAAGGTGTTTTCAAAATCCAAGCAGAGCTCAATATTAATAGTGGCAGAGTTAGTTACTGTCCTTTATCAACTTGGGATCAAATGTTCCAAAAAAAAATCAATGTAGTTTCCCCACTGTGTTTGTGAAAGCAAGAGAAAATACCTGCAGCAGATAAAATGATTGTGTTTTCCCAAGTCATTAGCATGTTTCAAGTGATACACTCCTAAAATAACTTTATGCAGAATCAGTGGTTTTTGAAAGAGCATTTCAATTTCATTTGTCTATAAATATTTCCATTTTGGCATATCTTTCGTGCAGCTGTATCAAAAGCCCTGTGTCAGGCTCGTCCAGGCCATTGCATCCCCTCCAGAGCTAGAGGGTGCACTCTTACCCACTACAGGATTGCTGGGTGAACTCCAGCACAGTGTGTTGGGGTTGGACCGGACGATCTTGAAGGTCTTTTCCAACCTTGATGGTTCTATGACAGACAGGGCTGAGGGCCCCTCTCAGCTGGGGCTCCTCTCGAGGCTGAGCAGCCCCGGCTCCCTCAGCCTGTGCTGGGCACGGAGCTGCTCCAGGCCCTTCCTCAGCTGCGCAGCCCCCGCCGGCCCCGCTCCAGGAGCTCCCTGGCCCTGCTGTGCTGAGGATCCAGAGCTGGACACAGCACTCCAGTACTTCCATAAATAAAAGACTAAAAGCCATACTCAAAACACGACAGAATTAACATTGAATCTATAGAAAAACTATGGATTTTAGGCAATAGAAATACTGAATTTGCTAAGAGTTTGGATGGCAGAGCTAGAATGTCTCACATATTTGTTTGATGTGAGCTCAATGTATCAGTGTGACTTCTTTTACTTACAAGTGCTTGCAGAAAGTAGTATCCTGGACCCTTCTTTTACCTGAGTCAGTGAAAACCCTCTCCATTGCACAACTGTCAGCAGAAGCTTGTACATATCCATAAGCAGGACTTGTACATATCCTTGTACATATCCATGAGCAGGAACTCTAAAGTCTGCAGTTTTCCACAGGCAATAAACAATGGGTAATGCATGGGGTAGGTATAGAAAAAGGGACAAAGAACTGTGAGAGAAATAATGGTATACACAGTATTTTTCAGATCAGATGTACCAATGCTGTGCCTCATTCAAGCAGTTTTTTTGACAGTGTGGAGGAAGAGCTGTGATGGCCACAGCAAAAGAGAAAGACATGGAAATCTCCAGTTCAGAGAAAGCTCGGAGTGTAATAGAAAGCAAGCTGGCTGCATCTATCCCCAAGACAGAGATTTCACTCATCATTGTTACAGAATGAAAAATTTAAGAAAGCCCCAAGAGAAGAGTTTTCTTATTTTATTCAAATGAAGCTTCCATCTGAAGGCGCATATGCCACCATATGGGATACATTTCAGGCATTCATTAGGAGAAGAATAATTAGTCTAGCATCATACCAAGAAGAAAGGAAGAGGCCCAGAGGATAATTACTTTAGAAACAGAAATAAAAGACCTTGAAACTAAATTTGCTAGGGACAAGTCTATGAAAAATGAAAAAAAAAGAACCTTATTTATGGGAATTTGAATTTGGTTATCAAGGCGGAGAGGAAAAGGGGCATGCCCACGACAGGATTATTTTTAGCTTGGGGAGAAGCTGGTACATTATTGTTTCAATGATTGTGGAAAACATGTAGTCTCATATTTCAGCCATTCACCACAAGCAAGAAGCCTCTTCTGTAGTACAAAAGAGATGAAACACTTCCACATTATCCTGGGAAGAACTGCTCTGTGTGTCCTCTCTTTGCAAATACACCGTTAATAGTGCTACTGGTCATGGGCTTTAAATGTGACTGTGACCCTTTAAAGGTTCCCAAAAAGGATTATTCCTTTGTAGGGCTTCCTATGAAACGACCTGCCAGGAAGAGAAATGTCTGTATTATGTAAATAAAGCACAGATTGAATAACAGAAGAATAAAGAAGGCTCAAAAGTATGTCAGACGGGGATTTCCGTGGGAGCAATTAAACACACTGAGAGAGTGCTCTCTATACATCAACTTAATCCTAACCATGCATTGAGCCAACGTAGCTGTACTTCACCTTCTGGAGAGGAACAGACACATTATACTGAATAAAAGCCATGCATTGTATAGTGCACCACAGTCTGTCTCTCAAGCCTCAGGCCCTAAGTAACTAACCCTAATTAACTCTTGAGTTTGGAGTTCCTGTGCTACTCAAAAGGCCCATGGGAAGTGAACAGTGACAAGATTTGGCCCTTGAAAAGAAGCACCAGTGACTGGATTCCTCCTCCTAATGCCAGGAAACACCTGATATTCTGCAGCACTGAAATTGTAATGGGAAGCAAAGATTTGTCTAAGTAAAATCCTTTGATTGAGACAGCGGTCAAAGGGACAATTCTTTGATGTCTGGAGCTCTTTGCAGCAAAGAATAAAATGAGATCTCACATTGCTGTGTGTGAGACAGATGGTTTGGGATATGACAGTGGTTCATTCATATTGGGAACACTTGTTACAATGCATTATCTTTTAAAGATACAGAGGAAGCTATCTAACATTTTGTGACTCACCTACAGTATAAACAAGATAATTACCTGGTTCACCTGCTAGAGCTGGGAGATCGATTATAGAAGCTAATTAGAGACCTGTTTTAAGAAGATATGAACTCATGAGTTTTTGTTATGGGTTCTTCTCCTCTTAACACACCACAGAGAAAACCATAGAACAACAGTGATTAGCCTTATTTCATTTTTATGGCTTCTCCCATTCAGAGTGAGACCACAGAAAGTCAAAAGTGTAGCTAATTTACTTTAGCAAGCTAGAAAACGCAAGTTAATTTCCTTGCTTTACTACTTAGAAAGCTCTGCCAGAGCATTAATGTCAAAGGAAAACAAAGAAAAAATACGTATCCATCTGGAATATGAACATAGCTTGTGGTAGCTTGACAAACACAGGCAGAGAACACTGTCACGCTTGCAAGGAGGTAACAGATATTGGTAGTGATCTTTTGAGCTCTTGGTTATTTGTACATGTCAGCAGCACAGCAGAGAGAAGTACCAGGTTGGGATGTTTGGTTTTGGTTTGGTTTGGTTTTTATTTTTTTTTCTGGCACTGGAGAATGTTTCTGTCTCCTTTAAGTAGCAGTATTCCTTACGGTTGTTATTCCCAAAAGCAGAACATCCTTAGCACTGCTCATGAACTCCTGACTGCTCATATCTGAACACATCACATGTCTATGATCTGCAGTCAGTTCCCAGATCCATGTGTGCTGTCATACTCCAGCAGGAATTACTGTTGAATCTGTTGAGTCTGCAAATTTCAACACAGCATCTCTACCGACACGTGGGATGAGAAACACAAATTACTTTGGGAAGGCAGAAAGACTTTAATAATTAGTACTCAATTCCCCAGTGCCCTGCTGTCTGGTGTAAGCTGCAGCTCTGAGCAGGGCACTCAGAATTCCAGCCCACTGAAATGAGAAAGATCTGACAGATCTAAGCCACCAGACTTGGGTGTGAACTTGCACAGGCACTTGGAGATCCCAAGGAGTGAAATGTGGCCTGAATTGTACCTCATTAGACACCTGCAGCAGAGCTATAAAAAGACCTTGGCATTTTAGCCACACAATTGTAAACTAAACCCTGCATTCATCAGGAAGATCTAAATAATTTAGATTTTCACCAGACTGGTTTTGAGAATGTTTGCCCAAATATTGCAGACACCAAGCAATGAGACACAAAACTGCGTGAGCTGGGAGGTACAAATTGGGTATTTCATCTCTCCCACGCACAGCCAAGGGAGGCATCATTCAAGGACCTTGTCTGCTGTTACCAGGTTGCACACAAAACATGAAGCTTCCCCTGCTTCCCCTGCTCTTCTCCCGAGTGCTGACCGAGCACCAAACTGCACCTCTGTGGCTCCTGTCACAGCTGGCTCATTCAGTCCTTACCTGGTCAATGAATCAGTGGAAGGAGCACGAGTGAGTGACTGGTTCTAGTGAGCAGAACACTGATTTGAGTAAGGGAAATGTCAGGTCACATTTGCTGCCTCCATTATTTTTAAATAATAAGCTTTATAGCTTATGTAAATTCAATAAGGTAAATATGTTATTATTGCTTAACCAGTTTGGGGCAACGTCCTGCCCCAAAACATGCTATATATGCTGTTTCAGGCAATCTGGTAGGTGACACTCTCCCTCTTATCTTAATCTTAATTCTGTAAACTGTCTCCAAAACAATAAATATTCCAGGCTGGATGACAAGGGATCAGCCAGCCCGGCTGTTCTGCGTCAGGCCAATACATTGATGTTCGAGGTTGACTGTCCAGTGAAGCCCATGCAAGTGAGGTACATCAGGAAATGTAAACTGTATTGGACATAACTGGTTAACAGGGTTAAACAAGAGCAAAATCCCCAGAAATTCAGCACTGAAAGATTGTCTTTGGATGTGTCCCAAAGCAGAAATGGATATGAAGAGGGTGTAATGGATGGAGACAGACTCTGTAGTTGTACAGTGACATCCCTGCTCTGCCCTCACTCAAAGAATTTCAGTGCCTACAGAATTCATCAGCAAGCAAGAAAAACCTTCACAGTCTCAAAGGTACTCAATTACTGGACTTACCTGCCCGGCATGGTATTTTCCTGTATCTATGGCTCTTGCACATGCAGATGCTCAGCTACTCATCAATGAGATTTATACTTCTGCAAAAGCTGGACAGTAACAGAGCTAAGTACCTGGAGTCCTGGGGGACAAGGAGCTGTGCCTGAGGCAGCAGAGTGTCCTGGGGCCAAGGAGGCCAAGGGTGGCCTGGGGGCATCGGGAAGAGCCTTGGCAGCAGGTCAGGGAGGGGATCCCGCCCCTGTGCCCAGCCCGGGGGCACCTCTGGAGTGCTGTGTCCAGCTCTGGATCCTCAGCACAGCAGGGCCAGGGAGCTCCTGGAGCGGGGCCGGCGGGGGCTGCGCAGCTGAGGAAGGGCCTGGAGCAGCTCCGTGCCCAGCACAGGCTGAGGGAGCCGGGGCTGCTCAGCCTCGAGAGGAGCCCCAGCTGAGAGGGGCCCTCAGCCCTGGGTGTCCCTGTGTGCGGGGAGGGCTCCGAGCAGGGCCCGGGCTCTGCTCCGGGGCCCAGCAATGGCCCCAGAGCCACGGGCAGGGCCTGAGCCCAGGGAGCTCCCCCTGCACAGGAGGCAGAACTTCTGCCCTGGGCAGGGCCCAGCCCTGAGCAGATTGGCCAGAGAGGCTGTGCAGTCTCCTCCCTGGGGATATTGCAGAGCCCCATGGACACACTGCTGTGCCCTGTGCTCTGGGATGGCCCTGCTGGAGCAGGGAGGTGGCACCAGAGGAGCCCCTGGGGGCCCCTCCAGCCTCACCCATCCTGGGGCTCTGGGATTCTGTGATCTCCTGTAGCCAAATTAGCACCTCCCATTAAAAGACTGAAAGCCCCCAGACATAGCCCAGGAAATGAGAAGGGCATCCACAATGTCTTAGGTTGTGAGAGGACAGCATGGTGGATAAATTGGAAAGTAAAGATTCTTTTCCTGTTGAACACAGCAATGGTAAAAAAATCTATCAGTAAATATAATATTGCACTTTAAAGCAGGCCTGACAGCAAGACCAAGCTGTGCTTGTGTTTAATGGTCATTAATCTCTGCTGAAAAAAGGACTGACAGTTCTCTCTTTCCTTTTGACTTAGAGATCCAGTGAAAGCGTTCACGAGAGCCAAAATCAGGTTATCAGTGTACCAATGCAGGATGCCAAAGAAAACTCTTATTGAAATCAAAGTAGGAAAGGGAAAAAAAGAATAAGAGTCTCCCAATGCCACCCGACAACACAGAGTTAAAGAACAGGGGGAGGAATATTATATTTAAGAGACCAGAGTTATATCAATGTGAAGGTTTTATGTAGTGGGCCTTTGTCAATCAGACAAAGGCTGGATTTTCACCTTAGCTTCTTAAATACCCCATCCAATAATTAATTTAACTGATATGGGACAGCTATATTATCCCTGAATAAAGTGATTTGTATAGATCTAAAAGCAAATGCCTTGGCAAAAGACAGAGTTGATCATTATTTCAAAGCTCTTATTTTTCCCCTACTCTTAAGACTTGGGAAATTATTTATTTGACAATCTGAAAATAAAACTTGAGCTCTATTAGCATGTAGACTGCTCAATAAAATGGAAAAAAAGTCAGAGAGAGGATTAATAAATTACATGCTAGAAATGGGAAACAAGATTAGAGGTGACATTTTGGCAGTGTCTTCCTCACAGTGAAGGAAAAAAATGAAACAAGATTAGTTGGAGAGGAAAGAGGGAGTCAATCAGTAGGAAAAATGAATTTAGGAAAAGTGAGAAAACCTGTGAAAAATGGAGGGGTTGATTGGGATAAAGGGTGCTACAAAACTGCTCTGTGGCAAGGAGGGACATCACTGCTCTCCAAAGATAAACCCTCAGTGAATTGGGGGTAAGATGTGGGCTGGGGGATGATGGGCTGGTGGCAGAAAGCCCAGTGGAGGGGACAGCAGTGAAAATTGGGGCTGCTCTTGGTGCTGCCAAGACAAGAGGAGCGAGTTCCCCCAAGGCTGGTTCCGTGTCCCTCCTTCCTCCCCTCTCCTCTGCTGCCACAGAGGAAGGGTAACATAAGCACAACCACAACAGCCCGTGTGGATTCACAGACTGAGGCAAGCCTGGATTTTCAGTGTGTTTGTTTTCATGGCTCACCACTGATAGATTATATCCCACAGCACATCTCCAATCTGCATATCAGGCTTTCTCCAGCACATTACTATGGCAACACCTTTTGGATCAGGGATATTGGACATCACTGGTTCTTTCTGCTTTCAGCAGCAACCCAAAGGAGCCTTGGGCTGCTCCTCTGCCAGCCAGTGGATCTCTTCTTCTTCAGCTTCCTCACCTCCACCACGAGGGCTTGGCTCCATCAGCTTCCTCTGTCACTGTGAAGATGATTTCTTTTCCCTTCCTCCCTCTCTTGTAGTGGCTGCTTCAAGCCTGTCCTAAGGATGAACACATGGGCAGTTTAAGAAGATGCATTTCAACTGCTAGACCCAGATTATCATCTGAAACTGATAATTATTGCTAATTGTGTGTGCTTACAACAGGGTACTGCTACCATGAAAGTAAAGTTTGCCTGTCAGGCATGCTGTGAACAAGCTTGGGATCAAGAGCAAAATAATTCATAGCTATAAAAATAAACCTTTTTGGGACAAGTGTTGCAAGAGCTACTATTTGGTCACTCTTCAGCGTCAGTTTTAGTCCCTGATTGTCTCAGGCCTCCAGTCAGTCACCTGTGAGATCCTAAGGAAAAAAGAAAAAAACCCAAGAATAAAAACCTAAAAGGCATTTTGTTTTGACCATATTCAAATTTATGGGAATCATTCCACTACAAGCCTAGTTAGTCCTTCCACAAACATCTGAACAGTTCAGGACACTGAATGTGGGATCCTGCTGGAATTCATCTCTACATGAGCAATCACCTGAAAAAGACTATTCCCCTGGACAAGAGCACATCTCACTGCCTTTGCAGGTATCAGTAAAATGCCCATTATAGTTTCTTGTGTTCTTCTGCAAGACGCAGAGTTCAGGAGATGTATTCTGTATGCAGGAGCAATTACCATCCTCTAAAATGCTCATGTTCCGACAGCAATTACTCCACAGCAGCTAAGAAACAAGGTAGATGATTTTCCCCTGTAATTTAAAAGCAGGATTTAACTAGCAACAGGCTGCCATGCCTTATAAATGTTGACTTTTGGAATCATAATTCCTGTAACTTCGTCTTCACTGAAGAGTTACATCAATTTGTCAATGAAATTGAGAGTAGTACATGTATAAAAGGTAAATTTTTATGTCCTAAGTCAGCAGTAATATTATACTGCTGAAATATTTATTAACCTTGAGAATTTGAAATGAATGCATGGTTTGCTTATGGTCTTAATGGGACATCATCTCACCTAAACCCAAAATGCAGGTAGATGTCTAGTATTTTTTTTTTCATTCATTGCCAGCCTATTGACATCATTTTATTTTCAAGAGTATTTTATTTTGAAAGATAATATTTTTCTAGCTTGTATCACAGCCCACTTTTAATTAGGATGAGAGACAAATTGAAATTAGCCTTTATTTTCCTTTCTCACAAAGTGTTCTCTATTCCCTATTAGTTTCCCACAGAGAATTTTTTTTAATGAAGAGGCTTTGTTTTAGAATTTGTAATCTCCTGGACAGACTTTATAATGATGAAATATAAGTGTCTTTCCTACCATCACCTGCTGTGTTTGGAAAGCTTCATATAAGGCAAGGGGTAAAGTAAATCTCCAGTTCCCTGGGGGTCAGTTTGCAGAACAGGCAGGTACATACATTGTGTAATCTCTTAAAACTCTGCAAATGGAGCTTATCCTCTTGGCCTACTTGCTCCTTAAAGTGGTGGCAAAAACATTCTAAAACAAGAGCAACAGTTCAGCAGGGGAGATGCCAGGCAGCCCTTGACCAAATGCAAAATACCCAGAAGTGTTCATTAGATGATTGAATCACAGAGTTCCCAGTTTGGGTTGGGAGGGACCTTAAATCTCACCCCATTCACACCCTGCCATGGGCAGGGACACCTTCCCCCAGACCAGGTTGCCCCAAGCCCCGTCCAACCTGGCCCTGAACACCTTCACTTCCACACCTCTGACCTGCCATCAAAACTCTGTTACACACCTACAAATTCCCCATTGTTTAAAGAGGTTCTCAAGAGAATCCTTCCTAGATTTTTAATCCATCTTGACCAAAGGCCTTAGGGCAAGATTCAGCACTCAGACCTGACAAAACTTTTGTTATAGAACACATAAGAAATACAGTTTAGTCTCGACATCACAATTTGAAGGCTTTAAGTTATCAAAACACAACCAGAGAGTCAACATTCCCAATCTGAACCGTGCATGTCTGGACAATTAACCACGCACTGAGTGCACATGTATTTCTGAGTGACGCTCACACTCGTATCAATAAGTTTTCAAGACACTGGGCCGATTTTTTCAACATTTTTTTTCTTTTACTGACCCTAAAAATCTTATTACAGTGATCTAGCCAAAAATGCGCCTGATATAGTGTTGCCTTCACACCTGGATTGAAGAGCCTGGTGCTGTGTTCTGCAGGTAACAGTTGTACAAATCAGATGCTAAATTCCAAGCCTGTAAGATGCAAGGGAGAAGATTTCTTTCGGAAAAGTACATCAGGAAATGTTTAGCATTTTGTGCATTGTGGAGATACAAATATAATACAGAATTAAAAGTAAAGAAGGAAAAAATTGGCAGGAAGAACCAATGATTTGAAAAAGACATTGGACCAAACGTGAAAGTACAGTTAATGACCACACTTTTCAGTCACTTTGATATAAATTCTGAAGAGGAAGGAATCACTAAAATATGGCACGGCAGTAGAAGTACAATTTGCACACAATGTAATAAAGAAGAAAAGAGAGAATCAATTAAATTTGGCAGAAAGACAGATGTGATGAAGCTACTGGTTAAAAAATGGCCCCATTATTTTCATTTTTTATCTTAAAAGTGGAAGATTTCTAGGTGAGGATATTACACTGGAGATTTAGAAAAGTCATGTAAGCTTTGGATAAAAGGAAATTTGATAAAGAAATGAAGGAAGAAGATGCAGAAGAAAAATTGTTTCTGAACATTAATGCTATGTCCTAGAGGGTAGTACATAGCAGGACATGCAGCAGCAAGCACTGTAATAAAATCTCTAAATGCAAAAAGTAATCAAAGCTTAAGGAGCTAAAGCACTCACAAACACAGGGGTACATAAGAGTAAATGAAGTTAAAAGACTGTAACAATGATGAAAGAAAAGAGAATAGGCTGAAATTGTATTTGAAATGGTTTTAGAATATGTATAAGAAAAGAAAAGAGGTTTACAAGGGCTGGAAGGAGTATTGTAGTAGGGAAAAAAGATACAGAACACAACTTTTTTTTTTTTTTTTTTTTTTTTTTTTTGCCAGGGGATGACACTAAAAGAAAATAAAATTGTATAAAAAAAATGCCAGAGAGGTATCAAAGGGAATCAGTTTCATATAAAAGAGGATCAAGAAATAACAGTACCTGAAGATTGACACAGCTTTGGAGTGAGCTGAGAGCTGTCCCAGAATTCCAAATAAAATGGCACTGGGTCAGGTAAGACTCTCAGAGAGCTGCACAGATGAAACTACTTGAGGAAATAATTATAAGGACCCCAACATCAATATTCTAGGAGAAAAATTCACTCCTGTATGGAGGATCTTTGCAAGTCCCTGGCAGTATTTAAGATTTCAGGCTTAGTAATTAGAGTTCCCCAAGTCTCATAATAGAACTCAGAAGATCTGATAAATACTATGAACAGCCAGGAGATAAAATTTGCAGAGATGACACAATTTCTTAAGATGTACAAGGTGACAGGACATATCCTGGAAGTGTGATTACTCAAAGCTGAATGAAGGCACATCACGCAACACAAAGTGAAATGACACGGAAAGAATTATTTAAGCATCTTCTATTCATTGCTAAGTTGTAAATGAACTTCTTACAATAAAGAGCAAAAAAAGAATCTCATTAATTTGGGACTCTTCAATGGAACCTTATTAAAAGGAAGAGAGAACGATTCTACAATTTCTCTAAATTGCTGCACATTGGGAGAGACAAGAGCTGTAAAGACATGTGGTGCATGTGTGTGCATGTGTTTGTGATTATTGCCAGTCTCCCTCACAAAATTAGTTTGTAATGAGATTAATAATACATGGTCAGATGCACTTTGTATCCAGCTGAATGCTATAAAGCATGGAAAATGGGAAGAGGAGAAGGTGATGGAGTAAAACAAAAAATCTGTGCGGATAAACCATCTCACTGATTTCTTATTCTTCATTCTCTGAACATTGCAAATAGCCTTGAGAATTCCTCAGGTGTGAGGAACTAAATCAAAAGCGCCACAAAAAGCAGAGAGAACAGTAAATTGTGACAACTCCTAGAGCTGCACCAAATCTGTAATTACACAACAAACCTTGCCATCAAAAACATATTAGAAGGCAAAGTGCTTGGGAGCCAAAAATTCTGTCGTGGGGAGGGTATTCAGTATTCCAAAAACATGATTACCCAAAGGCAGCTTAGGTACAAACTTCTGTGCCCTCCCAGCTCCCCAGTGGGGCCCTGGGAAGACACAGCCAAGTTCTTTGTTAAAGCTGAGCAAAGCCTTGCACACAAACAGCGCCCCTTGGTGTTGATCATGAAATCTAAGGGAGGAGAGCAGGCAGAGACACCATAATATTGAAATTGTTTTGTATTCAAAATGAAAAACGGATGGGGAAAAGCTCTGTATGCTCATTACAGCAATGGCTCCTTGGCTGGTGTTCCTGCTAGAAAAGCACTTGTCCCCTTCTGTGGGGTGTGAGGGCACTGCCAGAGGAAACTCATGCCTCTGATATTTAATTTACTGCATGACAGAATGCTTTGGAAAACAAAATGAAACCTTTGCTTCTCTAAATAATCCTCCCTCCCCCACTGCAGTCATTGTCTTTGTAATATTTTATGGCTTGTCATATAATACTCTGGGATATTGTCCTACAGAGGATGTGACTGCACTGCTGAAATGAAATACCTGTGTGGTGTTCCCTGCCCGTGGAACCACTGGAGCAGTGGTTGATGAGGCTTTGTGCATTTCTTAATATTTTATTTTGAATTTTTTTCCATTTTTGTAATAAAGAATGAAAAAAAAAAAAAGAAGCAAAGAAGAAAACAAGCTTCACATTGATTTAGGACTTCAGGGAGAAGAATAAAGCTATTCTATCTATTTTATAAATGCAAATATGCTTATAACATTGATCTCAACAGTGTAAATCAATAATACCCAGAGCTTCCCTGTCCCCCACAGATTGTCTGCAAATTATAAATGGTGGTTACAAAAGTATAATCACGATGAAATATTATCAAATCTCATATTCTACTCATGCTGTAATTCAAAAAAGGAGCAGATATCTTGGAATTTAGAGTTTTGATGTTTTAATGAGTGCACTATGTTTTTTCTAGTGAAGCACAACCAATTAAATTGAGCATCCAATCTTTTGCTGAAGGAACAGTCTGCAGCTTCCAAATGACTGCAATTCTCTCTTTTCCCATTATAGGAAAATATTTTTATCCTGTCACCAAGCTCAGTGCACTCAGAAGCATGAAGCAGCTGACAGATAACATAAGTAGTATTCAATATAATCAGATTGGGCTGTGCATCTGACACAAGGAGCCATTGGGAGACCCAAGGAAACACTAGAACATATCTTGGAATTCCATCTTTTATTGTGGGATAAAAAAACAGTGTTTCTCACCTTTTCCAGAACTTCAGTCCTGATCAAAATTAGCCTTTTGGAAGTGTTTCCAGATCCCTGTGTTTGTTGAAAACCTTGCGTACTAAATATTTTAGAAATATAAAGGTCCCTAGAGAACATCACTGCTAGAAAATCTGACACACGGGATGTCAGATACTTCCAGGCTTAGAAGAGCTTAGCTAAGGATCTTGAGCATCTAAACTTTGGACTGTATTGAATTTAGACCTGATTTATCTGGTCACCTACAAAAAGACTGGAAGACCAAGAATCCACACCTCTCCAAGCTTGATCCACTTCTCCTATCCACCTTCCTCAGATTCTGGAGAAAGGGAAAGATGAGGGTCACATTTCTGCTTTTTGCTCTTTGGGGAACTCCATGTCTGGATCCAGCACTGGGCCAGCAAAACATCCAGATCATTAAAATAGAATCATAGAATGACTTGAGTTGGAAGGGATCTTAAAGATCATATTTCATGGGCAGGGACACCTTCCACTGTCCCAGGCTTCTCCAAGCCCCAATGTCCAGCCTGGCCTTGGACACTGCCAGGGATCCAGGGGCAGCCCCAGCTGCTCTGGGCACCCTGTGCCAGGGCCTGCCCACCCTCCCAGGGAACAATTTCTTCCTAATATCCAATCAAACCCTACTCTCTGTCAGTGGGAAATATTACAAAGACCACTGTAAATAAAATGTCTCTTAGTGAGAATCATAATTAGTTAATTAATGTGTTCATAGCAGACCACAAGCAGTAAATCTTGCCTCCATATTCATAGGTAATAATGCTGAAAGCGTTGAGCACTTATTTTTCCTCTGTTAAAAGCTCAGGTTTAGTCTCTCCCATTTAAAATAAGAGTAGCTTGAAATCTTCTTTGTGTTGTAGAGAATGGAGGTATGGGAAGGTTATTACAGTGCTGATAAATAAGACAAGTAATTTTACCACTTGTTTAACAGCGTTTGAACATTATCACCTTCTTCTCTGTCTGCTTTACAGTTAAGCCACATACAAGCTTCAGGTTAAGAGGTATACTTTTTTTTTTCCAGAAGGACAACTAGCCAGTTGTTTTCTGACTTCTGAAACCACACAGAAGGAAGTTTTGGAAGATGTTGAAGGCAGACACGAGCCTGAGGACAGACTCCATCAATAACTCAGGAAACAGATGTTACAGTGTTTGTTTAGGCTTTCCGAACTAGTCTGATTTTTATTTTTTTACTTTAGTTTGAGAACTTCTTTTCCATGTTCATGTGTTTATTTTTGTTGAACAGTTTCACATTTCTGCTAGGGAAAAAGAAAACAAACCACAAGATCACACCTGAAACACTTGTGTGTTTGTTTTGCTGAGCCCAGAGGTGACACACCACCAGAGGTCTTTGCACATCTATTGCAATATTTGGAGTTGCTGGTGCTTTTTAATGAAGCTGTTCTCCCAGTAAGCCCCTGGGAAGGGAAATGCTATTATAGCAGTTTATTATAGCTGAGGCACACAGGAGGACAGTGTAGAGCAGAACAGGGACTTGAAATCGCCTTTCAAATTACGGGGCTTGAACTTCTGTCTGAGGTACTTCCCAATCCTTTCTCTTCCTCTGCCCTCTTCCCACAGCCAGCTGCCCAGCACCACAGGCTCTGCTCCCTCATGTTCTCCATCTCATTTCCCTCTGGGCGTGAGACCACTAAATCATTTAAATCATCTGGGACTTCTCAGAGAGTTAAATGGAAGAAGGCACATTCTGAGTACAACCACTCCTGACACACCAGCCTGCCAGACACTCAGCCTCTTAGAGGGGACATGAGAAGTGGGATGGAAAGAAAAACCCCTGAAATTCCAGAAATGGATTTCAGAAGCGTCACAGAGATGGTTTTCCACACTTTTTGGATTCTTCACAGAGCTAAAAAAAGGATTCCTGGGAATATGGTGGATGTTTTCAGCTATGTTTTCACCTGATTCACTATGGCAGCTGGGGAAATTTTTTCAGTGTAAAGGCCCTTACTAATGTTCTAA
Source organism: Corvus cornix cornix (assembly GCF_000738735.6). Classification (NCBI taxonomy): domain Eukaryota; kingdom Metazoa; phylum Chordata; class Aves; order Passeriformes; family Corvidae; genus Corvus; species Corvus cornix. The sequence continues at coordinate 17,116,484 of NC_046341.1, read as the reverse complement.
GCTTGGGTAAGCTAATATGGTACTATGTGATCAATATAGTATTAAGTTATATTATACATCATATGTATTGTATGACACTAGAGAAACACATATACCAACATAGAGAAACACATATACCAACATAAAAGTAGAAGAGGATCTCAGCCACTAAAGTTGTGGGTACAGCTTGCACTTTATCTCTGAGGAAAAGAATAGCTTCTTTCTTAAAGCATGCATAAGAACATGGTGGGATTCTTGGGATGTCCTGTGCAGGGACAGGAGCTGGACTCGGGTGATGGGTTCCCTCCAACTTGGAATATTATGTGATTTATTTGCAAGCTGACTCTGTGTAATTCTCCATCAAACTCCGTTCTTGCATCATAAGGCCTCTGAAAACTTCCCTTGTGCTTTATATGAAGAGCCAATAATTGGCCTTATTTAGTTTAGATGAAATAAATAATTTCACAGCCACTTCTCATATAATAAGGTTGGCCACAGCCTGTTTTTTTCTCCCCAGCTTGTATATTTTTGTTTGGAGTGAACATAAAAGAGCATTTTCTTGCATGCTGAGTGTTCATTAAAACCACTTCCAAATCTTTGCAGCCATTAGGGTCCTCACTATGTTCTGATCTTCCTGTCATATTGATTTAACCATAAAAACAATCCTTTCTTCTAATGATAATAGTAAAGTTATTAACTGAAAGTTATGAAGGACAGCTCTTCATCTAAAGACCTCAACTACTTGAAAAGGTTTCATAAAAGGAGTAAAATAACCAATCAAAAACCAGAAGACCTCTAAAGAAACAAGAGTAAGTGACTATGAAAATCACGTTCTTTCTCCCAGAAACCCATTTCAAACTGGGCATTACCTACCTGGGAATTCCTTATTTGTTCCTCATGGTGGTATGCACCTGCTCCTTGAGCTTGGACAGCCCTGACAGTGGCATTAATAATGAATATAAACACCTTGTAAGTAAATGGAGAACTCCAGAGCTCTGGTGTCTCCAAAGAGGCACTATTAGAAGCAGGTAAGAACAAAACTAAACAGGAACAGCATTTCCAAGTTTCCACTTGGAAGTTGCTTCCAGTTTCTTCAGTTCCTCTTCCACTGAAGCCTAAGAAATATTTCCTTTGTAAAATTATAATTTGATATTCTTTTGGGTTAGGAGTCTGAGCAAAATTACTGGTGGACTTTCCAGTACTCAGACTGCTTGAGGATGTCTTCCTCTGGCTGAGCTGACACACTGCTCACTGTAGTCGATGTTGCCTTGCTGCTCAAAGGATATGAACATGGTAAAGTAATAGAAAAAGAAAAAAAATATTATTTCTAATGATCAGACAAACTGATAAAAGTTCTCTGTTCCTACCTCACCTCTGCTCTGATTGGGTACTGCTGATTACTTCTCAGAGAAAGAGTTAAGAACAATTATGACAAAATTACGGAAGTCATAACTTTAATGTCAAGACAGAAATATTGTGGTGCAGACCACTGTAATAAATGTTAAATTGTTGTCAAGAAAGAGCTAGATAAATTATATAATCCATTCTCCACATCTTACTGAGCATACAGAGCTGTAACTATTCTTCTATTAGATTCTGCCTAGGCTGACAAATTGTATGCTAATGGATAAAATCTTAATCACAGAAATAAGGGCATGAAAATCATTCAGTTTAGCTGAGATGCTTCAAAATTTTCAGTTACTCTTTCACTTGTCTTAACTCATATTGGTAGTTCAGTCACACACCTCATCATCCCCTGAAAACTCAACAACCTCAGCAACTCCTCTGTAAAATTTTCCTTTTAACTCCAGTTTACTGTTGATGCCTCTCTGAAGAATTTTGTTACTGTACATTAAGGCCATCCTATAAAAACACAATTTATTTTACTACATTATAAAAGAATGCCAGTTATCCTGACACATCTGTGTTATCTGTGGGGTCCTGTGGGAAATAGTGGTGCAATAGCAGGGAATATGTTGCAATTTGTTTGGAAGCATTTTTACAATCACCAGGTGAGCGAGTAATTGCTCACATGAAAATGGGGATCTCAGTGCCTTATCTCAAAGATGGGGATGGCTCTGTGTGCACAGAGCACCAGCAACTGCTTTTGAATTTCTGTGGCCAATCTAGCTGGATAAAGAAAAGGAAAATAAAAGAAATAAGTCATGGAAATGGAGGTTCCTATTAGAAGTAAGCTGGGGAGTTTTCACCAGGACAGGACACTGTGAGCAGCTGAATCCAAGCAGTTCAGTTCTGTTATCTGATGTTGACCACGGCTCTGTGCATGGGGGAGGCTGAAGCTATTTAAGCCCAGCCTTGCTCAGCCAGACTCTGCTGTAGCATGGCTACACCAACTGCAGAGCTGGGACATCTCCAGTTTAACAGGATTCCTCAGAGTCATAACCTGAATTACCATAATCTTCTGACAAAGGCTGGGATTTAATGAGAGCGATTGAGGCAAGCCAAGTATCCCCTAATGAGGGAAGGCAAGAGCGCAGGAAACCGAGGAGTTTTTCCTGTTGAAAGCAAGATATCATTCCTGACTCAGGAAGAAGTGGGGAGTACATTACCGGCAAATACTTTTAGACTTTGAGGAGCTTTCTCTCCCTCCTGCTGATCTGCCTAGTGGGTTTTGCTCTCTCAGTCTCACTCTCTGAACTGCACAGTTCTTATGGCTCCCAGCTAGGAAGCAGGAGAAGGACTTACTCCTTTCTTACCTGCTAACATTACATGCACACAGACTATTAGTGCTTAGCTTCAAGAGGGAGCATGCTCTGCCAAAGGTATTATTGCCTCACCTCACAGGCATGGAGGATCACAGCTTTCTTGTAAGACTGCCTGAATTTTCTTGGGAAAATAATCTAATGTAAAGCTAAAACTAAAAAAAAAAAAAGAAAAAAAAATTAACAAAATTGGCTTTGTGCTAAAGCATTTGGAAAAATAAAATAATTTTTATATTCTTTCTCCTCTGAAGCAAAATACTTTCAAAAATAAAAGTTCAACAGCTCAGACATCCCTCTGAGAAAGCGGATCTGTTGGAAAATGTCAATTATCTCTAGGTGGAATTAAAGGAGTTTAGTTCACTCTGTCTCCCCCACATACATTGACAACGCTCTAAAAAACAACTTACAATGTTATCTCCTGGCCACACACTATTTTTAATGGCTCTTTTTTTAGTTGGTTGATTTTATTTCTTGTTTTAGGCAATTTTCAGGAAATCTTAAGCTTTCCTCCCATTTCCTAGTTGTAATTATTCTGCATACACTTGTGATATATCAAGAACTCCATTTCCACAGCCCTGTGTTCATAATGATGTGTTGTTCACAACTGGTGATCACCCTAAGGTTTGTAATGCTATAAATAGAAGTTGAGAAGCAAGGCACATCCCTATTGTTACAATGTGCTGAACAAACAAAAGGCAATGCTTTGTATTCAGTAAATGGACTATTATCTTGTCCTTCAGTACTCAGATGCTTTCCCTTAGTAAAAAAATTTAATAGATAATTTTACAGCTGAATAACATTTGACCTTGGAACTGCTCATTGAAATCAATGAGGCAAGCTGATTTTTATGCAGCATGTATGCACTAAAAAGGCACTTTAAGCAATTCCAAACATGAGACAGCATAGCAGGAAACACTGAGAGTTCCTTGAAACATGAAAGAGCTTGTGTGCTCTACAAGCCTTGTAGTTACTTCTTTGTACACTTCTAAACAAGTGTTATGTGTTTAATCATAGCGGGACTCATAAAAAATGTCCACGATTGCTGCATGTACAAGGAGATGTAGTGATCCTAAGAGTTTCATCACAGCAGACTATTTCTAGCAGTTTGGGTGTTTTTTTAATTGAAAAGTCTCTCCAAGGACTATCAGCATGGGGTTTTTTTCCAAGACAACAAGTACTGCTAAATGGACTTGTTTTCATAAGAGCTCAGCTGAAGCCTGCTATGATAGGCTCGTATTATTAATATTAAATCTCTACATTTTGAGCTTGGAAATCCAAACCCTTACCATACTATTAATGTGTCAGCATATCTTTTAAACATCATGGTTTTTATTTGTAGGTTAATTCTTCTTTGTCACTTGAAGCCACTCTTCACCAGAAAGCAAAATCATTGATCCAGCTATTGAACTTGTAGTAATTCAGATGATTTCCTATTCCTGGAATAAACCCCCACATAAACAGTGTATTTAACAGATTCATAATTTCTGGACACCCTAATCTTCAGAGTGACTCTGGTCAGACCTGAATTAATGGCTCATGAAGGTATAAAAGCCAGTGTGAAATGAGATTCAAACCTATATGTGGGTTTGAAATCAAAAAGGAAATTTGGATCTGGGAAAAACCAAATAATTGGTTCTACTCAACTGGTCACCCTCCTTGCCAGACACATTTAGTGTAACAAACTTCAGCAACATTTAGCCCAGAGAAATCAAACCCACCCTTAATCCCTGCTGCCTGAGGTCTGCTGGAAGACCACTAAAGGTCCCATTCCAGTTTTGAAACACCAAGTCCTATAACATGGATCAATTACCCCCTACATGATACAAATTACAAATTAATTTTTTGCTGATTATTATACACTTAATTCATTTTCGAGAACAACTCGCTGGAGCATAAATGTCAATTTCATTATTATTTTTTTAAAACTAGGATTCAATTTTGCATTTCTATCATATTCAAAAAAATAATTTTCAATGTAACACAGTGGGATATTCATATGTGCTCAGAAGCTAATGAGGTATGGGAAATAGATATGCTATCATAAAAGGAAAATTACTAAATGAGAAAAAAAGATTTTAAAAAGGATCTCTTCGAGTGAAAAAGAACAATTTCATCACCAAATGGGACTGCTTCTTCACTGTATCTCTGGTTTTTGTCATCCCATGCGGCCTGTTCATTTATGTAACTATTTTGGAACATTCTCCTGCTTTCACTGATTGAAAGAATCCTGTTCATTAAACATCTTTCTAAAGTGTTTAAAAAAAAAAAAAGCCAAGGTAAAGAATTGTATAAAGACCCTTTAAAAAATAAAACTGTGCCCATTCTCTTTTGGTAATTCTGTTTTGACTATAGCACGTAAGTGCTTCTCTAGACCAGCAACACAGTGAGGGGAGCACACAGCTGTGCTGCTCAGGAACACTCCCTGGTTACTGCTCAGTGAGCTGAGAATTCTCCTTCTCCTCCTGTGGCCTGAGTGCCCCTTTTCCCTTCAGACAGACTGGTTTCTCAGTGCTTTTCCAGCTCCTCACCATATTCCAGTTCTAATGAAATCTCTGTTTGGCTTAGATTTGCCTGCTTGCAAAATAAATTCTGGCAATTGCACAAAGATCAGATCATTTGTGTGAGCCGATCCAAAGGCTCGGATGTTCCAGGTGAACATGAGCCCTGGTGTTATGACAATACCTGATGAAAGTCTGAACTCCAATTTAAGGTGTGACCCTCCAACCAACTGGCAACAGTTGTTGGAAAAGTACTGTTACAGCTGAATTAAAGATTCTCTTTAATTAAGAGCTACATGTTCAGAGAAAGTTAGTGAAAGATGTCTCCAAGCAGAGTAAGAAAAATACATATTCATATTCTGATAAGGTAATCAAGATGTTGATGTTAATATTAGAGCAATAACTTTAATTGTATTTCAGCAAACGAATGGCAATTAGAAAACAAATTATCTCAGAGAAGCATGTCTGCTGCACAGCTTAGCCCCTAAGGCAAGCCAAAAGCTAAACCTTTTTCTTGAATTTTAATGCAGGAGATAAATAGACACACCTCTGGAATTATTCTAAACAGAAATACCATAAACAGTTTAAAGTTACTCTGAGACACAAAAGTAAAAAATTCCTTTCCTCTTGAAGTGGGGTCTTTGTTGCCACAAGAAACATTAGCATGCAAGAGTAAAATACTACTCTTTAAAGATGGGGAAGTGTAACAGATGTTGGCCATGTTAATTAAAGAGCATTTGTGGTTTAACTGTCCTGGTTTAACCTCCCCAGCACCAGAGTCCCTGCTGCCACATTCACTTCCCCCATGCTGGCATGGGGAAGAGAGGCAGGAGAGTCAAAGTGAGAAAACTCGTGGGTTGAGATAAAGACAGTTTAATAGTAAAACAAAATCTGTGCACACAGGCACAGCAAAACAAGGAATTCATTCCCTGCTTCCCTCGGGCAGGCAGGTGTTCAGCTCCTCCAGGAGAGCAGGGCCACATCCCATGGAACGGTTCCTCAGGAAAACAAACACGTTCACTCCACACATCACCCCCTTCCCTCTTTTTCCAGCCCATTTTATATGCTGAGCATGATGTCACATGGTCTGGAATGTCACCTGGGTCATTTGGGGTCCCCTGTCCTGGCTGTACCTACTCCTGACTCCTCGTGCCCCCTCAGCCCGCTTGCTGGTGGGATGAGGAACGGAGAAGTCCTTGGCTCTGTGTAAGCCCTGCCCAGCAACAGCCAACACATCCCTGTGCTACCAACATTCTGATCCTGAGCCCAAATCACAGCTCTGTAACAGCTACCATGAAGAAAATTAACTTGATCTCAGCCAAACCCAGCACAGAAGAGTAAATGATTTCCATTAGGGTAAGATTTAGAGCATAAATGCAATGTGAATGATCCAAGGTGAATTTTTGTACTACCTCTCAGTGCTGTGCTGTTTCACAGTGACAAACCACAGCTACAGCCACGTTGCTTTCTGACAGAAATAAACACTCACTCTGCTTTGTACCTGACCATATTTGCTTTCCTTGAATCCTGTCTCACCTGGAAAGGCCGTGGCCAGCCAGAGTGTGACTCGGTGTGCCAAGAGCTAGACTGGATTTTCACCAGTGCAATTGAGAACAAAAATCTGGTGTTAACATTTCCATATGCAAAGTCATCTTCTGTGATAAAAATGCCTCATTCCAACAAAAATATACTCATGTTTCAAGCCATCAGTGTTTTTCCTTCTCCACAGTCCACTCCCCCGGGACAACATGCCCCATCTGTCAGGGTGAAAGTCTGTTCTTACGATCCATTCACCTCAGTGCTGTAGACTTTCTGGTCTGTATGATTTGGCATTGGCTGTATTTTGCTAAAACAGTGGTAGCACAAAATGCTCAGGCATTACTCAGCCCTCTGTGGTTTGAGTCATACTATTTAGAAAATTTATAAAATCTTTGTATCAAGCCTGAGTGGTTTTAATGATGTTGCAACTGAACCCACCAAGACTGCAACAGAACATTACGATTTTCAACCATCACATTACATGTAAATGGTGAAAAGCTGGCCTGCAAGTGAGATCTTGATCCTTAAAATTCTCCTTCTCAGAAAGGAAATCAGGGACAATTTCTCATTGTACCTGCAATGCAACAGTCCATCTTGGTTCTACAAAGCAATTAAGTACCTCATTAACTTTAAGCACCTGCTTAATTCCCATGGCTTTGAAACCAGTGGGAGTTAACTGCTTGCTCCTGAATTTGTGCAGGAAAAACATGCTTGTCAAAACTTGGGGAAAAAAAACCCAACTGGATTATGTCTGTTAAACTTCTTACAGTCTGGTTTAATAAACTTTATGGTACTTGAAATTCATCTTGATTACATAAATAATCAGACTGGGGCCCAAATGCATGATGATATTTCGGCAGTCTTGTCACACAGTGCATCAGACATTACATGGTCACAACAGTCTATTCAGAACTTGGAATTATACTGATCCAGACTCATTTGATGGCTACTGGGAAAGCAGGTAAAAAAGATCTAGAGGAAAAAAAGCAATAGGAGTCCTCTTGATGGAGTCTTTTAGGAGACTGAACAAAATACTTTTAATGAATGTGATGTTCCTTCTTTTTAGCTTGACTTTTACTCTGAGGACTCCAAGATTTGCATGAAAAACATGAGGCTTTTGTCAAGATTGTCAAGCTGGAGGTGGCCAGGTGTTTTACAGCATTTTAAACACACTCACATAGGACGTGTCAAAGTGTCTGTGGTCTCACTGAAGGAACAGCTGACGAAATACAGATTGAGGCTTCAAAGGTGTAGCAGAGACTCTTCCAAAGTGTGCCAGGTGAATCATGTGCTGCAATTTGTAGAAAATTAGACATCCAGTGCCAGCTCTCCAGGAAATATTTCCAGAGGAATAGCTAAGGAGCAGCTCACTAAACTACCCACATCCACCTTTACAGTAACAAATATATCGAAGGGTTTCACTCTACATTGTGAGCTTCATTGTGATGCACCTATATATACATATATATGTATCTCAATAAATAAAAGATGTCCTCTGGACTGCTGAACACTTCAAAGTACATATCTGAAAGTTTTCTCCCCTCTACTCTGAAATAAAACACATTTTTTTATTGTCTTGGTTATCCAAACATCTTTTTTTGCACAACACATTGATCATAGCGCTTTTCTCATAGAAGCTATTTACCTTCACAGATGGTTAGAGGCTTTCTTAGAAACCTTTCTTCTGAACAAGGAGGTAAAACCCCAAATCTCAGACACGCCCCTTTCAGCTGGTGATATCAGGGGTGCAGTATGTGGCAGACAACTTGTTTGCTTCACAGAAATCACACAAACTACAGTGTCTCACCCACACCACTAAGTCCTTTTCTGCTAGCCAGGAATTCAGCCTTGGGAATAAAACATTGAAAATTTGGCTTATTGTTAATTTTTGGTAGCATTATCATTTAAATTAATCAATGGTGGATCAATAAGCAAAAGTGAGATATTTTCATGTCATGTACCATTTGCAAAAGTTGGGGTTTTTTTAACTGTTTTTTGTTTAGCTTTCTAAATGTAAATTAACTTTTCCAGTAACCTTTTCAAGCAGTACACTCTCTTAAAATGTATTGTGAACACCACTTCTCAAATATGCCTGCTTTGCCTTAACAACAAAAGACAGTGAAAAGCTGCTGAGGAGAATCCAAAGGGCCATTGGATTAAAATTCATGAAGGGCAGTTTCTCCCTTCAGTGCCAGAAGTAATTGCATACACACTGAACATTAGAGCAGTTCCAGAAGTTGCAAACACATTATAGGCAGAAATTCAAATGTGTTGCAAACCTTCTCATCTGCTAATGTCTTTCTGCATCTTATCCACTGATTTCCAGCCTTAAAACTGTGATTGAAGTGGTTGGTCACGTGATTTAGGTAACAGTCTAAATCAGGAAAACTTAATTATTTCCAGTGTTGGAGATGCTGTAAGAAATATGTCTGATAAAAATAGTGCTCCTACTGATGTCATGTGGGAATGCATCTGCTGGGAAAAGGTCCTGTAGTGACTCCTAAGCCACAAGCTGAATATGAAAATGTATTAAATACACACAAAATTCACATTTTTCTATCTATCTTCATAGTTTTTTTGGCTGTTTAAGGCAAACTACTTTTACTGAGCACACACACCAGCTTCTATTTAGACTCTTGGCACAAAAGCTTCTTAGATTTACACCACAGTGTGTTAAAATTCACAGGGAAGCTTCAGTGTAGAGCACACTCCACCTTTTCCTTACTTTTAAAAATGTTTTGAAAACAAATCCATCACATTTAGCATTTGTACATGGTACTCAGCCGACAGGCTTAAATGTTACTGAGTGACAGAACTGGTACGAGCCCGACTGCAGCCCTGCCTGTTGCAGCAATTTGAAAGTCAAGGGGACCCTTTCTAGTCTGGAAGGAAATGAGAGTCTTCCCCTAAAAGAGAGAAGCCAATTTCTTTTGCCGGGGTTTTAAAACAAGGGTAACAGCACAGCTCAAACACCATGAGTCTACATTCAGTATAAGGACTATATACGACACAACTGATCCGTGCAGTCTGTGTATGCACACCTGCACTTGCTTAAATTAACACAGAAACCCTACTCACACAGAAATATAAATGCAGAGTTTGTAACTTCCAGGTAGAAGCCCTCCTACTTTTTCTGAGAAGGAAAGGTGGCAACTGACACTGGTTTCACACTGGTATTTCACAGTGGAAGAGAAGGAACCTCTAGCCTACCTACATGAATTAGGTGCTATTCTTAACTTTAATGAAATTAAATAATCTTTGAGGAATTTATTACAAAGAGAACAAAAGAGAGGGAGAAAGACAAATGAGGAACTGGAATTCAACACCATTTTATTCCACATACCATTGTGTCCTTTGCCCTCATAATATCTAACAGTAAAATGCTTTCTAAAAGCAAAAATGAAATATTTTATTCAAAATTTATCAATTAATCATATTTTTTACAGAGTGATTATTTAATTTTAGTCATCAATGGGAATGTTGAGCTCCTTAATATCAGACTGAAGCTATGTAAGAAAAGAGCATTAATTAGTTTCATTCCAAAATGCAGGTGGAAAAGGCACTTAAATGATCTAACATAGGCAGGTGTAGGCCCTGATCTCATGTGAAAGATCATTACTGTCTTTCTTTTGCATGACTTAGTAAAAATCCAGCTGTTCTCGAAGTCACTTTGTGACCTACAGGAAATAAGGTGGCTTCCCTCCATTTCCCAGTGTTCAGTGCCAACAGCACAAGGTTGCTTTCAGAGCTGCCACGCTTTGACACCCATGTTGACAGGTTTATCCCATAACAAAGATTTAATGGGAGTGGAAATGGAATGCAAATCTTGACCCTGCGGGGACTGGTCCCCAATGAACGTGATGTTCCTTCCTGCACAATCCTGCATAACCCTAATTTGCAACAACACCTTGTACGCTTGTTCTGCAGAGAAGCCAGATAATCTCAGGCACCCTTTCTTGTTATTTTCTTCCCATTTATTACATGTTAATTCTGCAACGTTTTCAGTGGCAAAGCCCCCTTGGTTCCCTGGGAAGGCTGGGATGAGAAATAGAGGTGTCTGTGGGGGTGGATGTCAGAGGAGAGAGATCACAGAATGACAGAAGATGCTGAGTTGGAAGGGACCCACAAGGACTATTGAGTCCAACACCTGTCCCTGCCCAGACACCCCAACAATCCCACCCTGGGCATCCCTGGCAGCGCTGCCCAAACGCTCCTGGAGCTCTGGCAGCCTCGGGTTGTGCCCATTCCCTGGGGAGCCTGGGCAGTGCCCAGCACCCTCTGGGGGAAGCAGAACCTTTCCCTGCTATCCAACCTAACTCTGCCCTGACACAACTTCAGGCCATTCCCTCAGATCCTGTCCCCAGTCACACGGAGGAGAGATCAGTGTCTGCCCCTCCTCTTCCCCTCATGAAGAAGCTGTAACTGATGAGTCTCAGTCCCAGCTGAACAGACCAAGTGCCCTCAGCTGCTCCCCATGTGGTTTCCCCTTGAGGCCCTTCACCATCCTCACAGCCTCCTTTGGACACTCTCTAATAGTTTAATATCTTGTTTTATATTGTGGTGACCAAAATACTCAAGGTGAAGCCGCCCCAGCCCAGAGCAAAGCAGGACAACCCCCTCCCAGGCCTGATGTCCCTCCTGGCTCCAGGGCACTGACGACTCCTGTGCTGGAGTGCACACGTATGTGTACATCACATGTGAAATAAAAGAGAGCTTTGACAGGATGCAGCACTGATTAATATTTGAGTGTGCAGAAAACTGCCAAAAGAACTTAAATGTACAACAGGAAAAATTATATGCTCCAGGGCCCAGGGACATGAGAAGGGCTTCCTCTGATTCCCATCTCTTCTATACCTGTTAGCAAAAACAAAGCAATGACACAGACCCATTACTAAAGGATACAATATTTTTAAATAATCATACAAAATCATCAGTAAATGTATCTGAAGCAGCTGAAGAGAGTCCTTGAGTCATACACAAACCCTGTGTTATTTTACTCAACAGTGCATCTGCACTGACAAAACTGGCCAATTAGTTATCATGAGACAGAAGTGCTTAGCACCTTCTCAGGCCACTTAAAAGCGAATGTAGTAACTCTGATGTACTATAATTAAGGAAGATAACACCACCAAAGGTTGAGATGTTGAGGGCAAAACACTGAGTCTTCTTAAAAGTGACTGAGTTTTACAACTCAGAAAATTCAGTTGTTTTAATAGGAAAAATTTTAATTACTTTTACCTCACAGAATGTTCTTACATTATACTCTCTGCATAAATGTCTCAGCAGCTAGAAGCAGAAATATTTTACACATTTCAAACTTCAATCAAGAATATGAAGATCAAAGAACAGGAAAAGCCATTCCCTGGACAGCACAGGAGCAAGCCAATTCCTGCAGTGCCTTTCCCATACCCCGTCCATGGAATGCAGCCACGCAGACAGATGTTGATGGTGACTGAATGCATTTATTCTAAAGAGTGACATCCCTCTTCTGCCAAGCACGAGATGTGTGACTGCATCTGTTCACTGCACTAAGGGAGCATGCAGGCATAGGACAGAAGAAAGGGCTGCCATAAAATGAAATGTTAATTAGTGCACAGAGTCCCATTTGAACCATCAGCAAGTCTGTATTTCACAAGGATCAGCCTATCACAGGTACCCCTGAAGGGGATGAAGGTGTGCACTTGGTGTTAACGAGGGAAAAGACACAGCAAAGATTAGGACTTAAGGCTGACCAGTATCTCTAGATCCTTAAATAGCTGATGACAGCAAACATCCACTATCCATGTCCACACATATTTATTCTCACATCTCCACACACACAGACACAGATACACATGCTCATTATTGTGTCTGCCGGTGTACAAACACCTCCTGCCTCCAAATCCTTCCCTTTATTTAAAACACCTGAGAAACAGAGTTCATATATTAAACTTTCTGCATTAGTTAAGTGCAGAAAGATCAAAGGAATATGAACTCAAACTGTGGTCCTGGAATGAATATATTCCCATGGCACAGTTCGTGGGAAGTATCAAGCTGATTTCCAGGAGTATCATTAAATAATACAATGCTTGTAGAGTTCACTCAGAGGTCTGAGATATACAAAACTAATTTATGAATATATTCCTCATTCTGAAGCTCAGGAGTTGACTTTACATTGTACTTTTGCCTTAATTTAGGTTTTAAGGGTCTTCAGGGCACCCAGAACAACTGCCAGTTGGAGTCCTTTAGTAAAGGAAAATAACAATTTGCATATTTGCACATTTATATGGTCAAATGTGTTTTTCCATGGATACACCTTCAAATGCTACTATACTATTATGAATGGATGTATTTAATGTATAGAAATAAATAAGTTTCCGGACTTCCCCTGACTAGTTTAGTTAGCAACTGTGAGTCCTTTCTGATGTAACCAATCCTGTCTTCTGTTCTCTTCTCATTACTGGGCCCTGTAGGCCCTGCTGAAGGTGAAAAAGAAATAGACAAAATCACAAAGATCTTTAAAAAATAATTTAAAATACTTGGAATTTATAATATTTAACTACCCCCCCCCCAAAAAAAAAAAAGCCACAAAATACTGTCCCTTAAAGTAAGACAGTGAAACATGTATATATTGATTAATATTGATTAACATCTTCTCATACTTTGGCTAAAGATGTTCTGCTCTTTCCCCAGTTTTTGGAATCTATCCATGTAACCATTCTAACTCTTCAAATGATGCAGCTCCCACAGATACAAGGATGGATGATTCTTGACCACATATTTTGAGGATCTAAAAAGGTATTCTGTAAAATGATGCATTTGCTTTGCTGTACATACAGCACAAGTAAAACACCTTATTTTTTGTTGTGTACACCTAGAAGCTATAAAGGCAACTTGGTCATTTGTGTGTTTCATGGATAGACAAAAATCACAAATCTGTGTTTTGAAGGCAATTTCCTGGCTGAGGTAATGCACAGCTGCTGGCAAAAGGTAACAAGTTTGACCACCCACTGAATTCACTGATGAACATGGCTCCAAGACACAATAAATTAGTAATAACCTCCATTATTATAACCCCAAAGTAAAAGTTTGCCAGAAGGGGATATGCAGTAAATGTAGCACTGTAAGTTTGTTCTGATAAATTGATGTTTTAATGGCAGCTTCTGTACATTTTGTCTTCATTGCATGAACTGCCAGTTACCTACAAACTCTTTGCTTCAGTATTTCATGGCTTTTATGCAAATATTTGATGTTAATAGCATCATATTTTTATTGGTTTGCTTTGTATAGTTTTGCTGAGTTGCATTGTGGAGTCATTAAAAATGAATAGCCAAAATAAAAATATTTCATATTGGAAACCATACTTAAAAATTAATGGTGTATTAGCAAAAGACTGTTTCCCACAATTTCACAAACACAGCAAAAACTTCATCAGGGGATGGTTAATCAGCTGAAGACAGCATTTGTCTGTGCCCTTCCTACATTTGGTAACAATCCCTGTAGTTTAAGCTATTGGGGGCTGCCCACACAGCCCAGACAGTGCAAAGGTGGCTTAAAACCCCCCTGTCCTCTACTGTGTGCTGGAGGCTCAGCCTGTCCTTCCCTTCCACTCACAGTGCTCAGGAGAATAGAAAATAACTTTCACCAAATCCCTGTGCTTTGGAAAAATTGCAGTTTTGGTTTGTCTGTGGATAACAACAGTTAGTCCACTAAAAAAATATTTGGGATATGCAAGAGAGAACAGAAGAATAATGGCTCTGGTTTCAAGAGAACCAAACAAAAACCAAACAGATTCCGCAAACTGGATTCACATGAGGCACAGAGCCATGGAATTCCTCACTGCTTCTCCTTTATGGATGGCTGCAAATCCATCAGTCTCCTACAACCAGAGAACCCAGTGTGGACTTCCTCCCTGATAAGAGTTATCCAGGGGATTCACTCTGTACTCTAACTGGTGTATATGGGGGAAAAAAGCAAAACCTTAATGTATTTCTAAGGGTGCAGTAATTCAACACACTGGAAAATAAAGAGTGAAGTAATAAAGAGCAGTGATTGTCCCACTGCTGATTTTACATTCTTAGTTGCTCACAGGTATTTCTAAGTCAGCACATGAAAGTTTTCATAGGGACAGAGAGAGGAAGGGAGAGGGAAAAAAAACAAGGATAAATAACCATGAGAAGAAATGGATATGCAGATATGGCAAAAGCAATTGGAGATGGCAGTCCCAGAGTTAGATTCCATAGAGAGTAGGAAAGATTTGTTCTCTCCTGAACCCCCTGCCACCACCATGCCTGTGGTTTTTATCCCCTTAAATTATATGGATCTCAGCAAAGGAATTGGCAGCAGAGACTCTTCTCACGGGTAGGTTTGGATCAGGGAAATTATGCACCCCCTTCTTTTCACAAGGGATCAGCCTCAATTCAACCTACTGCAGGATTCTCAGTGAGATTAGCATGTGATTAGGAAAGTTCAGCTATTCCATTTGGAAACAGCCCAATTTACATTCCCCAAACTTGCACAGAGTCCTGCTTTGCAGTCTCAAACCTTTCGCTGAGGTGGACTCTGCATCTGCAAGTCAGAAAGCCAGTGATTGATTACTGAGATCCTCTCAAGTACCCAGTGAACATCAAACAAAAGCGTGTGCCCTGTTGATATTGATTTAGAGCTGATGATCTCATTAGAAAGCCCTAATTCTCAACACTGCTTTGGTTTACACAATCTGTAATTTGTTTTAAAAAAGCTGATTGGCCAACTATTTCAGCCTCATGACTGTCTTCTCGTCTTATGAGACAGCTCCTTTAGTCTTTGAGCATTTAAAAGGTCATTAATCCAAATGCTAATGCAATCAATACTATATTAAATAAATTATGAAAACTAAATTAATATTGGGCAACCTGATGCACTGTACCATAAGATTTTAAAATGTGGTTATTGTCAGTGCATTTAAAATGATAAATTGAAACAGTTCACCTTTCAAAAAATTATCCCCAGGAAGCTTTTAAAATTATTTTCTCCACTATTTAAACCATGAAACAGTAAGGAATGTATTGTTTATTTTTTTGAGTTAGTTTTTATACTGATGCTATTTAAAAAAAAAGTATGTAAAATTGAATTTTAAACCTAAGTGGAAAACTGTAAGTTGAATGAATTTGGCCTTAGAAACAGAACATTTCTGTCTCATGTGCTGTGGGTGGAGGGTGATACCCTGTTAGCTGAAGCTGGGGGAGACCAGACCAGGCACATGCCTCTATTTCAGGCTCCAAAACCCCACAGGTTTGATACAAATGCATATTATTTTCTATTCTGAGAACATAAACCTCCTCTCAGTGGTCTTATCTAAGCTGGCCCAGGTAGCCTGCATATTCATGTGGAATCCTAGTGTTTCCATGCTCATAAACAGCCAGTGATTCTGTTGTTTGTGCATTTGTAAACAATCCTGGTCTCAAATCTGAGCAGCCAGTGTGCACCACTGTAATAATTTACATCTCACAGAGATGGTGGCATGAAACCAGCATTTGCTGAAAGTTTTAGAAAGACCATTCCCGTTTTGAAATGCATTTATTTAAAAGGTTTTCAAAGAAAAAAGCTAGTTGAGAAATCAATGTATATCCGCCCTCCAGCATCTATCCACCTCACATCCTGTGGATTTTAAACCTGAGGCATGAGAAAAAGTTTATTCAATTTTTTTTTTAAATCTTGGGTAATAAAAGCTGAGCTCTTGAAGCTACACTCTTAAAAGCTTTCTCCCTTTTATCATCGCTGGAAAATCCTGTATATCTGCAGTGCTTGTCTTTGCAGTCTCTGTGCTATTTACCTTCCCTCTCAGATTTTCTGGCTGTATCCATGTCGTTGTCTGGGTCGCTCCTTTCTGCACCTCCGTCTTGAATGTTAAAACAACTGATGTGGACTGCCAGGACACTGTGATTCCTTTTAAATGCCTCCAGTAGCTGATACTGATAATTTAAAGTCTTACTATTGAACAGTTGTTAAAAACAAATGCCTTTTTGGCACGGATATCTATCCTATTATCACTGACATTCATTTCCCAGGCGCTGGCTGGACCAGCCTTTTAAGCTTTTTGTGCTCACCTTCCAGGCCCATCATTAGCCTGGCTTTCTCCTGGTCTGCTGACAAATCTATGCACAGAAACTGCCAGCTGAAGGGTTCCACTGAAGTATTTGGGGGAAAAAAATCGAAAATCCAAAAACATGAAAGGGTCACAAATCTTAACTACAAGAAAAAATGAAGACTTGTATCCACAAAATGAAGACTTGTACTTTTGCTCCTGTAAAAATGAACAGAGTGTGCAGATTTCAGCATCTGGCTTTTCATCTATTGACTTCACATCAAACATCTATACTTGCACCAAAATATAGCTGTGAGCATATTATTTGGGAGAAAAGAAAGAGAACTGTGTCTGATAAAGGTGAAAATTCCCCACAGAAAATGATGTTGCACAGATTATTGCTATGTAAAGATGGCAATCCCAAAAAATCACAGTCAGCAATGTGACTGAAGTGAGTGACCTCTGCTCAGCCAAAAAAAGAGAACAAAATACAGATTGATGAGAAAATCTCTTGTCAGAGAAAAATAATATTTGCTCACAGAATCTGCACTTTTTGTACTATATCAATTTCCTTACAGTTGCTCTTTCCCTCATAATCATTAGTAAAATACCTTTTTAGCAGGTCAGAATCAAGGAAAAAAGGTCTGTGGAAGGAGTGGAGAAGATGTGCCAAGGTTGGTTTTGGTTTATAAACTAACAGAAACAGCCTAATGTAAGCTGTTCTAGATTAAAGAGGATTTAGCTGAAGAAAGAATATTTTAGTGGATCAAAGCTGGACTGCAGTGGATCAGCTTCTGACCAGCTGGCAGCTGACATGAAGAGTGTGGCCAGGACGAGTGAAGGTGAGTATTTATGGCTCAGCAATGGTTGCTTGTTCATTAAAGCTGGAAAAGATGTCCAAAGTCATCCACTTCACCCTTCACTTGGATGCCACCACGTCCACTAAACCGTACCACAGAGTGCCACATCCACTTGTTTTTTGAACTCCTCCAGGGATGCGGACTCGGCCACCTCCCTGGGCAGCATGTTCTAATATTTGACCACCCTGTCCATGAAGAAATTTTCCCTTATATCCACCCTGAGCCTCCCCTGGCCCAGCCTGAGGCCGTTCCCTCTCCTCCTGTCCCTGTTCCCTGCGAGCAGAGCCCGACCCCCCGGCTGCCCCCTCCTGTCAGGGACTTGTGCAGAGCCACAAGGTCCCCCCTGAGCCTCCTTTGCTCCAGCCTGAGCCCCTTTCCCAGCTCCCTCAGCCTCTCCTGGGGCTCCAGCCCCTTCCCAGCTCCCTTCCCTGCCCTGGACACGCTCCAGCCCCTCAGGGTCTCTCTGGCCATGAGGGCCCAGAACTGGACACGGCCCTCGAGGTCCCTCAGCAGTGCCAGCACAGGGGATGGGCACTGCCCTGGTCCTGCTGCCACCCCAGGGCTGGAACAGCTCAGGTGCCATTGGCCTCTTGCCCACCTGGGCACCCCTGGGCTCGTGTCCAGCCCCTGTCCCAGCACCCCCAGGCCTTTCCCACCAGCAGCTTTCCAGCCCCTCTGCCCCAGCCCGGAGCATTCATGGGGTTGGTGTGACCCCAGGGCAGGACCTGGCACTTGTCCCTGTTGTCCCTCACATCACTGTCCTCAGCCCATGGATCCAGACTGCCCAGATCCAGATACTGTCCCAGGTGTGTTGCCTTGTGGAGTAGGATTAGGAATTTTCTCAATTTAGAAAAGAAAGGAAGCAAAGGAATAACTGAACAGTACTGTGTTCTTTGCTCAGGATTGAAAGTGGTTCACTGTCAGTACACTGTGCCATAACAAGACTCCAAGAAAAGCAAGGTTCCTGCTCATGGCAAGGCTTCTGCTCGTGGCAAGGCTCCAGGAGTGGCACTGCAGGGGCTCAGCACACAGCTCCCAGCATGAAGTGATGGAACGGTTCCTGCTCCTGCTCTGAGGCAATATTCCCACAGCACTAACCCTTCCTGTTGGGAGTTTTCTCACCAAACTGATAAATTATGATAAACAGAGGGTTTTAGAGATAATTTTCCTTAATGGAAAATTCCAATAAAAAGCTAACCATACTTGGATACGAAAACATTTTATTTCACTTCATTTTCCTTTCTTTTTTCCCACTGATTTTTTATGTTCCCAAGTGTCTTGTTTCAAATATCTTGGGTATTTTGCAATGCTACCCACAAGGGGTGGTATAATGATGGTATAATGAGTACAGGGAGGAAGTAACTAAGTGATATGTAACAAAGTTGTGCTCATTTGTAGATTGAATCATAAAAAGACATTTTTAGAGGGATATTGCACTGAGCAGAGAGGACTGGAAATAACAATGCAGAGCTGAGTGGTAGTGGTGAAAATATTAAGAAATTACAAGGTGCAAGGATTTCCATTTGGAAGAGGTTAATGCCAGAGTATTGATAGTCCTACCCAAGCCAAATTTTGGGGTAAACAGCAAATGCAAATCACCACGGAAACATCCTCAGGTCACCCCAGAGCAAAGTCTGGGGCTGAGCTCCACCCTGATGCAGTGTGTGGTGTGTGATGCCAGCAGTCAGCTGGGCCAGGCTGCAGAGCAGGGAGAGGTTCTGCTTCCCCCAGAGGGTGCTGGGCACTGCCCAGGCTCCCCAGGGAATGGGCACGGCCCGAGGCTGCCAGAGCTCCAGGAGCATTTGGGCAGCGCTGCCAGGGATGCCCAGGGTGGGACTGGTGGGGTGTGTGTGCAGGGACAGGAGCTGGACTGGATGATCCTTGTGGGTTCTTTCCAGCTCAGGAAGTTTTATGATTCAAAGGCTGCTCAAGGTTGCAAAGGGGTGCCATTTGGTTCACTTCAGGAACAAAATATTCCATTTGTTTTACAAAGAAAGCATGGTCTTGCATCATATTTTTAGGTGGAATAATGTCAAATTACCAAGAAAATTATTTCTGAAGATTTTGATTATTATTTAAAAGCTTGGTCACTACCCAATTTTGAGTTTCCCCTAATTGCTGGAAGCCTTGAGTCATGAGGGCTTCAAACAGGTAATGTATTTGCAGCATTTCTTCAGCGGAGGCACCCAGACTGGGGGAAGCAGGTTCCTAATGCCAAGTGCCAGTGCAGGGCAGTCTTTCATCACGCATCTCTGCAGTCTTTCATCAGGCATCTCTTGCTGCACAGAATGCAACTTTCTCTGGGACAACAGAGCACTTGGTTGCAGTGATTCAGAAGTAAATTTGCCAACAATAGTCGAGATTGTTACAAGCGAGAGCATCCTCATGTTGCAAGATTCATGTGCTTCTTACTTCAGGCATAAACCACTTACATGTCAAAAATTAGGATTACCTTGATGTGAATTAAGTTATTTTTCTTTTTCCATTTACATTAAAGCTACCACAAGCTAATAGTGGATGTACTTTTATTTTTCTGCAAAGATGTTGTTGGTAAAGGATGAAACCCCTTCCCCAGAGTGCTTCCAACACAGGGCTTTTCCTGGCTAATCAGCACCAGAACAACAGAACAGTTGAAAGAATATTTTCAATTTGCTTTTCCATAAGAATCTACTGACATCTGAAAAGGTAAAAGGACCTTAACAATATCTAAGAGACCATAAACATCAAAGGAATGCACACAAAGCTTTGTTCTGTGTCCTTAAAAAGTTCCTGTTGTTCAGCTGGTTACTTGGATCAGCTGCCCTGTCTCACAAACAGGAGGAGCAGAGCAAAAGGAACATGTAAGAATGAGACAAGCTTCTCTCTGGTGGTAAGCAAACACCACACCAATCATCTATCCTCATCCACAACATGAGCAGCTCCTGCTTATCAAGGACAAAATTTGAGATAAAAACGTCCCAACCAACTTATTTTGATTTCTGATTTCAACCATGCAAAAACTTTTAGAAATATCACAAACCACATTAATTTTTAATATTGGTTTTTAAAATCATGGTTTAGCAAATAAATTTGCTAAATCTTTTAGAGTCCCTTTGTCATTCTGCAGAAGAAAGGGAATGTGATTTCTAACATTCTGACTTATTAATGCAATGTCTTGTGTATAAAAAGAGAGCAATGAGCCAGGATAACTGGAGAAATAATAACAGATGTCAGAATAGAGTGATATGAGCATTGCCTGGGAGTAGATTTTAAGAATGTCTTGCAATACTGGTTTTCAATTTGGTTTAATAAAGGCTTTTTCTTTTTTTTTTTTTTCCCCAGTGTTATTATATCATTATTTTAAGGAAAACACTATTTTAGTGAAACAGAAAGAACCTTGGATTCCTCCTTGGTCTCCTTTGGGTGTTCTCCGAGGAGTGCATCTCACACTTAGCCCATGTCAGGAACACGTTGTTCTGTCTGGTTGCAGCAGCCCCACAAATGTTTGAGGATGTATCTGCATCCTTTGCATCTCCACACAAACACAACAACTACAGAGAACGTGGCTCTAAGTGGTTTTTAACCCTGTTCATCAAATGCCAGTTTAACATCAAAGTTTCATGCTCCATTAATATCCTAACTGACAAATTTAAGAGACAGCCTTTGCTATGAGTTTGTCTTAAAAGCAATGCAAGGCAGGATTAACTTTGTCATTCTGCAGAAGAAAGGGAATGTGATTTCTAACATGCTCTTGGTGAGCTGGGGAGGAAAGCAAGCACACAGCACATTACAATGACTTGAATGACTTGACAGCTGTTAGCTAAACAATACAACATTAATTTTCAACATTTTTGCACATGGCTGGGTGAGAGATCCCTTAATCCCAGTTCCCATTCTACTTCTGCCTCATTGGTGCTGTCTGCTTTTGTATCACTTATTATAATCAGTTTCTGCTGTATACTCCCTTTCACCTTATTATTGTCGCAAAAGTAAGGTACGAGGTTAATTCAGACTCACTTCCCCGGGGTACATTAAGATGGATTTAAGTACTTTATTGAGACAGTCTGACTTCAAAAGCTGCTTTATCAGTTCCTACCAGAGAGAGAGACCCATCCATGACAGCAGTAAACTAACCATAAATTCTCATATTCTATATGCTGAGTGACTTTCAGAAGGAGAACTATTGATTTTGTCATTTATGAATGGATTTAGTCAAATTAGTCTTTTCATTGTGCACAATAAGACAGCATTGTTATTAGGAATTAGAGGATAAAACTGTGTGGAACAAATGAAACTGCCATTTTTGGGATCCTCAGCACAAATTCAATAAGCTTTAGTTATGCCACCCTGATCATTTTGTCCATGACCAGCTACTCTCCATACTTTGATTGTCTTCAAAGGAAAGGAAAAGTGGCCTCTGCCTTCAAGAGGCACTTTCAGAAGACTTAACCTTTCAAAGAGCTCTCATGTTTTTTCCTTTGAAAGAGCTAATAACTTGTTTGCTGAAACGGCAGGAGTATTTACAGGCACACTTGAAATCAGACAAAGATTACACAGGGAAATAAACAGAGAGACTGTCGCTGTCAACAATAAATTAAGTTTGAGCTAAAAACGTAAAATGTTTAGAGTGGAGGAGCAGACATCTACATTATACTACTCGAGCCTCTGAACTTTTCCAAACACAATGAGCACTGATGGGCCCTGGTTACCTTTCCCTGAAGAGCCACTCCAGATGGTTATTTGAGGATCTGGGCTGGATTGCTGGAAACAGCAAGGCTGATGCTTGTGTCCTGATCTTCCTCCCCTTTGTGTGGTGTCTGGCAGGAATACACCAGTTCACAAGTGTAGAGAGAGCAGAGTGTCTGATGGAAACCACTGGGGAGGAGGGGCTGTGTGCCAGCCTTGAGTAGCCCGAGTATTTTGGTAGTTGTGCAGCCAAATGCACGCACGAGTGGGTCTACATAGAAATATCAGGACAAAAAAATTGAATATCTCAGCCAGCCCAGCATTTGATACTTCTTAATTATTTAATTGAAAGGTTTATGAATCTAAACTTGACTTTTCCATTTGGTACTACAGAAAGGCCAAGACTACTAACTTCCTTCACCATTCCAACATTATTTTCTAACCAGTCCTGTGTCCAGGTTTTTTAATATATTTTACAAGCTACAGGACAAATTATAAGGCCCATGCTACATCTGCACTCTGCACAGGGCACCTGTGTATTCAGATATTTCCTTGGAAATAGGGACTGGTAACATTTTGAAAACCTTAATACTATCTCTGAATTTATTGTAGTCCAAAGGATTCATGTCTTTGTCCAGAGATGCCGGAAACAAAGTGAAAAGAAGTGAATTC